>NC_090650.1:345401749-345762999 GCF_040937935.1 Hyperolius riggenbachi | reverse complement strand
GATCGTAAATAAATATATAAATGTCTGGAGATAGAATAATATGAGATGCCACAATAATAAAATAGGAAGCAAAGGCTGAAGCTGATGGAATGTAGCTAGAGACCCAGCCAGGTGGGTGTTCAATACTCGTGGATTTTCGGTATATGGTAAAAAATATGGCGTCATGGGATTTGGTAATTCAGAAAACCTCTTCTCTTGAAGATTGATTATACATTTTGAATAAGCTAAATCAGTAATAGTAATGAACTGTTCTTTAAACTTATCAGTAGGATCATTCGACAATATTACTTAAGTCAAAGGATCTGACAATAATTGCAAGCCTTCGGCTTTATAATCATCATAATTCATAAGCACAATCCCCCGCCTGTCTTATGACTAAATTCTTATTAGAGGAGAGATTCTTGAGTGCTTCTCTTTCATTTTTGCTAAGGTTATGATGATGTTTCCAAGTAGAATTACTAAGGCATACATCCTTAAACTGCTCAAGCACAGTTTTATAGAAAGAGTTAACAAACTGGCCCTTACACTGCGTAGGATAAAAAACAGATTTGGGCTTGAAAGATGTACTCTTAATCGCAGTGTTAGGGAGAAACTGCAACCATCCTCATCCCTCTCAGACTCAAAATGCTCATGCCGGGGTCTAACAAATCAGTCAAGGCCTATTCATCATCTGTACCCCTCATGGCACTACCCAGAATATTCTGTACCAAGGGAACCTCTGAAGGGGATCCATAAACATTCTCAGATGTCTGATCACCTTTTTTATCTTTCACATATTTTATAGCAAAATACCTCATAAGGGTGAAGATGCATATAAATCTATGTAAATCTTTAAAAAGTTGAAATTCATCAGGGTTAGACGTGGGGGCAAAATTGAGCCCTCTCCTATGCAGGTGCTTTTCATTATCACTAAGATGGTGGGAAGAAAAATTGTAAATTTTTATGGTAAAATAATACCCATCAGCTTCTAACCCAATTTTGGCTTTCCTTTTTGGGGATTTTCTTCCCCCTCTTTTTCCCCTTCAGATTCTTCTAAATGTCTCTTTAGGGGATGTAATGGCTGCAACTGCAACCCCTTAAAAAAGTATCCTGACGTGGGTCTCTAAAAACATTTTCAGAACTGATGTCCGTAATAATACTTGAACTGATGGATTCCAAAAGTACCCCTCCATCATTTAAAGGGAACCTAAACTGAGAAGGATATGGATTTTTCCTTTTAAAATAATACCAGTTGCCTGAATCGCCTGCTGATCCTGTGTCTCTAATACTTTTAGCCACAGCCCCTGAACAAGCATGCAGATCAGGTGCTCTGACTGAAGTCAGACTGGATTAGCTGCATGCTTGTTTCAGGGTGTGATTCACCCACTACTGCAGCCACAGAGATCAGCTGGACTACCAGGCAACTGGTATTGTTTAACAGGAAACATCCATATCACTCTCAGTTAAGGTTCCCTTTAAGCCCTTTTGTCAGAAGACTAATTCCACCGCTCTCTTTCTCGCTAAGGACTTCTAAAGCCCACACAGGAATTTCACTTTTCTTGGATTTGTCATTGATCCTTTCTCTAATGGAATTCATGGCCCCTCCCTGCTGTTTGTTTTTAGGGATGGCATCTTCTTCTAATTTACCACTCATGTATCTATCCATAAACTTGGGGGTTGTCAAAGTGGAAGTGCGGGGATAAGATGTACATTTAGATGGGAAGACAAATAAGACAAGACAAATAACATTTATATTGCGCTTTTCTCCTTGCGGACTCAAAGCGCCAGAGCAGAGCAGCAGCCACTAGGGCGCGCTCTATTGGCAGTAGCAGTGTAAGGGAGACTTGCCAAAGGTCTCCTACTGAATTAGTGCTGGCTTACTGAACAGGCAGAGCCGAGATTCGAACCCTGGTCTCCTGTGTCAGAGGCAGAGCCCTTAACCATTACACCATCAGCCAACTGCTTACACCATCAGCCAACTGCATGGCAGCATACATTCAGGGTATGGGGGTTATCCATCGAGAGTACAAGAAAATAGGGTGTGGGCAGTACTGACCAGGAGTGGCAAGAGTTCAGAGCACTGGCTAGGAGCTAGATAGCTGGGGGTGGACCAGGTGGGAGGAGTTGAACAGCTTGAGGGAAGAATGTGTTCCTGCATCTAGTAGTTCTGGAGGAGATGGTTCTCTAAAGCCGACACATTGGCAGGAGCTCGAAGAAGTGGCTGCCCGGGTGGGTGGGGTCACACAAAATCTTGGAGGCCCTCGACCCCAGTCTCGCCAAGTGGAGGAGGTCTAGCAGAGGTAGGGGTGAACCTATGATCTTTTCCACAGCATTAATTACTATTTGGAGTTTTTGCACCTGCATACCAGACGATGTTGGAGGAGCATAGGATGAATTCCATGGTAGCGGTGCGTACGTACAAAAAGGGCGCCCGGACAAAAAGGGCGCGGGGTGTAAACTCTAATTAATCATTAATCATTAATAGCGTTTATAAAAATAGTGTGCTATATTTCGTTTACAAATAATGTTTAACAAAATTATAAATCATTAAATAATGTTTATGAAATCGGAAATTGTGAAAACGTTAATCTTCCCTGTTTCAAAAGTTAAACTTATAATTACGTTTATTAAAAAAACAATAATATATGTTTAATTGTTATAATTGTATATTATTGTGAATAACCTTCATTTATGATTTGTTCTTATAATAAAATCTGAAAATATTCTTTATAACGATGATATAAATATAACTACGTTCGTAATAAGTGTTGTAAAACATTCGTAATTATTACTAAAATTTTACTAAAACTATACCTAAGCCTACTCTTACACAGAACCCTCCCTGTACCTATCCCTAACCCCTAGACCCCCCTGGTGGTGCCTAAACATAAGACCCCCCTGGTGGTGCCTAAACCTAAGACCCCCCTGGTGGTGCCTAAACCTAAGACCCCCCTGGTGGTGCCTAAACCTAAGACCCCCCTGGTGGTGCCTAAACCTAAGACCCCCCTGGTGGTAACTAAATCTAAGAACCCCATGGTGGTGCGTAAACCTAAGACCCCCCTGGTGGTGCCTAAACCTAAGACCCCCCTGGTGGTGCCTAAACCTAAGACCCCCCTGTTGGTGCCTAAACCTATGACCCGCCTAAACCTAAGACCCCCCTGTTGGTGCCTAAACCTAAGACCCCCCTGTTGGTGCCTAAACCTAAGACCCCCCTGGTGGTGCCTAAACCTAAGACCCCCCTGATGGTGCCTAAACCTAAGACCCCCCTGATGGTGCCTAAACCTAAGACCCCCCTGGTGGTGCCTAAACCTAAGACCCCCCTTTATTATGTGGATAATAATGTTTTACTAATTGTGGATGCAAAAAATATATTGCAATTTACGTTACGTACTGATCGCTTTATTTTGTGAATAATAATGTTTTACAGACAGTAAGGAACAAAACTTTAAATAATGTTTTAATTAGTTAAATAAGATAAATATGTTTAGTATTTTTATAAACGTTATTCGGCACGGGTGCATTTTATAAACGTAAATCACCACAAGCACACTTATAAATCATTAAAAATCTCCGGGCGCCGTTTGTAAACGTTATTTATGTCCAGCGCCCTTTTTTCCTGCTCGGCGCCCATTAAACGTTATTTATTATTAGAGTGAATGGCGGTGCCCTTTTTGTCCACTAGCTGCCTGCTACCAAATTTCTTTAGTTGGTGCAGGAAGAAAAACCTCTGCTGGGCACTCTTCTGTATATTGGAGGTGTTCTGCTCCCACCTTAGGTCCTTAGTTATGGTCGTTCCGAGGAACCAAACATTGGATACCCTAACTACTACTACTACAACCGATCATTTTTAAAGAATTGCCATAAAATTGGATCTCTTTATTGTATTGTGTGTGGCCACATTTAGAATTGTGTAATTACTTTCTTTTCCTCATGACTGTATATATAGTTACACCTTTCCACCAGGTAATTTATTTGAGTGTCTGGTTTATATACTGTAGGATGGAGAAGCTACAAAATTAAAACACAACTTAAATCAACCCTCATCCTCCTACCAATCCTGTGTTCTTCTCTGGTTATTGTTATGCACCTTATCTTGATACCATCTTTTTCACATCTTTTTGGACTCACCAGAGAGGATGCTGGTTTATACTCATGTGGATAAAGGATATGGCCATTCCTTATGAAGACACTCCAAACCTGTCAGATGTTAGGTAGGTGGATGAGGGCATGACTTATGTAGTACATAGTTTTATGGCAAATTGTACTGCAATGAAAAGGTTGAGGTATTATCAGGCAAGCAGCCAGGGGCTACGTTTGAGACTTAAAGAGAATCTGTACTCTAATATTCTTGCAATAAAAAGCATACCATTCTATTCATTATTTTCTCCTGTGCCCCTCTGTGCTGTTTCTGCCACTCTCTGCTGCAATCCTGGCTTGTAATTAACAGTTTTAGGCAGTGTTTACAAACAAACTAACCAGCTTCTAATAGGCTCAGCTAAGCATAGTGTGTGAGTCATTCAGAGTATGCAGGGGGCCTGCAGAGGGTGTGTATTGCTTCTACCAATCACAAGCAGCCCTGCACATTCCACACAATCAAGCTTTAGCCCGACAAACAGGACAGAGGAAAGATACATTGATTTATTACAGAGACAGTGCAGTTAGGAAAGACTGCAGTAAGCCAGAGCAGATTAGAACAGGCATAGGAACTTATAGGATAGAAGAACTAAGGCTGAAAAATTTGTTACAGAGTCTCTTTAACGGAACACTATTAAATCAAGCGTTCTAAAATGACAATGCACCGTGTTTTTCGGACCATAAGACGCTCCGGACCATAAGACGCTCTGGACCATAAGACGCACCTAGGTTTAGGGGACAAAAACCAAGGAAAAAAATATTTTAACCCTGGTGCTCCATGGTGCAGGGGTGTCTTATGGAGCCCATTTTAAATAAATCCATGATCAAACTGAAGTCAACAATTATCTATTGAAAGTGCTGTCATGCAAGTCTACAGGTGGAAAAACCATGGAGGTACTGTATATGTAATATGAATTCACCCAGGGAAAAAAGCTGTTACCATGAAATGTCATTTAGAGACTCTGTTACTATTTGTTGATAATGCAAACATTGCAGAACTATAGTTGTCACATAAGAGGGCCTAGCTATGTGTGCTAATGAATAAGCCTGAGACATTTACACACAATACACATACTTGTGACCTGCAAGTCAGAAACCAACAAGCAGGAACAAGAAAGAGAGTACAGATGTAGAAAAGGTTTCCATTAGCACTGCTTTGCACATGCATTCTACAGCTAAATTTATCACTGTTTTGTGCAAAATACTTTCATTGCTACTCACATTTCCATGATAGGTAGGTGAGTGGGCCTGACATCTTGGTGCCACGTCATGCTGAAGGGACTGGAGAGTGACATTATGCCATATTCATGGGTCCTGTTCTGTGCTCATATTTTGACCAGTGCTTCATAGTGGAGTATAGGTGATTTGGATGCCGCGCGATGGTGAGGGGGGCGGCACCCACGTGTTGACCGGCAATCCAGGTGCCGGTGGCAGGGCATCTGTATCCTACGCGATGGTGAGGGGGCGGCGCTCACGTATTCATCGTCAATGCAGGTGCTGCAGGACATCTGGATGTCGCGCGATGACGGTGGCAGGGCATCTGAAAGCTGTGCGATGGTGAGGGGGGTGGCGCCCATGTGTGGACCGGCAATCCAGGTGCCGGCGGCAGGGCATCTGGATCCTACGCGATGGTGAGGGGGACGGCGCTCACGTGTTGATCGTTAATCCGGGTGCTGCAGGACATCTGGATGTCGCACGATGTTGAGGGTGGCGGCGCTCAAAGGTTGACCAGGAGATTCGGGTGCCGTTGACAGGACTTCGGGGTGTCTCGCGATGGTGAGGGCTGGCGCTCACGTGTTGACCAGCGATCTGAGTGCCGGTGACAGGAGATCTGGATGGCACGCGATAAAAAGGGGGCTGCGCTTACGTGATGACCTTAGGGTGGACTTTAGGATTAGCAGCATCTGGTGCTTTGATGGAGGCAGCACGCAGCCGGGAAGGGACAACAGCCTCTGCTGCTGATGAAGGCAGCCAGGATGGGACACACATGCCAGCGCTGCACGGTACAGGAGATCTGGATGCCATGACTTGGTGAGTGGCTGGCGCTCTTGTGTTCAGCCGAGATCTGGATGTGAGGGGGACATGCCACCAGCATTAGCAGCATCTGCTGCTTCAATTGAGTCACCCGGGGAGGGACACACGTGTCGGCTCTGAATTTGCCACATTGTCGGGGGGACACCTGGCAGCACATTCGGACCATAAGAAACACAGACTTTCCCCCTCCCCCAGTGCGTCTTATGGTCCAAAAAATACGAATAATGCCTAATTAGCTGTGTAAACATTTTCCTACTCATGTTAAATATCAGAGGCAAAAGTTGTAATTTATTGTGTGTAGGGTTTAGCTCTATTGAGACAAATCATTCTCAAAAAGGGCGTCACCCAGTGTTGTTTTTTTGCATATCAGACTACAGAGTATTTTTCTCTGAAAGCAAACAAAAAGTATGAAAAGCTGTGGTATCACAGACAATTACAAATGTTTAAACACACCCTTGTCTCTCACCTGGAAAGCTACCAAAATGCGATCACCAAGAAAAAATCCTCCTACCTATCACAGGAGATCGCAAAGGCCGCAAACAGACCAGCTCAACTATTCCGCACAGTTGATAGACTATGTAACCCATTCTGCCTAAAGCCTACTATAACTCCCTCAAAGGAGCTATGTGAGAAATTTGCTTGCTACTTTGCTGACAAAGTATCCTCTATTCGGTCTCTCATTCAGTCCACAGCACCCAAGACTCATGCAACTCCTGGAAATAGCTGCAAAAACAACCTAACTCCCTGGACTGACTTCAAAAGTATTCGTGAGGAAGAGATCTCAGACATCCTCCGTCGCCTCCGCCAGACAACCTGCGACCTGGACCAACTAAACATATGCTGAAATGCCCTGACCTGCTTGGTCCAGCATTTCACAAAATAGTAAATTGCTCTCTGCAAGCAGGGAGGTTTCCTACCTCTCTAAAAGAAGGAATCATCAAGCCCCTTCTTAAAAAACCTTCCATGGATCCAGATGCTATGAGCAGCTACAGACCTGTCTCCAACCTCCCCTTCTTAGGTAAAGTTATTGAAAAGGCTGTCTATCTGCTACTTGAAACCAGGCTGTCAGTAAACAACATCCTGGCCCCTTTACAATCTGGCTTTAAGAAACACCACAGCTGTGAAACAGCCCTCATGCAAGTCTGCAACGATCTGCTCATGGCAAGGGACAGAGGGGAATGTTCCATCCTAATCCTGTTGGATCTCTCAGCGGCTTTTGATACAGTTGACCATGAAATCCTGCTTAACAGACTGCAGGAGTACTGTGGCATCAGTGGATCAGTCCTCCAGTGGGTCAGATCATTCCTGACTGACAGAACACAGAGAGTATCCCTAGGACCTATCATGTCCAAACCTGCGCCTCTACAATTCAGAGTGCCACAAGCAGAGCCGGATTAAGGCCAAATGGGGCCCTAAGCAAAGTGGCAGATTTGGGCCCCCCTCTCTCAACCCTTCCCCCCCACCCCACATACATAATATCAACATAGAACTGAGGGTACCTTTGGCTTCTGGCACCGTGTGTAGCCACCATAAGTCTTTGAAGCATCAATGTACTATACACACATCACACACACACACACACACACACACACACACACACGTTACGGCCAGAACTCGAAGTTTGGCCACTTTCGCGTTCTGGCTGGCCACTTCGGGTTCTGGCTGGCCAATGTGCGAAATGGCCGCTACTCTACGGCCAATGTTAGAAATGAAATGATTCCTGAAAGTTTAATGTATTTTCCGGCCGTCTCGCTGCGGCCAAATGTATGAAAAGTGCATTCATTTAATGAAGTGAAGCCGGCGGCAATGTAGCAGATGAAGCCGCCGGCTTTAACGCTCTCTCTTCCCCCTGCCTCTCTCCTGGCTGCCGGCGGGGACATGCGTGTCCTCCCAGAGTTGTTCGTCGCGGCAGGGAATCCTGCCGTTTGTTCCTGCAGAGCGGGTGCTGGCAGAAGCAATGTCTGCAGCCTCCCCGCTCTGCTTCCCTGGCGCGACGAACGACTCTCTGGGACATGCATGTCCCCTCCGGCTGCCCATAGGAGAGAGAGAGGCAGGGGGAGGAGAGAGCGCTAAAGCCGGCGGCTTCATCTGCTACATTGCCGCCGGCTTCACTTCATTAAATTAACGCACTTTTCATACATTTGGCCGCAGCGAGACGGCCGGAAAATATATTAAACTTTCTGGAATAATTTCATTTCTAACATTGGCCGCAGCGCAGCGGCCATTTCGCACATTGGCCGGCCAGAACGCGAAGTGGCCAAACTTCGGGTTCTGGCCGTAACATATATATATATATATACAGTATACACATATACATACATACATACATATATATATATATATATATATATATATATATATATATATATATACACTGACTGGCTGCATTCAACAATATGAATGACAGACTGTTCGTCAATTCATTATTGTGGAATATGATATATATATACTGTGTGTATATATATATATATATATATATATATATATATATATATATATATATATATATATATATATATATATATATATATATACACACACACACATATACATATATAAAGTATATACACATATACATATATACAGTATATACACATATACATACATATATATATATATATCTGTCATTTATATTGCTGAATGCAGCCAGTGCTGCCAGTCTCCAGGTTCCTCTTCATGCTACATGTAACTGACCTGCCTCAACGTGTGCCTGCGCTCTCTCACAACTGAGTGAGGACCGAGGAGGGAGGGGGAGAGTGGAGAGGCAAGCGAGGGTCAATGACGTCAGCAGTAGCTGACGTGATCACGTGGACGGCGCAGGGGACGCCGCCGCACACTGATTGGCTTGCTGTCGCTGAGGACTGGACTGGAGAGCGTCTGTTTGCCATGGCAACAGCGACGCTCAGCCAGCCAGCCTCAGTGTTTCTTTTGTAGGCAGAGCGGACAGACTGACTCAGCACATCATGGGGCCACTCATCGGATCCACATTACAGCGCAGCAGGCTGGCAGCCACAGCATTTTGTGCGGCTCAGAGGGGGGCCCTTTAGACAATGAATGGGGCCCCAATCAGGTGCTTGAGGTGCCTGGTTGATGGTCCGGCCCTGGCCACAAGGATCAATCCTATCCCCTCTGCTGTTTGCAATCTACATGTTGCCACTCGGTACACTTATCCAACGACATGGCCTGACGTACCACTGCTACGCCGATGACACACAGCTATACCTGTCCTTCAAACCTGGTGGAACAGACCCTACTCCAAAAATAAACTCTTGCTTAGCTGAGCTACAGGCATGGATGAATGATAACTGGTTGAAACTGAATGCTTACAAAACTGAGGTCCTCTTTGTCCAAAACCAGTGCTCGCCATCAAAACAGCTCGATCCTAAAGCAACACCAATCAGGATTGGGAATTCAGACATAAACAGCTCCAACCTTGTGCGCAGCCTTGGCGTACTAATCGATGGGGATTTGAGTTTCAGAAACCAAATTTCATCTGTAGTTAAATCTTCCTACTTTCATCTGAAGAACATTGCAAAGATTAAACATCTGATTCCCCCAGAGGATCTTTCAACCCTGGTTCACGCCTTCATCACATCACGGCTGGATTACTGCAATGCCCTTTATGCTGGCCTCCCCAAAAAGGACCTGCATCGCCTGCAATTTGTTATAATTTAAGTAGGCCTCAGTTACTTGGCCTGAGTTTTATGTAAAAGGCTTGTCCGCAGTGTATGCCTTTAAAATCAATAGAGGTTTTGTGATGCAGGCAGAGGCATCTCAGGGTCTGCGTGTAGCAGAGGATACATGCAGATACTGAGAACATGTTCCTAAAAGAAGGCCATCGGCCTACTCTGACCTCCACGTACACCACAGGAACAGTAAACATCGGCCATATTTACTAAACATCCACATTCCTGCATTTAGGTCAAATGCCTCATTGATTATTAATCAAGTAGGTGGGTATGATGACACCACGAGTGGGTCCACCAATAATCTGATCTAGGGGGTGGCGAAGATGATGTCATATTTAACTCTTTCCTAGTCGGTATTAAACCCGGAGTGAGCGATGGAGAGAGCATTCTGCTTCTTCCTTCCGCACTAGCTCGCAAGGCCGACTGGGACCTCTAAGCATGTTCTTCCTTTCTGTAATCTGATATAATGTATGCTGTACATAGGTAGTTTAGTGTAACGTAGTTAGGAAGAAGGTACCTGATTGACTTCAGCAGGGAGTCTAATCAAGAGCTTGTAACGCAACATGAGGATTGGCATGGCCAGGATATGATGACTGTATCTATCTGTCTTTCTGTGACTTGAATAAATAACGTAAACATTGAAGAAGCCTGAGAAAGTCTATCTCCTGTTTGCTGTGTGGAGAGTCAAGTGATCTCACAGTCTGTGAGACGGTGGTGTCGAAGCAAGGTGATATAAGAACAGTTTATAACACAATTAGTGCAGAATGCTGCTGCCAGATTGCTAACAAACCAGCCTCGCCACTGTCACATTACACCGATCCTTCGCTCACTGCACTGGCTACCAGTAGAATGGAGAATACTCTTCAAGATTGGACTGCTGACATTCAAATTCCTGCACAATCTGGGCCCTGGATACATGAAGAACCTGCTGAAGCTGCACCACACCCCTCACAACCTCAGATCAGCAAGTTCTATAAACCTGGTCACTCCCAGAGTGCACCTCAAAACATCTGGAGATAGAGCCTTCTGTCATGCTGCCCCTACTCTTTGGAACTCCCTGCCACACCCAGTAAAGGCAGCACCATCCCTGGAGCTATTCAAATCCAGACTGAAAAGCCACCTGTTTAGCCTGGCGTTTCTGGACTTATAAAATTCTTCCTCTGTACCACGATGGTCTGAGCCATGCTTATGCGCTTTGAGTCCTATGGGAGAAAAGCGCTCTACAAATGTTATTTGTTGTTGTTGTTGTTGTTGTTGTTTAACAAGTTACATTTCCTCTGCTCTCTTCAGACACTTCAGTCAGGGACACAGGACACAAGCCTTTCTCTCACACACAGGGTTAACAGATACACTATGAGGGCATTCCCCCTCCCTTCATGGCTCATTCTGCATCAGATTTGAGAAGACTGCTGTCAGTTTAGAGTGAATAGAATTTGATACAGTAAACAAAAGAGATAAGCAAGTGCACTATATACATCATTATTTACCAGCCCTTCAGGAACTCTCTAAATCCCAGGTTAAAAAACATGGTAATCAATAGTGTTCCTTGAAAGAGACTCTGTAACAAAAATTGCATCCTGTTTTTTATCATCCTACAAGTAAAAGCTATTCTAATGTGTTCTGGCTAACTGCAGCACTTTCTGCTATCACAGTCTCTGTAATAAATCAATGTATCTTTCCCCTGTCAGACTTGTCGGCCTGTGTCTGGAAGGCTGCCAAGTTCTTCAGTGTTGTGGTTCTGCTATGAACTCCCCCTTCCAGGCCCCTCTATGCACACTGCCTGTGTATTATTTAGATTAGGGCAGCTTCTCTCTTCTCTCTTATCTTTTACAAGCTGGATAAATCGTCCTCTGAGCTGGCTGGGCTTTCACATACTGAAGAATTACAGACAAGGGCAAAGCTGTTTGCAGGAAGAAACAAGCAGCCTGAAACCTCAGTGCATGAGAACAGGGGGAAAGAAACACACAAATGATCTCTTGAGATTCAAAAGGAAGGCTGTATACAGCCTGCTTGTGTATGGATGTATTTTCTATGTGTGGACATACTGTACATCAACCTACTTCCTGTTTTGGTGGCCATTTTGTTTGTTTATAAACAAACTTTTTAAAACTGTTTTAACCACTTTTAATGCGGTGAGGAACAGCGAAATTGTGTCAGAGGGTAATAGGAGATGTCCCCTAACGCACTGGTATGTTTACTTTTGTGCGATTTTAACAATACAGATTCTCTTTAAGGCTCGTACTCACCTCCAGATTCTTTGCATGATTCTTCCTGGCAACCGGCGATCTTTTAAGAGACGAGCGATCATTTCTGCGATCTCAAGAGGAGGGTACAAGTGCCCAATTAGGAGAACACCACTTTGCAACAAGCGGCAATAACGACTGTCACGTCAGATCTTCAAGGTCCCCATGACTCCCACGCTGTTGCATGATGTCACGTGTTCCCGCAGGTAGAGAGATGGATCGGGGAACCTCATTCGTCAGGAGGCGTCACTGTGAGGTTCCCAGATCCATCGGCAGGTGAGTATTTCACTTTACGGTCAATTTAGGTGAGTCTGGAGATAATTTAGGTGCATCAGATAAATTGTTATTGCTAATATGCCAGTAGCAAAATCCTACATTGATCAGTTATTATTACTGCTGAGAAGTAGAGAGTAAAGTGAAATGCCATATTAAGGTATGCACAGCAGAACGTAGAACCCTAGGATTCCTGGAAATGAAAAATAAATGGCATTTTAATTACCTTGAATGGAACTTCTTTTGTTATTACTGGGAAGAAGTCACAGGGCTTATTTTCCGGCACAGTATGCCTCGGCGATGGTGGTCTCCCGCTGTGCCAAACTAAATGTGAAGTAAGTAGGTGCCACATTTCCCTTCCTGGATCTCTGCAAAGCCGTGGCTATGTACGTGTGCCATGTATCTCCAGCAGAATGGGGAGGAGACAGTCATCTCAGGACACAATAAGGAAAAAGGAAAAAGCCGCTGGAATAGCTTACATTAGCTTAAAGTAGGCAATTTTCCACAATTGTTCTTTGTTTAAGATACGATGCATGCTTAAGATGGGAAGTTTACTGTAGATTGTGTGTTCTTACTGATAAAGGAAATGGAGCAGAACGCATAAGCCTTATCAAATGACATTATGTCTGGAAGGATGTATTCCTTATGCCACCACTGAGATACATGCATTTCCTCTAATGCACACTCTCAGATACGTTTAGGCATAACAGGATTATTTCTATTACTTTTATTTTACATTATTACAAATTTCAATAAAAAGACCAGACAATGCAGTAGTCTAAAATCAACAAATCCATCCCCTTTGGATTATTAAGTACAGATGAGTGGTTATGACATTATTTTCTCTGTTGGCAACAAGCCTGACATTTTAATAGTTCCTTTGTAATCCCTTTCCAAATTCAGGGAGCCTGGAATACCCAACCCAACTCCTGCAAGGGGAAATAATAAGTATTGCTTATTTAAAGCCCCTTTCCATAAACAAAGAAGGGGCAAAAAATGTAAAACAATGTGCCTCTATCCCCACCTGATAGAAAGATAATCCAGAATCCAGATATCCCACTAAAGTTCTGTCAATGATAGCATGTAAGTGTATTGAGACCAGGGGCATAGCAATAGCCATAGAAGCCATATCAACCCCGAGAAGAGAGAGGCCCACATGGTACTTGGTGTGTTCACTATTAACTTTGCTTTGTTTCTCCACCCTCTGACTTTGTCTTAGTGCTCATGGACTATACACCGTGTGCATTGCATGAGAATGTGAATTGACCAATCAATTCATATTCGTAGGATAGCATTGCTCAAGAGTAGCATTGTTCAAGAAGTAGATATGATGGACCACGAAAATTTACTATGGTGCTCTATAATGTCTAGCTATGCCACTGATTGAGACACTCAGGGCAGCCATCAGGGGGGTACATGAGGGACAGTAATATGGGGCCCAGGAAGGGTCTGGGGCCCAAACAGTGGCAGTGCCACTCGAGCCTCTGCTGGCAGGGGTGTAACAATAGACCCTGCAAGGGATGCAGTCGTAGGGGGGCCCAGAAGCCACAGTGGGCCCCGTCCTGAGAGACTGACAACTAAGGGCAAGGAGAGAAAAAAACTTCCTGCTCTTTGCACAGTTCTAATTACTTCATCTGCTCAGCCACTGATAAGAAATCATACAAAGTTTTGAAGACAAAGATCTGTGCACTAGCCAAATGATTAACATTGGTTCGGGGGGGGGGGGGGGGTCTTTTGCAGAAGGGGGCCCCACCCAAAGTTTTGCAGGGGGGCTGTTATGATCCGCTCAGCTGGCTGCACAGGCAGACAGCTGTTTGACCATTCCCCTAGTCTGAAGGTTACAGGTCTCTGGAAGAGAGACCTGTCTTTCCTTTGCAAGTTTCTGGTCTGTTCTGCTGTTGAGGAATTTGCATAAATTCGTTATGCAAATCCCCTACCTGCCTCCTGTGATGACTGGCACTATATAAGCCATGTTTTTCCCAGAATGCTTTGCTGGTCATTTCCCCTTCATGGTTTGTTTGAAACACTCCTAGAGTGTCAGCCATTGTTGATCTGTTAAAGTTTACCTAAGGGTAATTCTTGGAACTGTACTAGGCAGTTTCCTAGTGCAGTTAGATTGCATATCTGTTTTGTCTGTCTGTTGCGATTGTCCTGTCCCAGCGGTGGTCGACAGGAAATCGTTTTGTTTGTCTGGAGCAGCGGTTGCAACTGGCTACCTCATCTGATCTGTCTGGTTTGGATCGCACTAGCCTTGCGCTAGCGCTGTGGATCCTTCTGATCTGTCTTGTCTGGATCGCACTAGCCTCTTGCGCTAGCGTTGTGGATCCTTCTGATCTGTCTTGTCTGGATCGCACTAGCCTCTTGCGCTAGCGTTGTGGATCCTTCTGATCTGTCTTGCTTGGATCGCACTAGCCTCTAGCGGTAGTGGCAGTGGATCCTTCTGATCTGTATTCTGGAGTGTAAGCTGGAGCAGCGGTTGCAACTGGCTACCTCATCTGATCTGTCTTGTCTGGATCGCACTAGCCTTGCGCTAGCGCTGTGGATACTTCTGATCTGTCTTGTCTGGATCGCACTAGCCTCTGGTGCTAGCGCTGTGGATCCTTCTGTTCTGTCCTGCCTGGATCGCACTAGCTTCTAGCACTAGCACTGTGGATCCTTCTGATCTGTCTTGCTGGGATCGCACTAGCCTCTAGCGGTAGTGGCTGTGGATCCCTCTACCTTATTCCTGTTTCTCGTTTGTCTGTCTTGTCTGATACGAACGCGTGCTGCAGGCTCGGTGAGGTAACCGTTAAGAAAGCGTTCGCGTTCTGTTTCGTGTTTGTCTGTCGATGGTTAGTTAGGCGTGCTTGTCTCTGTTGCGCGTAACGTGCGGAAATCACGCTGTAAAATGCGCTTGTCACTGTTGCGCATAACACGTGGTGATCGCGTTTAGGTAGCGTTTATTGTTTTCTTTATCGTTCTGATTCTTGGTTCTGTGTCTGTACTAATCTTGTTCTGTTCTGCTCAATCTTGTGTCTATCTGGCAATCGCCATTCTTATATTGCCTTCTGGCTTTTATTTCTGCTGATGTGTGTTCACCATTGCGGGGTCGCGGCTAGATTGGTGAACACACATTCCCTCTATACCTTTGCTCTGTTTTCTTTGAGGGCTGTTTAGCCCTGCCTTGCCTTTTCTGCTCGATTCCCATCTGGCATCTGTGGCTGTGCTCGCCTGCACTCCACAGCGCCACTTGCCGGTGGGAATTTCCCTCTACTGGGGCTGTGCATTTGATAAAGGCCGTTGGGCCGAAACGTCGTGTTGTCTGCTACTATGGTGCTAATAAAGCCAAAGCTATAATTGCAAAATCCAGGTCGAGACCCAGTGATTTTCCTTTTTTTGGTGTGTTGCCGGTCTGCACCTCTGGTGGATCGGGGTGCCACTGGTCGACTCCCTGGTACATAAAGTTTGTGGTTTGAGCCCGGGGACACTGCTTTTTCTTCAGGGCTGTGCACCTAGCCTGGGTCTTCCATGAATTATACGCTGGTGGAGGGTTTTCGTTGTGTCGGTGCGCGTCTTGTGCGCCGACCACGAAAACGACTCCGCCAACGTTACAGGGGACCAGTGATTTGTAGTTACGCCCCTGTCTGCTGGCAATTGTGTGGTCATCTCCCTCTTCCCTGCTGCGTGATTGGTGAACACGCATCAATGCAAGGGGGAGGGTGTTATGGGCGAAAGGCTAGTTGCTTTCACTTTACCCCACATACCGTGGCTCTGCCCCCACACAATCTATCTATTGTTATTTGGTATGAGGGGGGCCCTGTAGGTTAACCAAGTATGGGGCCCAGAAAATTCTGATGGCGGCCCTGGAGACACTTCTGGAGGGCTTTCTTATCATAAAAGAAGCACGACCTCTGGAAGAGGGTAAGAGGGAGGAGGCACTGCAAATAAAATAAAAGGTTTAAAAACTGTTTAAAAATGAAAAATGTTACCTCAGATGAAGAATGGGAGATCAATATAACACATTTTACTGGCTTTCTTGGGCCAGCAATCACAGTGTCTATGAGCAGATCACTATGGACTTGGAGCGCCCAGACCTTGGTGATCTACTCACCAATGCTTTGCAGGGAGAGCTGTCTAGATAGGGAACACCAACATTAGTTGCAACTGCAAACTTTTGTGAGTGGATCCTGGTTCACCTGACTGACTTTTCCAAAGAGAATTTCTCAGGTGCGGCTGCATTCAATATGACTGACTGGTTGGTGCCACAGTCTACTATTTACTTTTACTAATAATTAAAAATCTGGGAATGTGAACTATGGTTTTAAAGGGTACCTGAAGTGACTTGTAACACAAACATAGGTACATGCAGTACTAGTTCACTCCAAGATGTATCCCACAGAACCGTATCAATCCCTGCCATGCAGTGATGAGAGCCAAAAGTCTGAAACAGGCTGTCTGCATGTTGGGTTGATGTGGCTCTGTAAAATGTATAAACTATAGGCTTGGTCAGTGACATAAGTAAGGAGCTTGGGGCCCCGATGCGAGTTTTACATGGGGCCCCATGCACTGTATTAATATGGAGCCCCAAAACCTACCAAGGACAGCTGTAATGTCAGAGAGGTGAATTACAGTAAGAAAACAGTGTGTTAAGGCTATCCACTGTGCAGTGCACATATAGAGGTGTGCATTACCAGCATTACACCAATAAAAAGCTAAGAAGATAGATGGAGGAGAGCCCCTAGTGGGCCCCTCTGGTCCAGGGGCCCCGATGCGGTCACTATCTCTGCACCCCCTATTGCTACGCCACTGGGCTTGGTATACACCATTGGTTCTGGATGTGAGCCTGGATTCAGGGGCATAATTAGATAATTTGCATATTCATTAGTGATGCATCAAGGCAAACCACAGTTGCTCACTTAAAGCTGAATTATCGCAAATACCTTCTGTTCTAAGAAGGCAAATTACACACTACAAAGAAATTGACAGTCCCTTTCTATTTTCCTGGAGAACAAGTGTTATAAAACTACAGTTGTTATCTCTGAGTCTATAATTGTTTATATACTGTATCTCAGAGGAGCTCACCATCTGATCCCTACCATGTGGCCCATACTCACGGGCTACATTTGTGGCCTGTCGCTAGCACACGGGAGCGTGTGCACGACAGGCCGGCGACAGCTCGTCGCCAGGTACCTCCGCGTACACACGCGGAAGAGGGATCAGCTGTGCGACGGAAGCTGTCGCCGACGTTCCTCCCCCGCCGCCGGAAGCTCCGTGTTCTGGACAGAGGTTGCTGTCGCTAGTCCGCATGCTCATGCGAACTAGCGACAGTTGTGGCGACATCAGCGACGAGCCGACGGTTCAGTGTGCGCGCCCGTGTTGCGCCTCATACTCACGGGCGACCTGTCGCCGCAACACGCGCCAGCCACGTGTTGCGACGACAATTGTAGCCCGTTTATATGGGCCATTAGTCATATGTCCACCGTAGTCTAGAGTCAATTTAGTGGGAAGCCAATTGTCTTATCTGTATGTTTTTTGGAATGTGAGAAGAAACCAGAGTGCCCTGTGGAAACTCACACAGACACAGGGAGAACACCTTCAAACTCTATGCATATAGTGCCCTGTCTGGGATTCAAACCAGGAACCCAGTGTTGTAAGGTGCGAGTGCTAAGTATCCACTATGCCACTGTGCTATCTGAAAAATAAACATAAGCAAGAAATGTTTGGCTGATAAAACCCTGCTGATAAGGTATTAGTGCTAAAAAGTCCGAAGAGTCCTTACTTTTGTTACGCCTTCCATACACTAGCATATTGCCACCAATACAATAAGCTCTTTTCAGATATGTTCTGGGAGTCCATGGGCAGCAACGGTGGTCTTCAGGAAGACACAGAAAGCCTTAGGTAAGTAGCTAACTTTTTTATTTAAATCTGCCTTGGGTAAACTTTAAATATAGAACAGATTATACAGCGCTTGAAACACCAAGTTGACAAATATATTTAACCTCTTGAGGACTGCAGTGCTAAACCCCCCTAGTGACCAGGCAATTTTTAGTAAAATGGGCCACTGCAGCTTTAAGGTTAAGCTGCAGGGCCGCACAACACAGCACACAAGTGATTCCCCCCCCTTTTCTCCCCACCAACAGAGCTCTCTGTTGGTGGGGTCTGATCGCTCGCCCCATGTTTATTTTTTTTAAATAAATATTATTGTTTCTTTTTTTATTAAAAAAAAAGTTTCTTTAAATATCAACCCTCCCTCCATTGCTCCCCAAAGCCAGCCAATTATGGCGATCGGCTGTCATAGGCTTCTGCCTACAAGAGCCAATCGCTCTCTTGTCCCCCAGGGGGACAGCCGTGTCACACGGCTGTCCCCAGTGCAGCGCTGCTGCTGATCGCAGCGCTGCACCATGTAAATAGACGGCGATTACGCCGTCTAACAGTCTCCCGAGCGGAAATAGCCGCTCAGAGACTGAAGGCGGGGCGGAGCTCCGCCCCCCCAAGCAGGAGATGCGCGTGCAGCCTGCGCGTGATCTCCTGCAAAGCAGAGCCCCAGGACTTTACGCCAATTGGCGTTAGGCGGTCCTGGGGCTTTCGCCGCGGCCACGCCCATCGGCGTGATGCGGTCAGCAAGAGGTTAAATCTGAAATTACACATTTTCATTTAGAAGAGATATTCATTTGTATTTTATTCATTCTCGAGCTCTAGGTAACACTGAAGCAAACAGTAAGCAAGGTAAATTTGTTATACACAACTACATATTGTTTCTGACATTTTTATTAACACAACTCAAATAATACTCTAGACATACTAACTGCAAACACCACTTGAGGAAATGAACTGCCAAAGTGCATAAAACATCTGTAAATTAAATACACGGCACAACTGCACAGACCAGACGGCATTTGTCGCCCATCAAAGATTGCTGCCGTCATTTAGCCCTCGTGGACATCTTTACTTTGAGCTGCTATGGGGAAAATTAACTTAAAAAGCTATTTCATTGCTTATAAGATCACAGTAGTTGAGAAATGTGTTATGAATGATGAACATACTGTACACACAACAAAGCAGAGTTGTTGTAGGATCCCAGGGGATCCAGGGCACCTCTGGGCACCAATAGCAGAGGACTGCGCACTGCAGCAAAATGTGAAGTCATGACCGGTTGTAGGATTGTAACTAGAAAACAGTGCCATCATATGTAAAACTTAGCACAACTCCTCCTCTACTCATATAACATTTTAGGCTGTAGCTACTATAGAAACATATGAGATGCAACAGAGTGTGTGTATTGTTTTCTACAACGGCTACAGCTAGAACCTTAGATCATAACTGATGAGGGATATCAAACAAACGGTTAGGCCGCATGTCCCTCAAATAACATAGCGAAGAAGTATATACCTCTGAACCACGGACCGTATATACTCTCATAATCTCACGCGTATAAGCAGAGGTACCGAGGGGGTAACTTTTCAGCACATTTTTTGTGATGAAAAATTAGGCTTATACGTGAGTATATAAGGTAATTGGGAAGCATGTATCCCAGACAAAAGCAGGACACTAATTTAAGAAAGATCGGGACTCAAGAGGACAAATATGAGACACAGTTACCTGTAGTGAGATGTTTTTCCTAATAAACTCAGGCATTCTTGATTTATTTAAATGCACATAACCATGGGTCATGCACCACACATTTTCCTTTTCTGGATTTGCAACAGTGGCCATAGGTTCTTGATAGCCATGGGCAGCATGGTTACAAACAAGTAACTTTGGTGCGCAGCGGCCAGCGCCGAGCGTCGAAGCTGGGTGCCATCATAGCAGCAATGCCATACAAATCCTGCAATAAATTTGCACTACGTCCTGCTTTCATGGAATCAGACATAGGGTTAACATCGTGTGTTTATAAATTAGCTGCTTTGCTGTGGCAGCCAGCTGACAAAGCTGAGAGATCCAATTACACTGGTAATTAGGGACAGATGATGGGGAGTTAGACAGGCTAAACTCTCTAAATACATACAGGGTACATTTCTCTATGTTTTTCTTCTGTCCTGTGTAAAAGTTCAGGTCTAGAGACTTTTATTTGGCCTCTCTCTCAACTTATCTGACTAATCTATGGCTTTGATCCGCTTGTGACGTTTGCTGAGAATGGCCTGCTTCACTGAGGTATATAGAGCTGGTGTGCCGTCTCAGTCATAAAGACTATCAGAATTCTCTAACAATGCATCGTATAGCAGCTTCTCATAATAGCTGCATTCATCAGAAGAGCAAGGGATGGGGTTATACGTACTTCCTCAAATCTCCACTCCACATAAAGTAAGCAAATAATTGGGTGGAGCTGATGACAAAGTAGACCACATACTGGAACATGGGATAGGGGAAGGATATCTCACACACACATATGCTGTAGACTTAAATAATACAGAAACTATTTAACTTAGTATTGTAAGTAATATATAAAAAGCATTTTTTTCCCTTGAGATGCAGCCATTGTTGATGTGAAGTCATATGGAAGTGTTTGGTAGGCAATAAAACAGCATGTGCTCATCTAGACAAACACCGGAGATCACAGGAGAATTCATGAAGAGGAGGGAGACTTGCCAGGAATCGCTGAGGGAAAACATATTTAGAGCTAACCTCGACAATTCCTGCCAGTAGACGGGGAAATATAATGGAGCATTTTCTCCTCCAGAAATCGTACACATACACACCCCACTTTAGATATTATTGTTAGCTTAACAGGTAATAAGGAACAGAGGGCCTGGTGCACAAACCGCCGGTAAATTAGCCGTGTGCAGGCAGCCCATGGAAATGTTACCAGTACTAACGTCAGAGGAGTAGCGCACGTTTCAAAATTAGCGCAACTCGGGATACTGGGGTAAAGCAGGTTATGCTACTTGTGCTGCTCATTCTGTCCATACACAGAACACTTGCCAAGTCATTATGGCCATGGCAACAGGACCTGTTCGAGAAACAATAGGTCCCCGGACAAAATGACCCCCAATCAAATTCAACCCCAGGGCCCCCAAGTCCCCCCTCATCTTTACTGTGCTGCACCATTTCTGTCAGCATAGCAACTCACCTGTCCAGCACACTGCTCTAATCCATTGCTTTGGTCTTCATCCTCACAGGGGCGCAGCTTCTTAGTGACCCAGTGCATGTTACTGCATAATGATATGCAACGGGGCATAGAGAAGAGGAAGCCAGCAAGGATGAAGATGGGGAGCGTGGACCGAGCACCACCCTGGGACAGGTGAGTTGCTATGCTGACCTGGGGGAGCCCAGCAGTGCTTAGAAGCCCTGGGGCAATTGCCCCCTTTGCTTCTATGTAGCAGCGGCCCTGCATGGCAGAGTGTGCATACCTCTTTGTATTGTTTTTGTAAAGCCTTATGCTAATTTATGCAAAATGTATGCATGGGAGATTACCCACCTAGGCAATTTAAACTTCTCTCTGGCAGCACTCAGTGCTGTTAGTTGTGAGCAGCTCCAGCTAGCATTCTAAGCCGATATAGATTCCTTTTGCAACGTCAGCCTTTTCCCCTCTAGATCTCCCACCCCTGTTAATGACGGCCGGTCCTAGGCTCGGTGGGGCCTTGGGCAACAATAACATGGGTACAGAAATTATTTTAGCCTTTAGGCTATTTTGCAGACAAGTCTGTGTGCTGAAGCTATCTATAAACAATGGGTAGTGATGTCTAGGAGATCTCATGGAGAAGCATTTGATATGTTTGATGTCAAAATAGGATTAAAAGCTTTAGTATAGTTCCACCCTACCCTGTGTTGTATATTCTAATGTGATATGTTTAGTCAGGTGATAGATATGCAAGTCTCTGATTGGCTAGTCATGATCATGTGCTAAATCAGGATGTGATCACAGCAAATCAGAGCTTTGATAATCTGATTAAACAAATCACATGCTTCTCCATGAAATCCCCTAGACATGACCATCACAAACAGTGGCACTTTCCTGTCTACTTATCAGGGAAGTGTATGGGTCAGGTCATATAGGTAAAGGCCAGTGGTGCTCTCTAGTGTACAGGGGGAAATACTGCATTTCCTGTATTAAGAAATCTAATTCAGGCAGTCTGCAGTGCACAGTACAGTTTATCCCAGCCATTGCAGTGCCCCTGTGATGTTTTGCAGCTTTCCAGTGTCCCCTATATTGTAATCCTTGCTAATAGTATGCCACTCAACCTCTCCCCTTCCCATAGAGGGTGTGTGAATATGTGGTAGAGGGGAGTGGTCACAGGCAGTTGTGCCTGGGGCACCAAATAGGTTAGAGACTGCCCTCTCTCATATATATATATATCTTACGGCCACTAGTGATGATCATTGAGATGCAAATATTTCTGAGTTTATACAAATGTATGTACATTTTTATGCAAAAATATGCAGCTTGAAAATGGACAAGTCAAGTCCCACCCAAGTTTAAACCGATTGGTCCATTTTCAAGCTGCATATATTTGCATAAACTCTGAAGCATTTGCATATCATCAGTCCTAACGGCCACTAGATGAATAATTTGATATATTGAAACATATCAGTCAATGGGTTTTTTTGTATACATTTCTGTGAAGAAAGATTTCATAGTATAGTTATCTTTTGGGTGGGAATTCTCTGTAGAATGTAAGAATAGACACTTATTTTTTGACTTAGCAGCCTGCTCTGATCTCCATCATAGAAATGTCAAGCATGCAGTCAAATATGAACAATGTGGCAGGACGAGGGAGAGCGGTGCTGTCCAGCAGCCATTGACTGATCATTCTGTCACTTATTTTGTCTGCCACAGACTATAATTACCTGTTCTCCAGAGAAAAACAATCTTTCTGTAAAATCACTGTTTTTATACCCCTCCGCAGGACTGCCACATGGCGGGATAAATTATAGCAGGCACACTGATGAAGGACAAGGAGACATTTATACAGAACACTACTACGGTATTAGCACTTACAGCAGGCCCAAAGTGTCATTTTAGGTCCACTTTACAAAATTGATCTGGGTAGGGGGGTGGGTGAGGGGGGGGCGTTTATATTTTAAAATGCTCCAAAACTTTTAATAGAATTACAGAAAGCCCACATTCAGGCACAGGTTTTATATGTATCTAACGGCATGATTCGATATTAATTATACACAAAATGGTTATTAGTAGAAAGCATTGCCGTTTGTGTAAAGTAAAAAAACATGAGTTCATAAATCCTCAGTAACCCCCTCTGCCAGTTCCCTCCCTAAAGGAGGAGTAATGCAGACTAAATGGGAGTAAATCCAAGTACACACTTTCAATTTTGAGTGGCTAATGACTGGCCAATGTTACCACTTCCATGTAGTATGAGAGCTTACCTATACAGTCTGTTCATAGTATTCACAATCTGTTGGCCCTCACACTATATGGAGGTGGTAAAAGTGGCCAGTGATTGGTCATTCAAAATCACGTGTGTGGACCAGGATTAAAGCCTGGTACACACTTTTAGTTATGATTGGCCAATCACTGACCAATTTTGCCACTGCTGTGTAGTATGAAGGTCAAAATATATTGAATACTATGAACAGATTATACAGTGGGATGCAAAAGTTTAATTGTTAATTGTCATGATATTTCTGTATAAATCGTTGGTTGTTACAATAAACAATTTCAGTTAATTATAGGAGACACACACAGTGATATTTGAAAAGTGAAATGAGGTTTATTCAATTTACAGAAAGTGTGCAATAAATGTATAAACAAAATTAGACAGGTGCATAAATTTGGGCACCACAAAAAAGAAATGAAATCAATATCTTTTGCAGAAATTACAGCCTCTAAACGCTTCCTGTAGGTTCCAATGAGAGCCTGGATTCTGGTTGAAGGTATTTTGGACCATTCATCTTTACAAAACATCTCTAGTTCTTTCAGGTTTCATGGCTTCCGAGCATGGACAGCTCCGTTTAACTCACACCACAGATTTTCAATTATATTCAGGTCTGGGGACTGAGATGGCCATTCCAGAATGTTGTACTTGTTCCTCTGCATGAATGCCTTAGTGGATTTTGAGCAGTGTTTAGGGTCGTTGTCTTGTTGAAAGATCCAGCACTGGCGCCGCTTCAGCTTTGTCACTAATTCCTGGACATTGGTCTCGAGAATCTGCTGATACTGAATGGAATCCATGCATCCCTCAACTCTGACAAGATTCCCAGTCCCTGCACTGGCCAAACAGCCCCACAGCATGATGGAACCACCATCATATTTTACTGCAGGTAGCAGGTGTTATTCTTGGAATGCTGTGTTCTTTTTTCTCCATGCATAACACCCCATGTTATGCCCAAATAATTCAATTTTAGTTTCATCATTCCACAGAAACTTATTCCAAAATGAAGCTGGCTTGTCCAAATGTGCTTTAGCATACCTCAAGCGGTTCTGTTTGAGCTGTGGGCGGAGAAAAGGCTTCCTCTGCATCACTCTTGCATACAGCATTTGCTTGTGTAAAGTGCACTGAATGATTGAACGTTGCACAGTAATTCCATCTGCAGCAAGTTGATGTTGTAGGTCTTTGTTGCTGGTCTGTGGGTTGACTCTGACTGTTCTCACCATTCGTCGCTTATTTTTTTACGAGATTTTTCTTGGTCCGCCACTTCCAGCCTTTACTTGATCTGAGCCTGTGGTCTTCCATTTCCTCAATAGATTCCTAACTGTGGAAACAGACACAATAAGGGTATAAGAGGCGCCCTGGTGTAATAAAAGCATCTAAAAACAGTTTAAAAACGGGAAATAAATTTGAGGTGGCTTACCTCAGTGACGAAAAAATCTTAGATACAGGAGACAAAAGTGGGAGCCCAATAGTGTAGCACATGCCTGTGCTACTAATAAAAACCTTTGTAAAATACAAAGATTTTTTCGTCACTGAGGTAAGCCACCTCAAATGTATTTCCCGTTTTTAAACTGTTTTTAGATGCTTTTATTACACCAGGGCGCCTCTTATACCCTTATTGTGCAATCATACCCCCTTACCTCACCCGTCTGAGGGGTGGGTACAGACCACACGTGGCTTCGACCACGGCGGATATCTGTCCCCTTTCTTTTACCAAGGAGAGCGACCGCATCCAGGTCCCTAGGGACCACCCCGAGTGGAGTCGGGTTTGTTGTCTCCACCTGCTTCCTGTGGTCGGTTGCCCCTCTGCAACCCACCTTTGTGAGTAGTGTCTTACTTTTATTACGTTCAATTGTTTTTGACATACTACACTATTGGGCTCCCACTTTTGTCTCCTGTATCTTTTCACTAGAGGGTGTTATTGACACCCACATCCCACTATAAGTGGAAACAGACAGCTGAAATCTCTGAGACAGCATTCTGTATTCTTCCCCTAAACCATGATGGGAACAATCTTTGTCTTCAGGTCATTTGAGAGTTGTTTTGAGACCCCCATGTTACTACTCTTCAGAGAAAATTAAAAGAGAAGGGAAACTTACAATTGACCCCCTTCAATACTCTTTCTCATAATTGGATTGACATTCACCTGTGTATGTAGGTCAGGGGTCACTGAGCTTACCAAGCCAATTTGAGTTCCAATAATTAGTTCTAAAGGTTTTGGAATCAATAAAATGACAACAGTGCCCAAATTTATGAACCTGCCTAATTTTATTTAAAGAGACTCCGTAACAAAAATTACATCCTGTTTTTTATCATCCTACAAGTTCCAAAAGCTATTCTAATGTGTTCTGGCTTACTGCAGCACTTTCCACTATCACAGTCTCTGTAATAAATCAACTTATCTCTCTCTTGTCAGACTTGTCAGCCTGTGTCTGGAAGGCTGCCAAGTTCTTCAGTGTTGTGGTTCTGTGATGCATCTCCCCTTTCCTGGCCCCTCTATGCACACTGCCTGTGTATAATGATCTCTTGAGATACAAAAGGAAGGGTGTATACAGCCTGCTTGTGTATGAATGTATTTTCTATGTGTGGACATACTGTACATCAACCTACTTCCTGTTTTGGTGGCCATTTTGTTTGTTTATAAACACACTTTTTAAAACTGTTTTTAACCACTTTTAATGCGGCGAGGAGCGGCGAAATTGTGACAGAGGGGAATAGGAGATGTCCCCTAACGCACTGGTATGTTTACTTTTGTGCGATTTTAACAATACAGATTCTCTTTAAACAATTATTGCGCACTTTCCTTAAATCCAATAAACTTAATTTCACTTCTCAAATATCACTGTGTGTGTCTCCTGTATGATATAATTAACTGACTTTTTTTTATTGTAACAACCAACGATTTATACAGGAAAATCATGACAATTAACAAGGTTGCTCAAACTTTCGCATCCCACTGTATATGTAAACCCTCATACTACGTGGAACTGGTAAAATTGGTCAGTGATTGCCAATAATAATTGAAAGTGTGTTATAGGCTTTAATGATGTGTACATTTTAAGGTGCCTAATTTTAACTTGGCTTTATTGCCTTTACTTTTTGGAATGTCAAACTGAAACTCACTTGTTAGGGGCCAGTTACATTTTTTTGAATTTGCATCTTTTGGGAAATTGCATTTGTTGCGCATCTACTGTGTTTCAATGGCACCACATTGTTTTCTGTGCTTTCCTGCATTTTGTGACTTTTTTCTGCATTTTTTTCGTGTGCAATTTGTGTGTAATGTAAATCGGTGGCAACACAGAAAAATTGTGGTTTCTGGGAAAAGACAAATGTGATTTCTGATACATGTTCATGTAAATGAAATCCATTTAAAATGCACGAAAAATCACGATCCAAAAATATGCATAAAAATACGCACAAAACAGACTGTATGCATGTTTTATTATTGTGGCTCTGTACAATTAACAAGCTGACACATCATTGCATTCCAGCAATTCTGAAGGTGTGTTTAGCTTACAGGGACAACAAAGGACAATTTGCATATTCAGCAGTGATGCATTGTGGGAGACATCACATGCTCATTCAAACCGGAATAATCTCAAATACCTTCTGTTTTATGAAGGCAAACTTTCGTTATGCAGAGTTCTTATTGATAAAAATAAATTTGCAGCTCTTGGCTAGCTAGGTGATATAGCAAATAATCAGCTATTTGTAGTGACATCGCCCAGCAAGATAGAGATATTGGGAACTGTGGATATTTACTAGCAGATGAGAATGAGGATTAAGATTCAGAAGAGCACTTTCATTTTATTTGAGTCAGTGAAATGTGTAGGAGGGATGAGGATTAAAAACAAACGAAAACTCAAATTCAGCAGGTTGAAAACCATATAATTTTTTCAGCATTGTGAAGAAAAATATGAGCTACCACTTTGGGATGTGGAATAATCAATACCAGTCAATTACATTACATCATATAAATAAATACAAGCCGGCAAGGTGGCTATTTTTTCATTGCAGGGGATTTAAAAGTAGCTAACCTAGGTCTTCACAAGAGAATACATTTCTGAAGGGCTGACACAATAGAAAAGCGAAGGTGATCCATTCATCCCAGGGATTAGCTCGGTCAATTTTATTAGCCTAGACTGCGAGTGCTTGCTTATCAATCCAAAACAGAACTAAAGGCACACAAAGAAAGCAGGGCAAAACATGGCAAAGTTTAAACAATATCGAGGTTTGAAGTTCTACTTTTTATTGTAGCTCCATTTTGTAGTTTTATATATATAGGAGTATATTCATTAAAGTGAACCGAGCACCATTTTAAGCACCAAGGGCATCTCAATAGTACATTAAAAATGCATATTAACAATGTGTCTCATTACAAAAAAAAATAATACTTCTTCTTTTTACATTTGAATGTTTGTTAAAGACTTTTATTGCTCTACTTTCGCGGCCTGCCGTTCCCAGAAAAGGACTGCTGTAATTAGCAGTAGCAATTTGCAAACAAAAGCTTTTATGAGCAGGGGGGTGGGGAGAAAGGACAATTTACTCCAAACTGTTTAGAGAGTGACACATTATTACATTCACACCTTCCCCTGGATAAATAAGGGCAGAGGGAAGGGGAAGCAGCTCCTACAGTTATTAGAAACCAGGACAAACTGCAGGAAAAAAAAAACTGGTTTACTTTTATAATCTGTGATATGCAATTCACGTAGCATGCGTTATAAAGCAGCACCTACACGGCAGGCATATTATAAAACCAACATCGTCACTGCATGTAACACAAGCCTTATGAAGGTAGCATAAACCCAGTCAACCAGGGGCGTAGCAATAGGGGTTGCAGAGGTAGCGACCGCATCGGTCGTTGACCTACAAGGGCCCTCCCTCAACTGCAGTATTAGCTCTCTATGGGTTCAGTGCTCATAATAATCACTTCTATCGATACTTTGAATAGTGGTAATCATTAACAAACTGTTCCCCATCCCCTTCTTGCACCTCTGACACTGTAATTGCCATTGGCAGGTTGTGGTGCTCCGTATCACTTGTTATGTATAGAGTGCTTGGGAGGCCCCATCGTAAAACTTGCATTGGGGCGCACAGCTCCTTAGCTACGCCACTGCGGTCAACATTTTCTGCAAATTCTCCTGCATTTTTCAAGGCACAAACACCCACTTCCGACAGCTGATATATGAGTCGGTAGGAAATATAATAAATATAATATATTTAGAACCATGGAAAGCTTCTTCAATTCCCGTTTTGCTGAACAACTATACTTTTTCACTACATTTTCAGTCCCATGGATTATCCTGTTTTTCAAGGATAAGTATCAGCAGAATAAAGATTCTTTTCTTTTTCCACTATATATAAATTTTTGTTGACGCACTCTGGATTAGAGGCCTGCATCGGGTCGGGTACCACAGATACCCACGGGTTACCCAAAATGCAGGTCAGCTTTGGGTGCCGTTTTTTTGTTTTGACTCTTCCATCGCCCCTCTCCCACCACTGTGTGGCGCTGCAATGCTGTTACCATCCTCTGAGTTACTATCACATGTCATATCATGTGACCGGAGGCCAGAAGAGGATGTTGGGAGTGCAGGAGGAGGAGAGGAAAAGACAAACTGATCCAACCGTCCAGATAGGTAACTATAACAGCACTCTGCTGCCCGCTCTGCATGGCTGCATTAGTCAAACGAAAAGCGGTTGCGGGTTGGGTAGCGGGCACAGACGTTTGCGGGTCGGATGTGGGTATCGGAATGCCCAGAAAGCTGGTCGGGTGCGGAAAGTGGGGCTGCGGGACAGGTGCGGGTCTTGAAAAGTAGACCAGCACAGGCCTCTACTTTGGATTACTTTACATGGTATTGTTGGCTTCATCAACAGTTTGGCCAAACATCCAATCTTATCAGTCAGAAGAAGTGGGCTTCTTTTCAGTGGTTTTCTTGTGCTCTAAAGCAGTGTTCCCCAACCCTGTCCTCAAGGCCCACCAACAGTGCATGTTTTGTGGAAATCCACAGAGGTAGTTAATCAGCTCTGCTGAGACACTAATTACCTCACCTGTGAATGTGTGTGGTTTTCTGCAAAACATAAACTGCCTTGAGGACAGGGTTGGGGAACTCTGCTCTAAAGGACACACAGCACATCATCATTTCATCATGTACACATGCAAGGGTAGCCATGCTCATCTTGCTGGGACTTCAGGGAGCGACAAACAGCAAACGGCACAAGATGGGCTGTGTGTAATTTGACCACTCCCCTTAGCACCTGCATTTCCCTTAAAATCCAAGTTCCAGCAGAATAAGATGGATAGATTACTGGTAAGGCTATTACCTTTGTTGTAGAATTTCAGCCTTTGACCAGTACTATAACAGTAAGGAGTTTTTAGGCATGGATCCCTAATGATCCTGCTTGCCCATGGAGTGTGCCCTATTGGCTGCAGTCCTGAAACACTTTCAGTCCGCCAAGAGAAAAGCACAATATAAATGCTCTGTGTCTTGTCTACCTTGCTTGTGAATATGTTTCAGCAGCTATGGTGATCAGGCTGCAGGCTCTTGCTCCTATGCCAACATAGCCCACGTATTTAATGGTGTGAGTAGTACAGTTTGTCACTTCCTGGAGATATAAGATTGATTTAATGCCCCAGCGTGCATCTCAGGTTGAAGAGCCTGGCATGTTTGGTTGCTGAGTCAACTGGTATAGTTAAGAGTCGGGACCATTTCTATGGAGGTAATCTCAATGCTGGTGAAATGGTCTAGTACAGAATGTCGCATGCAGTCCTAAGATCCTCCATTTTTGAAACCAAGTGTAATTTTGCAACCTAGTTATTTTGATAGTGATCCAGCTTGCTGCGAGTGTGTTTTGAGTGCAGAGGGTTAATCATTGTTTATAATTTCATCCGGCGCCTTCATCCACTCAAAACTTTCTGTTCACATCTTTCTCACTGCAGGAAAAAAGCATGGCAGTCCTATCGGGTCGATGCCTGGGTAATGCCTGGAATTCATGTGACTCTTAATGTAGAGTGCATCTGGGTTCAGAAGACCGCAGGGCTCTCTGTTTTGATGATTTGACCAATAGAATCCAGCAAGATCCTATTTGTGGAGGAAAGCAAGAAAATCTATTTATATCACTATTATGCCCATAGGCATTTTATGTATGAAATACTGTCTGAGCCAATAGCCTCTTCTTATCAGCCACACGAGCCATGGAGGGGAAGCCTGTTAAACATCAGAGTGGCTTACTCATACCCTTCAATGTTTCTTAAATGAGTCCGGCCTTGCTTTAGAGCAGAAGATGTTTGCAGTAACAGTTATTGAAACATTTCTAGAACATAAAAACAGGCCCTGCTCATTGTTCTGTGGATACCCCATTAACTGTGTAATTTAAACTGTATCTTGCTACGGACAGTAGTGTTGTCCGGATCATGAACGATTCGGATCTTTGATCCGAATCTATTTTGTGAGTCGAATCATCCGAATCATCAAAATGAGTGATTCGGATCGCAAAAGGGGCGGGGCCAGGAGCGACACTCCCCCTCTCAGCGGGCAGCGGGGTCCTGGAAGCAGAGCTGAGATAGATCGCTCTGTTGGATGGGAGCCAGCCTTGCAGGGAGACAGGTAGATGAGAGAGAGGGGACATGGGTGCCACTGCCAGATATGTGTAGAGCACACATACTGGCTATAACGTGCTGCTGATTATAGGCTGTCTGTTCCGTAGTTGTGCACAGTGAACACATTGGAAGATTTTGGCTCAGCTCAGCACAGCTCAGTAACTTTGCAGGCACTGTGATTGCAGGGCAATATGATCCTCCTGCACTGCTCTAAACAGCTGCACTTCACTTCTTGGAATGCTTTGGGGAATGCTTTCTTTCACTGTGCGACGTTTGCATTCAAAGTACACAGATGAGCATATAGGTGAAATACATGTAAAGCATATGATTGCAGCATGTGGGTATTAGGGTTGCCACCTGGCCGGAAACTCACCGGTACAGCCGTTAAATCAGTTCAAAAGCCGCTGCCGGAAAAATGTTTTTACCGGCAATGTATCTGCCCGGTAATTTGGACTATTCCACAGAGGGGGAGACGCCAGGTCTGTTATAACAATACTTTTCTAACCTTAGATGAGGCTACAGCCTGCTCTCTCCCTTCCTCCTTGGTGATTGCACAGCTCCCTGTCACTGCGGACTGTGGAGCTGATTACATTGATTGACTTCAGTGCGCAGAGGAATGTGCTGCATCTCCCCCTCCTCCTCCCCCAGACTGAGAGAGATACAGTCACGTGGGGAGCTGCGCTGTGACTGCCAGGAGGAGAAGGAGATGCTGCTGCTATACGAGAGGTGCTGTCTGTCACTGCTGTGTGTGTACATGTGTGACGGCCCGAGCAGGAAGAGAGAGATGGCTGGCTTCTAGCTAGTGAGTGTGGAGGAGATGCTGCTGACCCCTGTAAAAATGGAGGAGGTAGAGAGTGTGTGAAAAGTTTGCTGGCATATTGTTTACTTTAGCTGCCTGGTCCTGAGCTATTGTGGAGAGCGAGTGACCAGCGAGGGAGGGGGAGGCACTAATTGAATGATTGCTGAGCAATGATAATGGAGTAGGTTTTCTTACTTGTATTTAATAGTGTGCAAAGGTCTGATGTACCCCTGTGTTATATTATATACAGTGCTGCGGATGACTTGCTGCTCCTACAATTGTATATAGGTTTACACTGCAGCTGGCTGGCTTCTAACAGTTCCCCTATATTCATGCAGCCCTGTCTCTCTTATCAGGCAGTTCTTTTCCTCCCCCACTAAGAGCATGCTTGATTGACGATGCAACAAAATTTCGGGTTTCTGGAAATTGGTTACATGTAAACTTGCTTGATCGGGTACATGGCGGTAACGGCGTGCAATATCGGGTCGAACACAACGGAACGCGCTGTCCTCCCTAATGTAAAATGTTCCCCCTAGTGCTGTATACTTTACTTGTCTGTCACTGGCTTTGGGCTCTGTCTACATACAGGTGCCCCACCTGGTTGTCAGGCATTACATGGGCTACCACATGGGGCGCATGTATGAAGCCAGTGACGACAAGTAAAATGTACTGCACCGGGCACTGGGAGGGCATTTTACATTAGGGGGACAGTGGAGGTCGGTGAGATGGTGGATACGGTGTCACAAGGAGTCAGGAATGTCAGAGGTGAGCAGACGAGCCTCAGACTGGAGAAGGGAAAGACAAGGTTAATGCCAGTGCTGCTGTTATACAGTTCAGGGAAACACAGCCATTTCTATATTGCACTAATGACATCATTGTGTGTTCTATATTAGCAGAAATGTGTCATTGTTGCATTATAGGAATAGAAAATACTTCCCTGAGCTGTGGAGAGAGATTGAGGCTGTTTGAGAGAGAGCAATGTAACCCTGCCCTCCTAGGTGCATATTGCCAAAGTTATTTAAAGTAATTAAAAGTAAGTTCCTAACCTGTAGAGAGGAAAGCCTCAGCATCCTATTGTGGCTCCTCTCTGGGTGGTCTAAAGGTCCCCATTGCTGAGCGCAGACGCCCCCACATCGGGGCTGCGCAGCACATCTTCCTGGATCGTGGCCGCACAAGCCTGTCCAAAATTGCGCAGTAGCACGGCGTCTGAGGCTCCGACTTACTGCGCATGTGCGAGCTGGCTCGCGTGGCCATGATCCAGGGAGATGTGCTGCGGGGCCCCGATAGGATTAGTGACAATGCGTTGTTGGTAATCTTCCAGGAGGGCTGTGCTCAGCGACGGGGGACATCAGAGCAGCGAGGGAAGCCTTAATACGATCCTGAGGCTTCCCCTCTTTAGGTAACTATCTACATTTGAACCTGAGTTGCTCGGTGAACTAAGCTTTTTTTTTTTTTACTTACCTGGGGTTACTTCCAGTCTGTGTCTGTGTCCCTCGCTGCAGCTCTGGTCTTCTCCAGCGGTCTTCTACCTCACAATTCCTCTAAGCTTGATGGTAACATTATACTGTGTCTACGGCAGGTTTGCTCTCACGAGTAACCACGAATGGTTACTTGTGATTCAAATGAGGATTAATTTCTGCAGGTGTGCGGCGGGGATATAAGGTGTTAATTACCTATAATTCCGCCTTCCGCCCTGCGTTCCAAACAGGCTGCATGCGTCTTATTGGATGCATTGCAAGCCTCACTATGGGCACTTCCTCCTTCCGGCTTGAAGGAGGAAATGCCTGTAGTGAGGCTTGCAACGCGACCAATAGGACGCATGCAGCTTTCTTGAGGCACAGGGTGGAATTATAGGTAATTAACACCTTATATCCCTGCCGCACACCTGCAGCAATTAATCCTCATTTAAATCATGAGTAACCACTCATGGTTACTCGCGAGACCAAGCCTGGTCTACGGTAGAGTTGAGATTAGGTTGTGAGCACCTAAGGACAGCCAGTGACATGACTGTGTGCTCTGTACAGTGCTGCAGGAGATGTCAGTGCTGTATACAGTAAAAATATAATAATAATATGGGAGGAAATTAGACTTTGACTATGGTAAGATTAGGTTGTGAGCTCCTGTGAGGACAGTCAGTGACATGACTATGCGCTCAATACATAATAATAATATGGTAGGACATTTGGAGTATGACTATGGTAGGATTAGAGTGTGAGCTCCTCTGAGGACAGTTAATTACATGACTATGTGCTCTGTAAAGTGCTGTGGAAGATGTCAGTGCTATATAAATACATAATAATAATAATAATAATATGGTTGGACATTAGACTGACTATTGGAGGTTGTGGGCTCCTCTGAGGACAGTCAGTGACATGACTAGACATGACTATGTACTCTGTAATGTGCTGCAGAAGATGTCAGTGCTATATAAATACGCAAAAATAATGGCTGGCTGTACGATAGATAGGACCTTTTACTCTCTCTTCACAGGCTGGGAGTCACATCTATGGGATACCATGGATAGGCCTCTATATTTTAATGTTCTGCCTATTATCAACCATAATCTGTTGTAATCATGCCCTCTTCTTCCTGTTCAATTTTGGCAGTCATCTTGAGCAATTTTGTAAAAAAGGGCATAACAGGCCACACCCACTTTTAGGCCATACCCACCAGGCCACACCCCCAAGCCGGTATTTTTTTACCCAAAAGGTGGCAACCCTAGTGGGTATTGTGTGCAAGCAAACATTTCTGCTCTCTGCTCGTCCCTTCTCCCTTCTCTGTCCACTCCCTGCCCTCTGTCCATCTTCTCCCCTTCTCTGTGTGTCCACCCTCCTCCCCTTCTCCTGTCCACAGCAGGGAAAGACCTGTCCTGCTATTCATTTCACCCCCGAATGCTTCGATAGTAAAATGATCAGAGATTCGGATCAAAGATCCAGATCTTTTCAATGATCCGATTCGAATCATCCGGATCATTGAAAAGATCCGAACTTCCCATCTCTAACGGACAGCATCAGAATTTGCTTTACTAGCTGCAGGAAGTGGTAGCTGGAAGAGGTCACATACAGGATGCTCAGACAGGTCTCCCTATTTCCACAGGTCCTCCACTGAAGACTTTTTAAACTATAGGACTTCATTACTTTACAGGCAACGTGGAGAAAGAATAACGAACCCTGTCACATTTCAGAGCTGATCCGGAAGCAAGTTCAAAGCGGGATTTGTGTAGTTTGATTTTTATCTCCGCCTGTGGAAACCGTTTCTCATGTAAAATTGTAATATTGCTGTCTCTGGTTACTGTGTGAATGCGTTACACATCTAATGAGAACCACATGTCACAGCGCAGTGTGCTCTCCTCCATGCAGTTCACATACCCCAGCAACACTAATAACACAAAGCTAGACTGACCTCCATTAACTAAAGTGACTTCACGGCTCTCCATCTCACAGGATGTACCGGTGTACAGATTGTTGATTTTTAACTCCAGCTTTGCTTTATATCCAACCAGGTCAGAGTGGGGGCTCTCTGCTGAGATGATGTACAGAAAGGGGTGACGTTTCCATCACAGACCTTCAGGAAACAGAGAAAAGTTTCAACAGGAATGGAAGTTATGATGATTGTGTTCTCATGAAATGCAAATTAAAAAAGTAATGTGATTAAAATGTTGCCATTAAAGGGAAAAATCCCCTTTTATCAAACATACAGTAGTATTTTTACAGAGTACAGAGTCTCAGTTATCCGTCACTGATGGGGATTGGCCAATGCTGGATAAGTGTGCTTTCTGGTTGCTTGAGAATCAATGTTAAAATAAGCCCAGCTAATACAGTACTACATCCCACACTATAGACATACTATAAACTCTGTATTATATGTTAAGATACAGCAACTGAAATATATTAACCTTGGAGGAGCTATGGAACCCAGTATTTAAGGAAACATCAGACAAAAACAAAGAAACCAGCTTTACTTACCTGGGGCTTTCTCCAGCCCCTGGCAGCATATGTGTCCCTCATCACAGCTCCGCTTCCAGACGGTCTCCCGGGGTCCCCTCTGTAGCAGCTGCCAACCCGGCCAGGTTGGTGGCTAGTGCGCATGCATGAGTGTTTGTCCTCGCCCCTCAAGCTCACGTAGCCAGGAGCATTCTGTGCAGGCACAGAAGTACCGCGTCTACGCACAAGGCTCCCGGCCATGTAAGCCCGATCACGAGTGGTGCTGCCACGCACTTGCGCAAGTGCAGTAACTGCGACCTAGGCAGGGCGGCGGCTGCTAGGAGGGGGGGGGGAACACAGGAGATTGTTGGGAGCAAAGCTGAACAGCTAAATGTAATGCTCAGCTGTGCAGCAACTCTGCATCGTGTGGTAGAGGTGCCTGTGTGTGCTTGTGTGTGTGTGTGTGTGGGGGGGGGGGGGGTATGCAGAGTGTTTTACAGGACACACTTGCGGGAAGGAGAGGGTAGCTGTTATCACATGGGGAAGGAAAGTTGGGACCTAGGGAGGCGGCACCATGCTATATTTGCTGGGTGCCCATGAGTTATAGGTATGTCCCATCTCGCAGCAAGTACATACTTGCCATGTAGGCAATACATAATTTCTGTGTCTCTGCTAGTAGGATCCATCACCATCTATGATATATCTTACTAGTTATTCTCAGACATAAGACTCTCTTATTGAGTGCATTTAAAATCTATTTATTCCAAATACTACACTCATCAGTAATACTGGCTCATTCGCTCGTGCCTTTTGTTCCTGAATCAATATAGTATTTAGCTGAGTCATTTTGTGCTTAATGTCCTCCATTAATTATTTTAACAGTGCTGCCTGTCCTCTTAATAAGGGTTTAACATTCCCTTAACTGCACTTAAAATGTTGCCTAGTCTGTTGTCCTTGATACAATCACATATTCACAAGTAATGAGGTGTCTTATCGCTTTGCTCACCATAGCATAATAATACCAAAGAAGCTTAAGTCGTAAAACAAATGCCTGCACATCCATCTATTTATCAGGATTTTATTGTCCTATCCTTCCTAATTAATCTGGTAAAAACATGCCTTTATTATGTGAAGATAAATTATGTATGTTATGGCCAGGACCCAAAGTCTGGCCACTTTGGGGTCTGGCCAGCCAATGTGCCATTGGAAATTAGCAGACTTCTGCGGCCAATATGCAAACAACTTCTGTTTAACTTACTTTTTTGGCTTGCCAGAATGCAAATGACTGAACCTGGCCAGCCCAGTCCTCAAGCCTTTTCCAGAGTTATGGAATCAGGTTAAAGCCGTACAGCCAGGTAGCTGATGTGTTTCAGACACACAGGTACTTAATCATAGCAAAGGTGCTATGATTAAGGACCTGTGTGTCTAAAGTATGTCAGCTACCGGGCTGTAAGACTTCTACCTGATTCAATAAAGTTGGAATTTATCATTTCTTCAGACATTGGCCTCAATTCACTAAGATTTATCAAACACTTTATCAAACGTTTGATAATTTACCTCATGCGCAAAATCTAATTTTGAATTCACTAAAGTGTTAAATATTTATTAAATGTTTTATTGATAAAACGTTCAATAAATATATAACATAATATAACACCTTAGTGAATTCAAAATTCGTTTTTACCCATGAGGTAAATTATCAAACGTTTGATAAAGTGTTTGATAAAGCTTAGTGAATTGAGGCCATTGTGCGGAACTTCCTTCCTTATTTCTGTCTTTGTGGGTTCAAGTCGCCTGGTTCCAGCACTGTCTGGGTGGCTGAGGTAGAGTGGAATTCACCTTGCCTCTACTTTTTCAGAGTGGCGGAGGTAGCAACAGCCAGCTGAGAGGGTCCCGAAGAGCTGAGACCAGAAGAAGCAGCAGTGAAATTGAGAGCAGGAAGGGACAGGTGAGTGGACAACGAAGGAGAAGAGTGGACACGGAGCAGAGGAGGTGCGTAGCGGAGACTGGAAGGGACAAGAGGTGAGAGCACAAAGACAGGACAGAGTGGAAGGAGGGAGGTTCCTGAATCCCAACACTGGCCCTCCACATCGTGTCCTCTGTACAAGCTGAAATTTGCTCAACACTGCTACAGGAAAACTTAGCTTGCCGGTTCCTGTTGTTTTGCTTTCTGGCCAGCCAAAGTGTAAAAGTGTTGGTAAGCAGAAGTTGTTTTTCGCATATTGGCCACTTCGGACATTGGCTGGCCAGATCCTAAATTAGCCAATTTTGGGTTCTGGCTGTAGCATGTACATGGTTTAAAGCGGAATAAAACCCAGCATTTCTTCTTTGCTTTAAAAATTATTTACAGCATACTATATACAATCAGCATTTTTTTTACTAGACCAGCATTCAAAGAGTTACACACAGGGCTGGAAAGTTCAGTGCAGAGAAATGTGGACGCATCCGAAGTGTAGATTATGTTATCTTGTGTTTACTTAATTGTATCAAGTGAGGAATGTGACATATTCTCTGACTGTGGAGAAGCTCCTGGACACAGAGACTCAAAGCATTTCTGAATTCAATGCATGATGAATAAAACCAGTTTTTAATAAAATGCAAAGTCAGCTCACAAAGCAAAAAAAACTGTACTTTTAGGAAAATATAATTTCTAAATGAATTATAATACTTATGCACAAATACAAATATGATAACCGTATGGCATATAAAAAGTATGAAAACATGATTTTATTGAATATTATGTGAGGGTTTTATACCACTTTAAGTAAAAGCATAAACAGATTGAGAGCCCCCCTGAGGGACAGTTAGGCCTGGTTCACATTAGCGTTCGCTATCCGGATTTTCCGGATCTGATCCGGACCGCATACTGTACAAACGGAACGTACGTTCCGCATAGCAATGTAAAGTCTATGCGGACGTTCACATGGGTCCATTCCGTACAGAACGGAGCCGGATCGGATCCGGACTCCGGACTCTTTTCCAACATGCGCTATTTTTTGGCTCCGGATCTCCGGCCAACGCACCCGGACCGGAGCCGGACTGCAGCATCCGGAACACAGAAACCAATGGGGAACGGAAGGCACAGAACACACTGCCTACAAAAACCTGACGTTCTACCCCACTTCCTATGCGTATCCAAGCGGCCATTTCGGATGGGGACACATGGGCCAAGCATGTCTGGAGTGGAGCAGCAGTGACACACGTCCTGGAGCTGTTTGGCAGAATGTCGGAGGTGGAGGTGAGGCCTACAGCGGAGGAACCTGATTCTACAGGTGCACCAGTTGCACCTTCTGCTGACCCCAACATTTTTTTATTTAAATTTCACTATTTTTTGCCCACGGATCCGGATGGCAGCCTGATGCATGCCTGATACGAACGGACCAGATCCGGATCAGAACCGTACGGTTCTGATCAGGATCAGGTCAGGATCCGATCAGGATCCGATCAGGATCCGGTCCGTTTACTTGCCAAAACGCAAGTGTGAACGAGGCCTTAGTGGCAAGACAATATACTCTGTATAGTGCTGCAGAAGATGTCGGCGCTATTTAAAGGGAACCTAAACTGAGAAGGATATGGGATTTTCCTTATACCAGAGAGTCATGTATGTCTAATACTTTTAGCCAAAGCCTCTCAACAAGCATGCAGATTAGGTGCTCTGACTGAAGTCAGGGCTGGTGCAGACCAGAGCGGTTCTGTAGCGTTTTTTAAAACGTTTTCAGGGGGAAAACCGTTTGGCTAATGAAAGTGAATGGGATTGTGCACACCAGAGCGGGTCGTTTTTTCCACAAACGCAAACTCGGGGGCTGCTGCAGTTTTTAGATTTCTGAGACGTTTCTGTCTCAATGTTAAAGTGTGAGAGAACGCGGAAAAGCGGCCGCGTGTGCTGACAGCAAGGCGGCTGATTCCGCGTCCAGCGCGGCAATTTGCACGTGGAAGCGTGCGCCCGGTAATCTGAAAGAACGCGGAAAAGCCGCCGCATGTACTGACAGCAAGGCGGCTGGTTCCGCGTCCAGCGGGGCGGTTTGCACACAGCAGCGTGCATCTGGTGTGGCTGAGTCTGTTAGTTCACACAGGTTCAGGAATACGCGCGCGCGCGCTGAGAGGCAGAACTTTTATGATGGCCAAGAGAGGATCAGCTGACCAGGCTGGTCAGCTGACCTCAGAGCTGGTAACCATTGGTTGATCACTTAGGGATGGCGCCAGAGAGCGCTGCTCTATATATAGTTTCTGTTGGCCACTCTCAAATTGTCTGCCGTTGCGAAAACTACGTGGAAGCACTCAGACCTTAGTCAGATCCAACAGTGTGTTTGAACCAGGAGGACCTGGGCAGCAGGGCCGTGCAGAGGATTCTCAAGGGGGGGTGCTCAAATTTTAAAAAGGGGCCCTAATCGATAAATCGTGCTAAATTGTGTATGTAATACCCCTTCTCCAGAAAGCACTAGGCAGTCTTAACCCCCCCCCCCCCACCACCACCACCACCACCACCACCAACACACACACACACACACACACACACACACACACACACACACACACACACACACACACACACACACACACACACACACACACACACACACACACACACACACACACACACACACACACACACACACACACACACACACACACACACACACACACACACACACACACACACACACACCTTTATAGAAGTATCAGGCAGACTTTGTGTCTTCTTCCAACCAACTTCTTTGGTGCCACCACCCTCAAATCAGCAGTCATAGGTGCGCACTATTAGAGTGGGCACAGTGGAGCCTGATGTAGGCATGGATTCACCTTTCATTACTGGGACCTCTGTCCCTCTAGATCAGCACCCAAGCTTCTTTTCGGGCAAAGAAGCAGTGGTTGCCAATATGCAGTGGTTGCTAAGCATTAGTAGATGCAAAACTGCAGTAAGTGCCAAGGTGCAGTGGGTGCACAGATGCAGTGGGTGGTAAGACGCAAAGGTCCAGTTTGTGCTAATTTGCAGTGGGTGCCGATGTTCCAAAGTACAGTCCGTGTCAAGCTGCTGTGGGTACCAAGGTCCAGTTTGTATTGGGTGTTTATTTGCAGTGGATGCTATGCTATATTGGGCTTGATTCACAAAGCGGTGCTAACTGTTAGCACGCCTGTGAAAACCCCCTTAGCACGTCTCAACAAGCTTTTCGCGCATAAAACTTTACGCGCGCAAAACTTTATGCGCGTAAAACTTTACGCGCGTACTGCACAGAGCGCAGGGCGCTCCGCGCGAAGTGCCCATTAAAGCCTATGGAACTTAGCACGCGTAAAACTTTGCGCGCGTAAAACTTTGCGCGCACAAAGTTAGCGCGCGATCTGATTGAGAAATCCGGTGCTAACCTACTTAGCACCCTGGTTAGCGCGTCTAAAGACTTTAGACGTGCTAAGTAGGTTAGCACCGCTTTGTGAATCAAGCCCATTGGGTGCTGAATGAGTAGCAGAAGGCGATAAACAATAGTGGGTGCCATGTGAGTGCTAATTGATACAGGGAGCCATGTGAGTGTTGGACATGAGTGTAGGTAGTGCCATGTGTGGTCTGGATGTGTGCCATGGGAGAGTACTGAGTCTCATATGGGTTCAGACCAAGGGTGGGTACTGGTTGCTATTTGAGTGCTGGCCATGGATGGGTACTAGGTGCATATAATGGCTTTGGAACTTTGTGCTGTGTGAGTACTGTGCCATGTGGGTGTTGATTATGGGGGTTATAGGGTGTCATGTGGGTCTTAGGTGCAAATATTGAGTGCCAAGTGGGTACTGGGAGCAAGTACATGGTAACATCTGGGTAATGGGTGCTGGCTAGTGGGGTATTTGTTGTCATGTGGGTGCTAAATGCAGAAGCTGGGTGCCATGTGGGATCTGGGTGCTGGCACAGGGTGTCATGTGCATTCTGGCTGTATGGGTTGGTGTCAAGCATCATGTAGGTGTTGATTGCAGTTACTCAAGCCCTTGTGAGTTCTGGGTGCAAGTACTGGATGTCATATGTGAGTGTTTGGTGTTTGTGCTGGGCACCAAGTGGAGGCTTAGTGCAACTGGAACTACTGCAGATGAAACATGTGGGTGTTGGGTGCAGGTACATTGGTGCGAATACTTGGTGTATTGCCTGCACTAGGTGCTAGCTATGGGTGGGCATTGTGTGTCATGTGGATTCTGAGTGCAGGTACTTTGGGTGCTAGTACTGGTTTATGTGAGTTCAGATAATGTGCAAGTACTGTGCCAAGTGGGTGTGAGTACTGGGTGCCAGCTATAGGGTGAATGATGCAAGTACTAAGTGCCATATGGAGGTCGGATATAAGTATTGGGTGAAAGTTGCTTGGTGCAAGTACTGGGTGCTTGCTATAGTGGGGGTTACTGGTTGAGTGTAATGTGGGTGCTGAATATTGGTGGGATTGCGGTGGGTGCAGGGAGTGGGCGGTCACTGTGGGTACTGCTATGAATAGCATAGTTGCTGCTAGGAGAGGTAGAGGTCAGTGTGGTTGCTGGGGGAGGGTGAGGTCAGTGTGGGTGCTGGTGGAAGGGTAGGTCACTGTGGGTTCTGTGGAAGGAAGAGGTCAGTATGAGTGCTGGAGGAAGGGGAGGTCACTGTGGGTGCTGGGAGAGGTCATTGTAGTTATTGGAGGAGGGAGTAGTTGTGGATGCTGTGTGTTGGGAGAGATCAGTGTGGGCGCTGCTTTTGGGATGGGAGGTCCCTGTAAGTGCTGCAGGGGACAGGAGGGTAGCCTCTGGGGGAGGAAAAGACCACTGTGGGTGCTGGGGGAAGGATAGGTCAGTGTGGGTGCTGGGGTAGGCAGGATCACTGCTAGAGCTGGGGAGGGAGAGGTGATTGTGGGTGGTAGGTGAAGGGAGAGGTCACTGTGGGAGGGAAAGGTCACTGTGGGTGCTAGGTGGAGGGAGAGGTCACTGTGGGAGGGAGAGGTCACTGTGGGTGCTGGGGGAGGGAGAGATCACTGTGGGTGCTAGGTGGATGGAGAGGTCACTGTGGGTGCTAGGTGGATGGAGAGGTCACTGTGGGAGGGAGTGGTCACTGTGGGTGCTGGTGGAGGGAGAGGTCACTGTGGGTGCTAGGTGGATGGAGAGGTCACTGTGGGTGCTGGTGGAGGGAGAGGTCACTGTGGGTGCTAGACGCAGGGAGAGGTCACTGTGGGTGCTAGGTGGAGGCAGAGGTCACTGTGGGTGCTGGTGGAGGGAGAGGTCACTGTGGGTGCTAGGCGCAGGGAGAGGTCAATGTGGGTGCTAGGTGGAGGGAGAGGTCACTGTGGGAGGGAGAGGTCACTGTGGGTGCTGGTGGAGGGAGAGGTCACTGTGGGTGCTAGGTGGAGGGAGAGGTCACTGTGGGTGCTAGGTGGAGGGAGAGGTCACTGTGGGTGCTAGGTGGAGGGAGAGGTCACTGTGGGAGGGAGAGGTCACTGTGGGAGGGAGAGGTCACTGTGGGTGCTGGTGGAGGGAGAGGTCACTGTGGGTGCTAGGTGCAGGGAGAGGTCACTGTGGGTGCTAGGTGGAGGAAGAGGTCACTGTGGGTGCTAGGTGGAGGGAGAGGTCACTGTGGGAGGGATATGTCACTGAGGGTGCTGGGGGAGGGAGAGGTCACTGTTGGTGCTAGGTGGAAGGAGAGGTCACTGTGGGTGCTAGGTGGATGGAGAGGTCACTGTGGGAGGGAGAGGTCACTGTGGGTGCTAGGTGGAGGGAGAGGTCACTGTGGGTGCTGGTGGAGGGAGAGGTCACTGTGGGTGCTAGGCGCAGGGAGAGGTCACTGTGGGTGCTAGGTGGAGGCAGAGGTCACTGTGGGTGCTGGTGGAGGGAGAGGTCACTGTGGGTGCTAGGCGCAGGGAGAGGTCACTGTGGGTGCTAGGCGGAGGGAGAGGTCACTGTGGGAGGGAGAGGTCACTGTGGGTGCTGGTGGAGGGAGAGGTCACTGTGGGTGCTAGGTGGAGGAAGAGGTCACTGTGGGTGCTAGGTGGAGGGAGAGGTCACTGTGGGTGCTGGGGAAGGAAATGTCACTGTGGGTGCTAGGTGGAGGGAGAGGTCACTGTGGCAGGGAGAGGTCACTGTGGGAGGGAGAGGTCACTGTGGGTGCTGGTGGAGGGAGAGGTCACTGTGGGTGCTAGGTGCAGGGAGAGGTCACTGTGGGTGCTAGGTGGAGGGAGAGGTCACTGTGGGTGCTAGGTGGAGGGAGAGGTCACTGTGGGTGCTAGGTGGAGGGAGAGGTCACTGTGGGTGCTAGGTGGAGGGAGAGGTCACTGTGGGTGCTAGGTGGAGGGAGAGGTCACTGTGGGTGCTGGGGAAGGAGATGTCACTGTGGGTGCTAGGTGGAGGGAGAGGTCACTGTGGCAGGGAGAGGTCACTGTGGGAGGGAGAGGTCACTGTGGGTGCTGGTGGAGGGAGAGGTCACTGTGGGTGCTAGGTGCAGGGAGAGGTCACTGTGGGTGCTAGGTGGAGGGAGAGGTCACTGTGGGTGCTAGGTGGAGGGAGAGGTCACTGTGGGTGCTAGGTGGAGGGAGAGGTCACTGTGGGTGCTAGGTGGAGGGAGAGGTCATTGTGGGTGCTAGGTGGATGGAGAGGTCACTGTGGGTGCTAGGCGCAGGGAGAGGTCACTGTGGGTGCTAGGCGGAGGGAGAGGTCACTGTGGGAGGGAGAGGTCACTGTGGGTGCTGGTGGAGGGAGAGGTCACTGTGGGTGCTAGGTGGAGGAAGAGGTCACTGTGGGTGCTAGGTGGAGGGAGAGGTCACTGTGGGTGCTGGGGAAGGAAATGTCACTGTGGGTGCTAGGTGGAGGGAGAGGTCACTGTGGCAGGGAGAGGTCACTGTGGGAGGGAGAGGTCACTGTGGGTGCTGGTGGAGGGAGAGGTCACTGTGGGTGCTAGGTGCAGGGAGAGGTCACTGTGGGTGCTAGGTGGAGGGAGAGGTCACTGTGGGTGCTAGGTGGAGGGAGAGGTCACTGTGGGTGCTAGGTGGAGGGAGAGGTCACTGTGGGTGCTAGGTGGAGGGAGAGGTCACTGTGGGTGCTAGGTGGAGGGAGAGGTCACTGTGGGTGCTGGGGAAGGAGATGTCACTGTGGGTGCTAGGTGGAGGGAGAGGTCACTGTGGCAGGGAGAGGTCACTGTGGGAGGGAGAGGTCACTGTGGGTGCTGGTGGAGGGAGAGGTCACTGTGGGTGCTAGGTGCAGGGAGAGGTCACTGTGGGTGCTAGGTGGAGGGAGAGGTCACTGTGGGTGCTAGGTGGAGGGAGAGGTCACTGTGGGTGCTAGGTGGAGGGAGAGGTCACTGTGGGTGCTAGGTGGAGGGAGAGGTCATTGTGGGTGCTAGGTGGATGGAGAGGTCACTGTGGGTGCTGGGGAGGGAGAAGTCACTGTGGGTGCTAGGTGGATGGAGAGGTCCCTGTGGGTGAGGAAGAAGTCACTATGGGTGCTTGGGGAGGTAGAGGTCAGTATGGGTCCTAGGTGGAGGGTAAGGTCAGTATGCCACACTAGGATTCCTATCCAGACCTCTTCACCTGAAAGTGCCCCAGGAGGAGGCGGAGCTTCTCGCGGGTGGGCGGGGCTTACCGCGGTAGGGGGCGGGGCTTATTTTGCGCGATCAGAGGGGCCTTTTTTTACTGATTTTAAAAAGGGGGGGTGCCTGGGCACCCAGAGCACCCCCCTCTGCACGTGCCTGCTGGGCAGGGGCGTAACTAGGCCCCACTGGGCCCCCCTGAAGAAATTCTGAGCAGCCCCCCCCCCCCCCCCGGGGCCCACTCGGGGCCGTTTTGGGGGGCTGGAGGGGTCGCTGCACGATGGGAAAGCCATGCCCACAGTCGGCGGGGAGGGGGGAAGGTCCCCTCCCCTCCCTCGCCTCGGGGCTCTCCCCTTTGCGCTCCCCTCCAGCTTAACAAGTGTCCGGGCAGCCGCGGGCAGCGGCTGATACATACTTTCCTTCCCTCTTCCATGCGGTCCAGCGTGCATTCCTCACTCTAGTCTGTGACGCGACTTCCTGTATAACAGGAAGTATAACAGGAAGTCGCATCAGAGACTAGAGTGAGAAATGCACGCTGGACCGCAAGGAAGAGAGAAGGAAGGTATGTATCAGCCGCTGCCCGCTGCTGCCCGGACACTTATTAAGCTGGAGGGGGGCGCAGAGGGGAGAGCCCCGAGGTGAGGGAGGGGGGGACCTTCCCACTTTTCGCCTGACTGTGGGCATGGCTTTCCCCTCGTGCTGCGACCCCTCCAGCCCCCCAAAACGGCCCGAGCGGGCAGGGGTCGCATCCCCTATTGTTACGCCAATGGACCTGGGAATTCACACTGAGCCAGATTACTTGTATTATTTATCTGTTATACTTCAAACTAGTTCCAGGGTGTAGAGACCACGGACCTCACACCCAAGACTAGGGAACTTGTGTTATCAATCTGTTATACTTCAGACTAGTTCCAGGGTGTAGAGACCACGGACCTCACACCCAAGAGTAGGGAACTTGTATTATCATACTGTTATACATCAGACTAGTTCCAGGGTGTTGAGACCACGGACCTCACACCCAAGACTAGGCATTGTTTGATATCTGTTATGACCTATTGCTTTCCTGACTATCCCTCTGCTCTCTGATTCGGTACCACGCATATCTGATATTCCGTTGCCAAACCCTGCCTGTCCTGGATACCGAATCAGCCTTCTGTCTTTGTACTTTGTCTGTCCGTGTGTTGCCGACCTGGCTTGCCCGACCTCGAGAGCTATCTCTCTCCTCTAAGAGATAGTCTCCAGACCAGTTAGTGACATCCGCCTCCAGGTGTCACTCACTCACTGGCCCTTCCTACCTTCAGCCTGAGACTCTACCCCTTGGAAGGTCTCAGGCTGCTGGAAGGTTCTCGTACTTTTCAACAGAGCAGTATTGCCCATACTGCCAAGGACCACCTGCTCATCAGGTGGTTTACTCAAAGTTATTACTGTTGCACCAAACACTCAATATATATATACAGGTGTCCAGAGGTTAGTAATATATCTGTATTATTGGTGATTCTGCAGATCATCCATAATTAGGTAAATATCTGTATTCTTGGTGATACTGCAGATCACCAATAATCAGATTCTCTCTGACACCGATCGTTACATAAAGTATAGGAAAGTGGAAAAACGCTCTGAAAAACGCTAGATGAGATCGGTTTTCCAGGCGTTTTTGTTACAGCAGCTGTTTAGTAACAGCTTTACTGTAACAATATATGAAATCTGCTACACAAAAACACTCCAAAAAACGCTAGGCATGTTTAGAAAACCTCTCTACACATGCCTAGAATTGCTCTGAAATCTGCTTCAAAAACCTCAAGCGTTTTGTGGATCTGCTAGAGGTTTTTGGTATGCACTGGGCCTAAGACTGTATTAGCCACTACTGCTGCCAAAGAGAACAGCAGGAATGTCAAGCAACTGGTATTGTTTAAAAGGAAACATCCATATCCCTCTCAGTTAAGGTCCCCTATAAATACTTAAGTAATAATAATAAAAAATACGGTGTGAAGTTACAACGTTACGGTGTGAAGTTACACATGGAGCTCTAGTTTCAAAAGTCATGGAGCGCGTAAAATGATGACGATTATTATTATTCATGATTTACAGTGCTGCCCTTAATTATTCATATCCCTGGCAAATTTTGACTTAAAGTTACTTTTTTTCAACCAACAAGTAATTTTTTGATGGGAAATGACATAGGTACCTGTCTCCAAAAAGATAATAAGACGATGTACAAGAGGCATTATTGTGGGAAAAATACACCTCTCAGCTTTTATTTACATTTGAGCAAAAAGTGCCCAGTCCAAAATTTCTCAGTAATCAATTGAATAGCCTTTATTGGCTATTACAGCCATTAAATGCTCCCTATAAACTCAGTTTAGGCGTGATAAGTTTAGGCGTGATAAGTTTAGATAAGTTTAGATCGCGCGCAAAGTCCTGCGCGCAAAGCAGCGCCATTAAACTCTATGCGACATTTCGCTTGCACCAGACTTTGCTAGCGCAAAACTTTTGATCAGCTGTGCACTGCGGTGCTAACCCAGTTGGTGCTATAGTTATCACGCCTAAACTTATCACGCCTAAACTGAGTTTAGGCGTGATAAGGGGCTTTTCAACAGCGTGCTATCTGTTAGCACGCTTTTGTGAATCAAGCCCCTTGTATTTTTTAATAATACTTTGCACTGTAGCCACTGGAACTTGAAAACATTTAGAAATGGCCTTGTAGCCCTTTCCTGAGTTGTGAGTAGCCACAATGCTCAGCCACAGGTACTCACTGAGCTCATTTGTCTTAGCCAAGACTGTCCAACCAACTGCAGAGAGCTGCTGTTTTTCACCTGTTGAGTTGATTAAAACAGCCGTTCCCAATTAATCAGGGTAATTAGGATGCTTTAGAACATCTTGGACTATTTAGGATGGTATAGAACTTTGGATTTTCCCACAGACTGTGACAGTTTTTTGAAGGTTATAAATAATTTTGGACTGCACACTTTTTGCTCAAATGTAAATAAAAGCTGAAAAAAGTTTTTCTCCACAATAATGCCTATTGTACATCCTCTTATATTTTTATGGTGACACCTATGTCATTTCCCGTCAAAAAAATTACTTGCTGGTTGAATAAAAGTAATTTTAAGTCAAAATTTGCCAGGGGTATGAATAACTATGGGCAGCACTGTATATAGAGCCAACATCTTCTGTGGTGCTGTACAACAGATAATACATAGTATATATGGAGATGCATAGAGAATGTTGGAATACAGACCATGCATACTAATAACCTTAGAGGTCAGCTCTACAATTGTACATAAAGGTAGATGCTACAGTGGGGAGAAAAAACCCAACTCCACTCGTATTAAGAAGTCACTCTCTGTAGCAAAGAAGGGGTGGCACCCCTCCACTAAGGGTGAACATGGAAATAATCAATAAACAGAGGCACAAACAAGAATACAATGCATTAAAAGGTGGCAGTGGTGGACTTACCACCAGATTGAACACACGGTGGGTCTGTTTCAAAAAATTACTTGATTGAAAATGTTTCTGCTCTAATTGCAATGCGTGTCACAGGATATTCCTGCTTCATCGGGCAATAGATTGGAATACCTGCATCATGGTCTTTGTGCGCTTATCGCGTCAGTCACCTCCCTACAATTTTTCATGACACTAGGGTTCCATCATATTTTCACTTGTAATTTGAAATGAATAAAAAACATCCTAAAAAGAAATTAATGTTTGGCAGCTCAGATAGGAATCAACATAATCATTGTTGTCTTCTTGCTTTATGGAAAAATGAAAGCCTGGGTACTTCTAACGTCAAACCTCTTGTGGAATATTAAACCAGTGGTCATTTAATTAGTTTCTGGAGGAAAGAGCCCACAGCGTGCTGAGCATTCACTTTAATTCCTTTTCATTTTTCCAGACCCTGAGTGTTTATTGTAAATAGGTGGTAAATAGCAGCAATACAAGAGAGTGTTCTGTTATTCTTCACAGACTGCTGAGCGTCTGTATCAAAGTGAGGCCAGCTGCATGCTGGGAGTGTTGTGTAACTAAGCACATTCTATTATAATACTCATTATGCTGACATTTCTTATTTCAGCATGGAATTCTCTGAGACAATGCACAAGTCTATTAGCTGTGTACTTTCCACCTATTCCATTTCCCCCACTGCTCAGATTTTCATTGGATTCTACTAAATATTCAGGGCATTACTTGGTTGGTCTTGGCTTCCATAGGTGTCACATACTCTATTATTGCTGGGATGTAACCAGGGTCATATTAAGAGCTTAGGACTAAATATTATGAGTGTTGCTCCTCCTAAAGTGACAAAATATGTGAGGCCAGGTGTGACAGGACACCTAAAGATGGTAGGGAGTCATAGCATGCAGAGTGCAATACAGAACAAATTGGCATTGATGTGTTACAATCTGATCAGCAGTGGGTGGCATGAGCTCACCTAAAGCATGGAGACTATAGAGTCCCCTGCTCTTTCCCCGAGCTCCCGTAAGCTCCCGTAAGGAAGGAAAGATGGGCCGATACTTCTAGTGAACGCCAGTCACAGCACACAGAGGCCAAATCTGGAAGTTCAGGCAACATGAGTATCAGGCTGAGGTCATGGCTGTTGAAATTCATGGACATTCATTTACAGCAGGGGTCTCAAACTCGCGGCCCGCGGGCCATTTGCGGCCCTCAATACAATATTTTGTGGCCCTCGCAGGCAAAAGCTTCTTTATAGTTCGATTCAGTGCTCCCAAGTAATCCGCCGCATCCCCGCCGCTAAACGATCCAAATCGCCCGGGGGGCAATCCGCAGGCATTTCCTGGAAGGTGCAGAGCTTTCAGCTTCAGCTCTGCCCCTCCTGACGTCAATCGCCGCACGGATCGCCGCTTCTCCCCGCCCCTCTCTGTGAAGGAAGAGTGAGAGGGGCGGGCAGGAACGGCGATGCGCCGCGATTGTGAAATTCCTTATGTGGCCCAGCCTCATCCTGACTTTGCCTCCTGCGGCCCCCAGGTAAATTGAGTTTGAGACCCCTGATTTACAGGAAAGTCAGGGACACTTGATCTGTTTACCTGTTTAGTTAAAATACCGTTCTTTGAGGGTCAGCATTGCAGGAAATTAGCATTAAAAATGAAAGAGAGAAAGAGGCATTAGGCATTATTCACAATGCTTTTTCACATGTTTTCCTCTGTTTTCACATTATCTATGCTACATTAGAGCAAAAATATAACATAATTTAGGTGTCAGTAAGAGGCAAACTGTAAGTGTATCCTGCTGTGTTTTGCACACATCACTACGCACAGGCGTATTATCTTTGGAAACACACATATACTGTATTTGTGTATTATTTCAAAAATGTTGCTCATCCCTGGGGAGTGAATGAAGCAAAGACTTGCAGGATCCTGCTGTTTGGCCCATTCATTAAGTCTTAGTCTCGTTCAGCTTCATCATGAGTTTAAGTGCAAGGTACACTCTATGACTGGCTAGCTCTGCCAAGTGTCAGAATGCAGGCCAGCAATAAGACATGGACTAATCTGCATGCTTAACGCCGCATTCTGAAAGAGGATCTGAGAGTCTTTCTCACGGCCATGAACACAGACATTGTGCTGCCAATAGCAGGACCAGCTCCTCTCTGCAGATGGAGAACTTTACTTTGTTTTTTTTCAAAGGCCTCATTAATGGTAGATACATAGTAACCAGTTAGCTATAAAACAGAATGCATTTTTAAAGATGAAGTTTATTAGCTTTCCATGAATAAATAACAGCAACTCAACAAACAACAAATAAAACCATAATTACCAAAAGCTTGTGTGGTCTTCTTAAAGGGAACATCTATCACCAAGGCACTAATTTCTGTGTGTTCTAAGGGCATGGCTGTAACATTGTTTGTTTTCTCCAATCCCTAATTAGGCTGTACTGGCCCTTACACTGTGGTCTCCATGACGGACGCTGGCTCTTGGTCTGATGTGAGTACGCCTCCGAATCCCTCTAGCAGTGCCATGCATGGCTATGGGGATTCGCATGCATAATATGCTGCTAACAGTCCGTTATTTTTCTCTGCATGCAAATTCGGAAGCTGACGATTGATATCAAGACAAGACACAAAACATTTATATCCCGCTTGTCTCCTGGTGGACTCCCAGCACTACAGGGCTGCAGCCAATTGGGGCACGCTCCACGGGCAACCCGGTTAACCAAAGACTCTTTACTGTTTTACATACTGACTTGAGCCAGGATTCAAGGTAGAGATGTCGGGTTCGCGAACTTCCACGGAAGGTTCAGTTCGTGGAAAAGTTCGCGAACCGCAATAGACTTCAATGGGGAGGCGAACTTTGAAAAATAGAAAAAATTATGCTGGCTACAAAAAGTGATGGAAAAGATGTTTCAAGGAGTCTAACACCTGGACGGGGGCATGGCGGAGTGGGATACATGCCAAAAGTCCCGGGGAAAAATCTGGATGTGACGCAAAGCAGCGTTTTAAGGGCAGAAATCACATTGAATGCTAAATTGCAGGCCTAATGTGCTTTAAAACATCTTGCATGTGTATACATCAATCAGGGAGTGTAATTAGAGTACTGTTTCACACTGACACACCAAACTCACTGTGTAACGCACCGCAAACAGCTGTTTGTGTAGTGACGGCCATGCTGGACTACTGCGCAACATGGCGAGATTGCTCTTTATCACTCAGTGATGTCAGGTAATGTGTGACTTCCTTCTCAACTTTCCATGGCATTGTTAAAAAGCTTCCGTTTTGTTTTTAAATTACATTTTCTACTTGCTGTGTACTTGTTCAGTACCGCTACAATGAGAATCCTGTGGAGGCGGGCAAGTCTGCCATTGTGACCCCGGGTAATGGCTGGGGAATGAGGGGTTTGAATCCGGTGTGGAGCCTGAGCAACGGCTACCACTACACATCCAAGGAGGGCAGCGGGCAGGCATGCACGCCCGCCCGCCCGCCCCGAGGTAGTGACCAAAAATACCAATACAGGAGGCGGACTTTCGAGGCCCTGCTGTGTATTTGAAATGAATGTACTTTAAATCCTTGAACGAGAACCAGTTATGGCGGGCAAAGATGACACCACATTCCTTTTACGAGAATCATATGGAGGCGGGCAAGTCTGCCATTTGTGACCCCGGGTAATGGCCGGGGAATGAGGGATGGAATCCGGTGTGGAGCCTGAGAAACGGCTACCACTACACATCCAAGAAGGGCAGCAGGCAGGCATGCACGCCCGCCCCGAGGTAGTGACCAAAAATAACAATACAGGAGGCGGACTTTCGAGGCCCTGCTGTGTATTTGAAATGAATTAACTTTAAATCCTTTAACGGGAATCCGTTATGGAGGGCAAGTCTGCCATTGTCACCACGGGGAATGAAGGTTGGATTCCGGCCCGAAGTGGGAGCCTGCTGAGACCCATGCTGTAGCTGCCCTGACCGTGCTTTGCAGACCAGGCATCTGTGGTCAGATGGACCCTTGAGCCAGCGGAAGACAAACCAAGTTGAAAGCATTTGCCAAGAATGTTTTACGGAGGGCAAGTTTTGTTGGCATTTTTGTAAATTGTTTGAAAATGTAGATGGTTGTATTTTTAAATAGTTTGAAAGTTTAGATGGTTGTATTTTTAAATTGTTTGAAAGTTTAGATGGTTGTATTTTTAAATTGTTTGAAAGTTTAGATGGTTGTATTTTTAAATTGGTTGAAAGTTTAGATGGTTGTATTTTTAAATTGTTTAAGTGTAGCCATTCTTCCTCCCCCCAGCCACGAACAATACCATGGGAACGTGGAGCAGCAGAAGCCCCCTGTGACGGCTGCCGCGGTTGTTCTCCACGGCTTGTCTTTTGAGGGGTGCTGCTTTTCCTCAGGTGTTCTTGCCATAGCTGTTTGTGCCTTCTCTCCAGGTGCCTTCGTAAAGCACTTGTCCCTACGTGACAGTTGGCCTTTCCACGGCTCAATTTTTGCTGGCAGAGACACTAGATGGCTTTGCTCCGATCTGAGACACACACGTTAAAAAATTTCCAAACCGCTGAGCCCCCCTGGGGTAATGGCGCTACGGTGGCATCAGCAGCTGACGTTGAAGGGCATGTTGGCTGTCTGGCCATAGCTGGCGATACATGGCGCCGGACACTGCCCCCAGCTGTTTCTGAGGACAATCTCCCTCTGCTTCTATCATGGAGTCGTCTCCTCCTAGTCCTCTCTGACTCCTCCTCTGAACTGTCCCCCTGGTCATCTCCTCTACCGGGAACATATGTGGTATCCGTATAATCGTCATCATAATCCTCCTGGCCAGCTGCACTTTCCTCAGACACCTCCTCAACTGCACCAACTTCAGGTGTTTCATCAGCCCCCTCCACACACGTTACGTCCATACTATCGCCACCTAACTCAGACGTAGGAGGTGGTGTACCTGCGCCTTCTTCTTGTTGTTGCAGTAGTGGCTGTGAATCGGTGATTTCACCACCACCACCACCAAATAACTCCTGCGAAGTGTCAAATGCAGCAGATGTGGTGCTTGTTGTAGTGCTGGTGGCTGCGGGAGATGAGGTGTTCTGTGTTAAATACTCAATCACCTCCTCACGATTTTGGGAAGTGATGGCACGTGCCTTCTTCTGAGCACTGTATTTTGGGGCAGGTCCACACGAAATCACAGCAACACCACCTCGCACAGACCTGCCGGTGCCTGGTGGCCTTCCTCTGGGTCTGCCTCTACCTCTTCCTCTACCTGGTTTGTCCATTTTGTCCATCTCGGGGGGATGCTAGGTATATGCAGTGAGTTGGGTTCACTGAACAGTAAAGGTACTAGGATGCGGTGAGGTGGGTTCACTCAACACAACAGGTAGTAAGTATATGCAGTGAGCTGGGTTCACTCAACACTACAGGTAGTTATGTGCAGTGATGAGGTGGGTTAAGTAAACACAACAGGTAGTAGTAGGATGCAGTGAGCTGGGTTCACTCAACACAACAGGTATTAGGTGTATGTAGTGAGCTGGGTTCACTCAACACTACATGTAGTTATGTGCAGTGATGAGGTGGATTAAGTAAACACAACAGGTAGTAGTAGGATGCAGTGAGCTGGGTTCACTCAACACTACAGGTAGTAGGTATATGCAGTGAGCTGGGTTCACTCAACACTACAGGTAGTTATGTGCAGTGATGAGGTGGGTTAAGTAAACACAACAGGTAGTAGTAGGATGCAGTGAGCTGGGTTCACTCAACACAACAGGTAGTAGTAGGTATATGCAGTGAGCTGGGTTCACTCAACACTACAGGTAGTTATGTGCAGTGATGAGGTGGGTTAAGTAAACACAACAGGTAGTACTAGGATGCAGTGAGCTGGGTTCACTCAACACTACAGGTAATTATGTACAGTGATGAGGTGGGTTATGTAAACACAACAGGTAGTAGGTATATGTAGTGAGCTGGGTTCACTCAACACTACAGGTAGTTATGTGCAGTGATGAGGTGGGTTAAGTAAACACAACAGGTAGTAGTAGGATGCAGTGAGCTGGGTTCACTCAACACAACAGGTAGTAGTAGGTATATGCAGTGAGCTGGGTTCACTCAACACTACAGGTAGTTATGTGCAGTGATGAGGTGGGTTAAGTAAACACAACAGGTAGTAGTAGGATGCAGTGAGCTGGGTTCACTCAACACAACAGGTTGTAGGTATATGCAGTGAGCTGGGTTCACTCAACACTACAGGTAGTTATGTGCAGTGATGAGATAGGTTAAGTAAACACAACAGGTATTAGGTGTATGCAGTGAGCTGGGTTCACTCAACACTACAGGTAGTTATGTGCAGTGATGAGGTGCGTTAAGTAAACACCACAACAGGTAGTAGTAGGATGCAGTGAGCTGGGTTCACTCAACACTACAGGTAGTTATGTGCAGTGATGAGGTGGGTTAAGTAAACACAACAGGTAGTAGTAGGATGCAGTGAGCTGGGTTCACTCTAAACTACAGGTAGTTATGTGCAGTGATGAGGTGGGTTAAGTAAACACAACAGGTACTGGGGGTATATGCAGTACTGGGTAGAACAATGTGCAGCTCCCTGTCACACACACAGGCAGTCAGTCACTGAATGTGCTGGGCTGCTGGCAGTGGCACACACACACTATCAATTAGCAAGGCTGTGCATGCAACAAAAGTGTCAGTTTGACACACAGTAAAAAAAAAAAAAAAAAAAGTACAGGATGAGCTCTGACAAAAGCTAGGGTGCTATAAAGCAATAACAATCAGCCAAGGAACAAACTAAGCAGCCAAGAACCTAACTAATCTGTCCCTAGAAGAACAAGTCTGCAGCAGCTGTCCCTTTCCTCTCACTAGCAGGCACACAAGTGAGTGTAATGGCCGCCGGAGCCTGCCTTATATAAGGTGGGGTGGGGCTCCAGGGCTTACTGTAGCCTGAATGGCTACAATGTGCCTGCTGACTGTGATGCAGAGGGTCAAAGTTGACCCTCATAGTGCATTATGGGGCGAATCGAACTTCCGTAAAAGTTCGCCTGGCGCAGACGAACGCGAACCACTAATGTTCGCCTGGAACTGTTCGCCGGCGAACCGTTCGCTACACCTCTAGTCCAAGGCTCAAATTCCACATGGGTAAATAAGGGTAAGCTGGGCCAGATTTACCATAAGGCACTGTAGGCACATGCCTACAGGCGCCTGATGATGGAAAGGCAGCTTACTGCCCTCCCCGAGTGCCTCCCTCCTGCCTTACCTATGTAGAGTTCCGAGCTGGGAGTAAATGGGGGCAATGGGAAGCCTCCCCGAGGCGCTCCTGGATAGTGCTGTATAGCATGAACTAATTCCCGCAGGGCAACCGCTTCGCGGTATTGGTTTTTGGACCCTGCAAAGTTTGGCATGCGAAAGCAGATGCATTTCTGCGTGAGCATGTCTCATGGTAAGCCATTTTAGCCAGATTTGCACAGCTAGACTTGAAAGGGTTAAGCTTGGTGTAGAGCACGCATACATTTTCTTGTGTTTGAGCGTAAATGAGAGGTTACTCACCTGGGTCTTGGCATTCCAATGACCAGATCTCCCTTCATTTGGAGGCATCTCTTGCTACTTAAAAGGAACCTCAACTAAGAGGGATATGGATATTTCCTTTTAAAATAATTCTCACGTGCCTCACCCCTCCTCTGGAATGCCCTTCCACAACACATCCGCCACTCTCCCACCTTTGAAATCTTTAAACGCTCCCTCAAAACCCACCTTTTCCGACAAGCATATTCTCTAGCTTAGGCCATGCACCCACTAAATAACCTAATTACACACTGCCTGTACATATACTGTATACATCCCCACCTCTTGTTTCCACCCCATTCCTTTAGATTGTAAGCTCGCAAGGGCAGGGCTCTCACCCTTTTGTGTCATGGACTGTTATTAATTTAATTGCTTGCACACTGTTAGACATTTTTACATTTTAGTCATCATGTTAAATCAAATTGTAATCAGCAGTGCTGGATCTTGTATTAGTGTTCATATTTGATGTATATCATTGTCTGTATCATTATGTATCCCTTGTTTGTTTTCTTACATTGTACAGCGCCACGGAATATGTTGGCGCTTAATAAATAATAATAATAATAATAATAATAATTTTAAAATAATACCAGTCGCCTGACAGTCCTGCTGATCCCATGTCTCTAATACTTTTAGCCATGGCCCCTCAACAAGCATGCAGATCAGGTGCTCTGACTGAAGTCAGAATATATTAGCTGCATGCTTGTTTCAGGTGTGCGATTCAGACACTATTGCATCCAAAGAGATCAGCAGGACAGCCAGGCAGCTGGTATTGCTTAAAAGGAAACATCCATATCCCTCTCTGTTCCCTTTAATACTGCTAATAGCTCTGACTACCTAATACTAAGGGGCACCTGTAGTAGTGTTGGGCGAACAGTTTCGCCACTGTTCGGGTTCTGCAGAACATCACCCTGTTCGGGTGATGTTCGAGTTCGGCCGAACACCTGATGGTGTTCGGCCTTTTAGTTCGGGTTCGCCCGAACTACTCAATGCCCGGCCGAACAGGGCCCCTGTTCGACCGAACAGGGCCCTGTTCGCCCGAATACGGCCCCCCTATGGGGTCGCAGGCATAAGGGGGGAGCATGCTCCGATCGCGGGGGGGGGGGGGGGGGGGCGGAAATTCCCCCCACCCCCTCCGCTAGCGCTCCCCCCTCTGCCCGCTTCCCCATAAAAAAAGTTTGCGGAAAGTTACCTACTAGTGGTGGGCTGGCTGGCTGGCTGAGGTGAGATGGATCATGAGTGGAGGAGTCCGACTAGTCTAGGAGCCGCGTTGAGGCCAGGCAGCGGGCGGTTCAGCGGTAGTACCCTTGTGGTACTTCCGCCCTTTCTCTGACCTCACGTCCTCTACGTGATGACGCATACGAGGGTACGCGTCACGCGTACCCTCGTATGCGTCATCACGTAGAGGACGTGAGGTCAGAGAAAGGGCGGAAGTACCACAAGGGTACTACCGCTGAACCGCCCGCTGCCCGGCCTCAACGCGGCTCCTAGACTAGTCGGACTCCTCCACTCATGATCCATCTCACCACAGCCAGCCAGCCAGCCAGCCCACCACTAGTAGGTAACTTTCCGCAAACTTTTTTTATGGGGAAGCGGGCAGAGGGGGGAGCGCTAGCGGAGAGGGTGGTGGGAATTTCCGCCCCCCCCCCCACGATCGGGGCATGCTCCCCCCTTATGCCTGCGACCCCATAGGGCCCCCAAAACCGACATGTTCGGGGGTCCCATTGACTTGCATTGAGTTCGGGGTTCGGGCCGAACATGCCGAACATCTGGCCCATGTTCGGCCGAACGGACCCGAACCCGAACATCCAGGTGTTCGCCCAACACTAACCTGTAGCTATCTATGACGGGCCAGGGAAGTAAGGGAGTAATGACAGCTGGGCCAGCCAATACAATTGCAGTTTGGTTCAGCTGGGGTTTGTAGGTTCATGGAGGGCGAAGTCTAAGGTGCCATGACATCTGTGCCTATAGGCACCTGTGATGTAAACCCAGGCCTGCTGGTAAGGCAACAGCAGTACGCTATCCAGCTGAATATACTGTGATTCTCCGTCTGAATTCATGCCCTTCAACCCCTGTCATCACAGCGGTGGCAGAAGCTAAGGGGGCCCGGAGGCAGTGGAAGCAGCATACATTACCCGTCAGTGGAGCTAGTAACAAGTCCTCTTCACTCCTATCTCCAGCTGCACCATAAGTGTAATTTCCTGCTGCACCTGATGCATGTCACATGACAAGCAGAGACAAGAGCTGCCTGCAAGTAAAGAGGAGGTGTCCCTAGCTCCACTGATAGGTAATGTATGTTGCTTCTGCTGCCACGCTTTGTTTGCTCTAAAGGAAGGGAGATCACATGCCAATGCAGGGCCCAGCCACAATTTTGATCGGGAGGGTTACAGGGGGCTCGTCCAGCTCATCCAGCTAGGTGTCCTTTTTATGCTCCTGGCGGGGACTCGCTCAGAATTGCTGTAATTAGTTGAAACAAGCCACACGTTTTCTAGACTGGGATGGCAAATTACAGGGCAAAGAACGCTTCAGCTTCTTAGTGACTATTGCAGTGTATACATACCTAATAGTACAAAAATTCTACAAGGCCAGTTTAGATAAATGATTGATGACAACATAGTTTTTGTGGGAATTAAATTCCAAATGCCGGCAGAAGCTGACGGTCGAGTGGAAAAGCTGGTGCATGTCGTGCAGGCCAAGGTCATAGAGAGGAGCAGCACCCCATAGGTAAGCTATGATGCTCCCCCAACCCTTCCACCCCCAACAGCACACACCGTGGTCCGTGACGAACCTCCCTAATAAACAAATCCACTGCTCAGTTAGCTTTAAAGAACAAGTGAACTGAGGGAAATATGAATTCTAACATATGTATCTCCTTTTAAACAATACCAGTTGCCTGACGTGCTGCTGATCTTTCATGCATCAATAGGGAAAGAAATTTAGATACTTTGTTCAGTAGAGGGAATCCTCTGGGACTTCTAGAGGCCTTCCACATCCTTCTCCCAACTACCTGGATGCTGGGACCCTCAGGAAGTTCACAACTATGCCCCCGTCTACAAACAAGAGTGGCCACACTGCGCAGGAACAGGTAGCATGGCATCACACAGTAACAAGTGCAAACACACCTAATAGGGGCATGAGTCAAGTGAGTAACCAAGCAGGTGACCCAAACCACTAGGAATGTATGGGGGGATTAAAGAGACCGAATAGCCCTCCTACTAATAAGCAATGCTTGGTCAAGCGAACGTTCCTGAGTTACTTATTTGCATATGTATTACCACATGTTAATAATGAATGTAACGCGGTAATGCTTTACACATCTAGATGCTGTGTGTAAAATGTCTACCACTTATGTGTTACACTTTACCAATTTAGTGTATATCCCCCATAGTCACTACAGATGGTATTACTCTTTGCCATGCCACGAAGGACTAGTGCAGAGTAAGAAAGCCTAAGTATTTTACCTCAGTACTGAAATCCTGGAACCCAAATACATCACCACAATAAGCATAAACAAAAGAGTTTACCGCGGTTCATATACTACACTATCCTGATTTCTTCAGAGGAATGTGTCTATTATTAAAGAAAGTGTGCATATTAAAGAGGAACCCTAAAGACCAGGGCTGGTTCTAGCTAAATGGGGCCATTGGGGCAAAAGTTACTCTGCCCCCCCCCCCCTGACACCCCCCTTCTAACCAAATCACCTCCAGAGCCACTAAACCGGCTGCCAGGCCCAATCCCCCCCCCCCCCCTTCATCACACAATATCATTAGGTGTCCACCATATGTCCCCTAAAAATAATTTTTGGGGTTTCCATTCTTCAATTCTTACTTTTCCTATACAGAGTAAACACACAGCATCTCCACTGTCATGGGTCACAATGGCTGGAGGGGAGGAGGGGCACCTTGGGTGCCCCCCGGGGCAATTGCCCCCTTTGCCTCTATGAAAGTGCTGGCCTTGATAAAGACATACTCTATAGTAGAATGCTGTAAATTATCCAGGATACCGACTGTTATGTTAAATATCCTGGATTCAGCATCAGAAATACTTCCTATAACTATATGTTGCTGTATATTGGTATGTAGCCCAGTCCTCCCATTAGCCTTGGCTGTTTATTATGCAGAATCCCCCCTCCCCCCACACACCCGGTGCATTCTGGGAGACCAGCAGACTTGTTTTCTACTAACTTGAGAACTCTCTGTAAACACACATTCTGCAGAAATTAGTTGCCGGAACTAAAGATGTTGCCTCCTGTTATACATTTCAGAAAGTAAATCAGGGAGAGGAAATATTTTATAATTTATATAATTAGGGTTAGGCACCAGGAAGGGGAGTTTTAGGGATAGGCATCAGAAAAGTGGATTTTAGGGTTAGGTGTCAGGAAGGGGGGTTTTAGGGTTAGGCATCAGGAAGGGGGTTTTAGGGTTAGGCATCAGGAAGGGAGGTTTCAGGAATAGGCATCAGGAAAGTGGGTTTTAGGGTTAAGTGTCAGGAAGGAGGTTTTAGGGTTAGGTGTCAAGAAGGGAAGTTTTAGGGTTAGGCGTCAGGAAGGGTTTTTTAGGGTTAGGCGTCAGGAAGGGGGGTTTTAGGGTTAGGCATCAGGAAGGGGGGTTTTAGGATTAGGCGTCAGGAGGGGGGTTTAGGGTTAGGAGTCAGGAAGGAGGGTTTTAGGGTTAGGCGTCAGGAAGGGGGGTTTTAGGGTTAGGAGTCGGGAAGGGGGGTTTAGGGTTAGATGTCAGGAAGGGGGTTTTTAGGGTTAGGCGTCAGGAAGGGAAGTTTTAGGGTTAGACGTCAGGAAGGGGGGTTTTAGGGTTATGCATCAGGAAGGGGGGTTTAGGGTGAGGCGTCAGGAAGGGGGGTTTAAGGTTAGGAGTCAGGAAGGGGGATTTTAGGGTTAGGCGTCAGGAAGGGGGGTTTAGGGTTAGACGTCAGGAAGGGACATTATTGGAGATTAATGGAAAACATGAGCAATCCTGTTTTATTAATAGTCTACAACCCTCCTCTGTCCCTGGCTGGGTTGCTCATAGTACTTGTGTGACTGCAGACTTGTGCAGATCCTGAATCTAATATATTATGTTTCATTTAATAAACCCAGGATGTTTTGTAAGTAAAAAATAATAATAATAACAATACAGAAAACGTACTCTATCAAAAGTTCAGTAATTCCAAAATATATCAGGCCTGATTACCACCGATTTGGCAGGTTTCAACTTTCATGCAAATTGCCTAAACTAGGTTTGCTGGGCTGTCCAGGACTGTGTGCAACAATACTCTTCTCAGCTGTCATAGAGTAGTACATTGCTGCCACTTAGTGGTCAAAAGTGTGAAGTGTAAAATGAGCAGCAGTAATTCTGCATGATTCTCAAGCACAGGTGACCAAAACGAATGGCGTAGCAATAGAGAATGCAGAGGTTGCGACTGCACTAGGGGCCCTCCTTCATCCGCCCTTTTAGCTTTTCATTGGTGCTTTGCTGGTAATGATCGCCTCTATATTTGCATTGAATAGTGGTATCATTAGCAAATGATTTTCTCCTCTGATTGCACCTCTTCATACACACCTACTAGTACTAACACGCTGTCCATCTATCTTCCAAACTTGTCTGTTGGAAGATAAGTTGGGTGTGTGTACAGCTGACAAACAATCAGATGACCAACTGATAACAGATTGTTTGCCAGATCCAACCGGTGGATCAATCTGACCAACCATCATGCTCGGTACACACGATACGTTTTTCTGCACGATTTTCCACCTGATCCATTTTTCCGCATGATTCTCCGCTTGATTCTGCACTTGATTCTCTTATCTTTCACTCATTTTTCTTATCTTTTTCCATTCACTTCACTTCTATGAGAAATTGAGTGCAGAATCGATAGGAAGAAATATCGGCCATGTTGGAAATTATCTATCGAATCCATCTATCGAGAGGAAAAACTTATGGTGTGTACCCAGCATTAGGCAGGTTGGAATGTGTGTACAAGTCTTTTGAACAGTCTTTGTATAAGAGGCGCCCCAAAGTGGCAGCTTTACTGTACTCCAGTCATCACAAAGCAGCCATTGTAAAGGCGTATCCTGGACACCACATGCAATGTATAGCAGTCACTCAGTAGCGCTATGCGATCCACATCAAGTTGCTACCATATAGTTCTTCCACCTCCAGAGATCCCATATAGGTGCATTTAATACCTAGATGTGCAACTCAGTGCACAAGACCAAATGAAAAAGGGAGTCTCTCAGTGGAATATTTAAGAAGACACTTTTATTTGAGTATAGATTTTCAAATGTGCAGTTAAAACCACTCACATTCAGAGAGCTCTACTCCAGGAGGGACCCTCTCGGCGAATACACTTCCCACTAAATGTGTTACTAGACAAGATTACTTGCGATCAGATGTGTAGTATTCCCCGCTCTCGTCCCGACTAGTTTCGGCCTTCCGTCGACATCAGGGGATACGAGAGCGGGCGGGCAAATTGCAACTATATATATTAAAGTAAAGTAAATGACTGTAATAAGCCACCTGGAAGGCCTATTGTGAGTGGCATCGGCTCAATCACCTCTAGACTAGGGGAATTCTTGGACTGTTTTTTTACATCCACTAATAACTAGAGTCCCATCATACTTAAAAGATTCTAGGGAACTAATTAAATTATTGGAGAACGTGCAATTTACATAAACAAGTTTTCTGGTCACAGCAGACGTCACGTCGTTATGCACGGTTATCAATCAGAAAAAGGGTATTCTATCTGCAGAACATTTTTTAATCAACTCAGGGAATTTTAATATACGCCAGACAGCGTTTTTACTGGAGTGTTTGTACTTTGCAATGAGCAGAAATTATTTTTGGTACAATAATTCATTCTATTTACAGAAAGTTCTGACAATATTTTGTCAGAACTGGAATATACCAGTTGCCGTCAGTTATATATCCGCTGCTGTCAGTTACAACTGAATGTGTAAGGTAATGTCCATGTTTGCCTATGGCTCAAGTGGGCGATATTAAACTTTAATAGTGTGCTGTCCAGGAAGCTGTTATGGGGTAATGGCCATTTTCAAAATGGAGGACAGAGAATTCCATTGATCACAGTGGACAAACAAGACGCAGGAGAGGAGAAAGAGATTGATGAGTAGGCTACACCGGAGGTAAGTATGACGTGTTTATGTTTATTTTGACTTTTAATTTTCAGTTCAGGTTCTCTTTAAGTGAGTTGTTTGTTTAGTTGGTTGGTGTGTGTGTACGTACTTGTCATGTAAACAACTTGTTATGTGGTTGGTCATGTTGTGCGGTTGGTTGTGCAATAAGTTGGACGTGTGTATGAGCCTTTACACTGAAGATGTGCTTGGAAAGTTTTGAAGCTTCATACCAATGAAGTGCTTGGGGGGCCCTCATCTAACACTCACACTGGGACCCCTGGCTCCTTAGCCACGCCACTGCCCAAAACATTAGGGATTTTGTTTTTTTTAATCACCATACCATCATTAACTTAAAGTACACCTCAGCTGTAAATTCCAAACTGAAAAATATCCAGAATGACATTTACTATGACTGTTGCCCCGCCTCTTTCTATCCAATGCAGCAATGGCCGACTGCTTAATAAATCAGCAGGGAAGCATTGGAATGGAACAAACTGTGGCTGGCAATGCACTACTTACAAACAAAAGCCTCAATTTTATGGCACAAGTTATTTCTTTAATTTGGTGATAAGAAGCCTCGTAACTGATCACCAGACCAAACTGTTACCTCTCACCACATAAAGCAGCAGAACACGGCCCACTGACTTCATTGTCGCAGGAGTCCTAATGGAAAAAGAGCATCGCCACTGGTGCCTGTTATAAAAGCAGAGATTTGTGGCAAAGTGGGGTAATTTGGGAGCACAGAATCGGCATGCCTTTGCGCCTGCTTTCAGGCACTTCAAGGCATTGAAATGTATCTTCTTTATGCGAATTGCGGCTTGTATAATGGGTGTGATTTGAGGCAAAAAGTTACATTTGGGTGCCCGAAAGCGCTATGTAATGCCAATTACATAGCAGGTGTAATTGAGTCTGCTGTGAGATATCACAATTTGCATATCAGCATGCCTTGGCACCCACAACTTTATCGACCGCCTCCAAGCATCCAAATTTACCTTCATTGCCACAAATCACGACTTTGCGGCATGAGAAGGTTAAGGTTAGGAGGCGGGTGGGTAAGTGTTAGGCTCCTTGGCCTTCACTGTAACTGTACTGCTACTTTAAAGCACACCTGTACAGGGCCGGCGCTACAAGTAAGACAACGGGACAATTGCCCACGGGCCCCAGAGTCCCTGGGGGCCCCCCTTTGCCAGCCAAAGAAGATGTCCACCTGTCTGACTCAGCAGCGGCATCCACTGGATGCTTTGGAAGCTGCCGCTTGCTCAATGTGTGTGGTCTGACTGTGTGCCGGTGCAGGCAGTGATGAGATTGAGCCGGGGAGAGAGAGACTGTGACCATACGTAGCACCTGATTCTTCCTGGTGGTGGTGGTGTCCAGTCTCCATGGTTCCCTTCCTGGCTCACTGCTGCGTACATGCTATGCCGCCGGCCAGCTGTAGCAGTGCTCCCACCTCCCAATGTGACGCAGGCATGGACATCAGGGCCTACATGTATGCAAGGAGAGAAGTAGATATGCACTGTTGTTACTGGCAGCACCTGTGTCTGCCCCCCCCCCCCCCACCTTGATGAATGTGCCTGCGCCTGTCTGTGCTGGTGAGTCAGTCAGGCAATTGTACACTGCTCACTCTCCTCTCTCGGGGTGGGAGGGATGCTCTGCCTGCTTCCTGCTGCCTGCCATGTACCAAGGGAGGGGGGGGGGGCACATTTCTACCTATACTGGGAGCAATACTCCACCTATACTGGGGCCAATACTCTACCTATACTGAGGGCAATACTCTACTATACTATACCTATACTGGGAGCACTACTATACCTATACAGGGGGCAATATTATACAATACTATACCTATACTGGGAGCACTACTATACCTATACTGTGGGGGCAACACTATAGCTATGCTGGGGGCAATACTCTACCTATACTGGGGGCAATACTCTACCTATACTGGGGGGATAATACTCTACCTATACTGGGGGCACCACACTACCTGAAGAGAAACTACTGGGGACCAGACTACTGGGCAGGCTGCCATGGAGTTAACGGGGAAGGAGGGAGGGGTGACTGACTTTGCCTTAGGGTAGGGGCCCCCAGTTTACCTTTGCCCCGGGGCCCACATGCTGGTTAATCTGGCCTTGAAGCTGAAAACAAAACTTTGGAGTTATCTGAGGCCATATGCTACATGGAAGCGCTCCCTCTTGCTCAGATTGAAACAAGCTCCTTATTGTTGCCTGATGAAGCGAGGGATTGCCCACAAAATGAGTTGTATTATTTTTTTCTTTACCCGTCTGGGAGTCGGCCCCTGGCCGCGCATATTCTTTTCTGCCTTGCCGCTGCCAGGTGCGTCCTGCGCAGGCGTACTGCATCTGCACAGGACGCGCCTTATGCAGTGGCGTAGCTAAAGAGCTGTGGGCCCCGGTGCAAGTTTTACATGGGGCCCCCCCCAAGCACTCTATACATAACAATTGATATGGCGCACCAAAACCTGCCAAAGACAACTACAGTGTCAGGGGTGCAAGAAGGGGTTGGGGAACAGTGTGTTAAGGATTACTACTATTCAAAGCATCTATAGAAGTGATTATTACCAGCACAGGACCAATAGAGAGCTAATACTGTGATAGAGGGTGAACCCTTAGGGGCCCCTCTGGCCCAAGGGCCCCGATGCGGTCGCTACCTCTGCACCCCCTATTGCTACGCCCCTGGCCTTATGGCTGCAAGGCGGAGAAGAATATGTGTGGCCAGTGGCTGACTCCCAGTCGGCTGACAACGAAACTAACGTGCAGCGGGGACCGGAGGACACTCGAGGAGGGGCGAAGGCACAGGTTGGCTGCAGGGGACTTGGGAAGCCCCGGGTAAGTGAAACTTTACTTAGGTGCAGGGTTAAGGTTACCTTTAAATAAAGAAAACATTATTTCAGTGAATATAGACTGATGTGCCATCCTATGGGAGGTAAGCCCACCACTACCTACCCCTTTTAAATGTTTTTTTTACATGTTTTACTCTACACTGGCGCCTGTGATGCAAAAAATCCAGAGCAGTTATTATGATTATTTTGTATTTATATAATGCTGACATCTTCCGTAGCCCTGTACAGAGAATAGTCTTGTTACTTAACTGTGCCTCAGAGGGGCTCGTAATCTAATCTCTACCATAGCCATTTGTCCATTGTAGCCTAGGGCCAATTTAGGGGGGAAGCCAATTAGCGTATCTGTATGTTTTTGGGATGTGTGAGGAAACCGGAATGCTGGAGGAAGTCCATGCAGACACTGGGCAAAAATACAAAATCGGCACACTTAGTGGCCTGGCTGGCATTCGCACGGGAGACCCAGTGTTACAAGGCAAGAGTGATAACCACTACAACACCATGCTGCCCAGTTGTCAAAGTTTTTCTTATTCCTATAATAAAAAGAGTCAAACTGCACAAATGTTTCCCAGAACACAAGCAGAAGTAATCAGCCAATTCCAACCTGAATGTACCAACATTTCTGACTGGATCATTTTTAGCATTGGTGTTGAATTTGGGACATTGAATTCAGAAACCATAATTCTTCACGGCTGCACGGCGCGCCCCACGCGACTCCACCGCTTCCTCCTTCCAAGCCGTGGACAAGTAAGTGGACTCCCTGTGGCCCTGTCCACTTGCTGGGGTGCTGAAGGGTGGGATTTAGGGAAATTCAGGTTTCTGAATCATTTCCAGTGACAGATCTTTACTCAGATGTGTTCATTTTAGTGGATAACATGGAAAACCCATTGATCAGGAGTGAATACTGGATGGCGCATGCAGATCAATAGACGTGATTTATTTGTGTGGAACATAAAATGGCATAACTGAGAAAGACATGCTTAAAGCACACCTGAAGTGAGAGGGATATGGAAGCTGACATCTATATTTCATTTTAAACAATGCAAATTGCCAGGCTGTCCTGCTGATCCTCTGCCTTTAATACTCTCAGCCACAGACCCTGAATACGCAGGCAGATCACATGCTTCTTACTGAAGGCTGACTAGATTAGCTGCATGCTTGTTTCAGGGGTGCATTTCAGACTCTACTGCAGCCTGCAAGATCAGTAGAATTGCCAGGCACTGTTTAAAAGGAAATAAATACGGCAGCCTCCATATCCCTCTCAATTCTGGTGCGCTTTAAAGAAAGAAATAGTATTTTGAGTTCATCTTCACTGCACCTCAGTCCAGAGGAAAGAAAATCCATCTCCCTGGATCAAGGTATCATCATGTTCCCACACCTAGCAGTCATAGCTGTGGACTCCCTGCATAGTAAGTAAAGCAGCCAAAACCTTTATAAATGCAAGTATAGAATCTGCTCTTACTGTGAAGAACCCTTTCCTACAGAGGTGGTAGTATTTCCTTACCCACATACATAGATCTTATTCTCATATCCTATATACAGACCTAGGGTTGAAAAACTAACTTGCAAAGCTTTAATATTGATCTGGGGGGGGGGGGGGGGGCACTTTTCAGTCGTCTGTTTTCCAAGCCAAATAAATCTAGTTTGTCTAACACCTTTTTTGGTATTCAGATCCTTTGAGTAATTTAGTTGTTCATCTTTATCTTTATACCACTTCTGGCCAAAACTGTATCCCATACTCCTGATAAAACCTCACTCGTGATTTATACACACAGAGTAGTATACTAATGTATCGTGATTTTAATTCTCATTTTGGGCATCACAGGATTTTATTTGATTTAGCTGCTGCTGTTTGGTACTGAATATGATTGTTTACCTTATGGATCAATATTGTCCACGCAAAGATAGCAATATTTTTGTATCCTTCCACTAGGTCGTTAACAAGTTTATTAAAAAGAATTGGACCTACTACTGAGCCTTGCGGGACTCTACTGCTAACAGTTTCCCATTATGAGTATCATTTGTTTACTAATAGTCTTTGCCTCCTGTCCTATAGCTAATTCTCTGTCCATTTACACACATTTCCCTCTACTCCCTGTAACCTCAGCTAAGCTTCTACCTCAGGCTATTTTGATGTATTCACTGCTATTTGTTTCTTAATTTACAGTGAATTACCTTTTAGTTTCATCCTCTTTCCAGCTTTCATTTTTCAACCCTGTAAATAGTACTGAGCTTATCTCACTAATTATATAAGTGTGAAAGTTTGGATGTTTGTTACTCAATCACGCAACAATGGCTGAACAGATGTGAATTAAATTTGGCACACACATAGCACATTACCTGGAATAACATATAAGCTACTTTTTAGCCCCATAACCAAAAGTGGGTGGACACAAATACACATTTCACTGGGAAAATGTAAACTGCAGCCATTCTTATACTGTTAATGGTAGGGTTCTCAAACTTTGCACAGTTGGTCACTGGGTGACTGGGATTAATATTCAGAAAAGTGGGTGGAGCCTACAAAAGCCAATCAAAATTCACCTATTGATTTTCAAGGGGAATATTTTATTGCTGCCATTCTTGCACTGTTAATGGCACAAGCCTCAAACCTGGTACAGTTAGTCATTGGGTGACTGGGGTTCAAATTCACAAAAGGGGGTGGAGCCATAAACAGCCAATTAGATTTGTTTCATTTCAATTCAAATTATTGATGCCAAAGAGCGCAAAGTTAATAAACTTGGTCATTGAGTAATTGAGTAATTGTGTGTTAGGGTTAGAAAAAGTGGCTGCAGCCAACACCAGGAATATACATACCCGGGCAATGCCGGGCCATGAGCTAGTGAATAATATTTCTCTCTATTCTCCTTCCTTTACTCCCCTAAATTGATTACTATAAATATAAACAATTGAGATCATCATAAAACCTTTTCAATAAATTAAAAAAAAAAAAACAACAATAATAAATCCCTCCAAAATGTACCCAGATGCCACTATTGTTTTGGCGATCAGTGAGCAGCTTACACCCAATTTTACCAAGCCAAATTGTTTTACAAGCTGAAAAATGACTGAAATAGTCCCCTACAGTGAGGAAACATCACAACACACATTAAAGTAATATCATAAAGCTAAAGTAAAAAAGATGCAGTGGAGTAGATGGTTTCTGAGCTTTATTGAAGATGTTACATAAAGCTATCAGAGCTGGTGGTGCTCCTGTGTTGGAGAGGAGCCACCAATATGGCACGTAGCACGCAGGAGAGGAAAAACCCCCTGTGGAGGAAACCTCTGCAGGGCCCATGGCTAGTGCACTGCCCCACCTCTCCGGGCATAAAGGCTGATACACACAATTCAATGTTCCCATTAGATCCATGGGTCTATTGATAATATTTGGCATGTCCAATCTACTCCCGATTGAGAAATGGATCAATTGTCAGATCAGTACTGCACAAAATACCTTTCTTGATCGAGAGTAGATCCGACATGCTGATTGATTTTGTTGGGAAAATTGCATTATGTGTATCAGGCATAAAGGCGGTCTTGTAGCCTTGTAGATGCTCCTCTTTCTGGCGGTGGAAGATGATCTGCTGGTGTTGCTTTGCTGTTATTCTTCTTTCATCTCTTCAGTCTTCCTCGGTGGTCAGATGTTATAGTGAAGATATGTGCAGCCGCACTCCAGGGGTACAAGCTGCACACTGTGTCTGCCACGGGGCCGGATGGCCAGCCGTGACTAGAGTTGGGCCGAACCTCCGATTTTAGGTTCGCGAACCGGGTTCGCGAACTTTCGCGGAACGTTCGGTTCGCGTTAAAGTTCGCGAACCGCAATAGACTTCAATGGGGATGCGAACTTTGAAAAAAAAAATAATTATGCTGGCCACAAAAGTGATAGAAAAGATGTTTCAAGAGGTCTAACACCTGGAGGGGGGCATGGCGGAGTGGGATACACGCCAAAAGTCCCCGGGAAAAATCTGGATTTGACGCAAAGCAGCGTTTTAAGGGCAGAAATCACATTGAATGCTAAATGACAGGCCTAAAGTGCTTTAAAACATCTTGCATGTGTATACATCAATCAGGTAGTGTAATTAAGGTACTGCTTCACACTGACACACCAAACTCACCGTGTAACGCACCGCAAACAGCTGTTTGTACTAGTGACGGCCGTGCTGGACTGGTGCGCACCATGGCGAGAGTGCAGGTTTTGGTGGCTTTACAGCCCATATGGTCGGCCTGGCTGATGTAGCTGAATGACAGAACAGTGACTGTCCAGCTGATCAAATTTGGTCTGACCACAATGAAGCAACGACCTTATTATCTTTTGTGTGCCCCCCGAGACACTCATCTAGGCGCCGGTCATTGCTTCATTGTGATACGCAAGCCCCTTCACCACGGCAAGGTAATGATCACGAAGGGGAATGGGCGCATGTACATGCCTTTTCTTTTGTTGTTGCAGCTGCCCTCAGTGCAGCCAGAAAAATTAGGCAGTCATGTACACGCACCATAAAAATTATTACAGCGGCCGCTGCTAGCAGCGGCCTAAAAAATTCAGCAATCCGCCTGGAGTCCCGGACCCTGTTGGTGGTGGCGGAGAAGGTAGTGAAGCGGCCTGCAGGCAGACATGCTGTGTGGAGGGACTGGGAGCGACTTAGTCTTTTTGGGGCAGGCCAGGCAGCCAGTCACACGGCGTGCAGGCAGAGATGCTGTGTGTGCGGGGACTGACTTAGTCTTGGGGCGGGCAGCAGCCCTCCGGGATCCATGCCTCATTCATTTTGATAAAGGTGAGGTACTTAACACTTTTGTGACTTAGGCGACTTCTCTTCTCTGTGACAATGCCTCCAGCTGCGCTGAAGGTCCTTTCTGAGAGGACGCTTGCGGCAGGGCAGGAGAGAAGTTGGATGGCAAATTGGGACAGCTCTGGCCACAGGTCAAGCCTGCGCACCCAGTAGTTCAAGGGTTCCTCATCGCTGTTCACAGCAGTGTCTACATCCACACTTAAGGCCAGGTAGTCGGCTACCTGCCGGTCGAGGCGTTGGTGGAGGGTGGATCCGGAAGGGCTACGGCGAGGCGTTGGACTAAAGAACGTCCGCATGTCCGACATCACCATGAGATCGCTGGAGCGTCCTGTCTTTGACTGCGTGGACACGGGAGGAGGATTAGTGGCAGTGGTACCTTGCTGGCGTTGTGCTGTCACATCACCCTTAAAGGCATTGTAAAGCATAGTTGACAGCTGGTTCTGCATGTGCTGCATCCTTTCCACCTTCCGGTGAGTTGGTAACAGGTCCGCCACTTTGTGCCTGTACCGAGGGTCTAGTAGTGTGGCCACCCAGTACAGCTCATTCCCCTTGAGGTTTTTTATACGGGGGTCCCTCAACAGGCAGGACAGCATAAAAGACGACATCTGCACAAAGTCGGATCCAGTACCCTCCATCTCCTCTTGCTCTTCCTCAGTGACGTCAGGTAAGTCAACCTCCTCCCCCCAGCCGCGAACAATACCACGGGAAGGTTGAGCAGCACAAGCCCCCTGCGACACCTGCTGCGGTTGTTCTCCTGCCGCTGTCCCCTCCTCCTCCTCCTCCTCCTCCCCCAAAGAAACACCTTGCTCATCATCCTCTGAGTCTGACTCGTCTTCTGCACACGACCTCTCTTCTTCCTCCTCCTCCCCCCTCTGTGCTGCCGCAGGTGTTGAGGAAACAGCTGGGTCTGATGAAAATTGGTCCCATGCCTGTTCCTGCCGTAACGGTTCCTGGTCACGCTCATTCGCAGCTTCATCCGCCACTCTACGCACAGCACGCTCCAAGAAGTACGCGTAGGGAATTAAGTCGCTGATGGTGCCCTCACTGCGGCTCACCAGGTTGGTCACCTCCTCAAACGGCCGCATGAGCCTGCATGCATTTTTCATCAGTGTCCAGTTGTCGGGCCAGAACATCCCCATCTTCCCAGACTGTTTCGTTCTACTCCAGTTGTAGAGGTACTGGGTGACGGCTTTCTTCTGTTCTAGCAGGCGGGAGAACATGAGCAGGGTCGAGTTCCAGCGAGTGGGGCTATCGCAAATGAGGCGTCTCACCGGCATGTTGTTTTTACGCTGAATTTCTGCAAATCGTGCCATGGCTGTGTAAGAGCGCCTCAAATGCCCACAGAACTTCCTGGCCTGCTTCAGGACATCCGCTAAGCCAGGGTACTTTGCCACAAATCTTTGAACCACTAGATTCATGACATGTTCCATGCAGGGTATGTGTGTCAGCTTCCCCATATGCAAAGCGGCAAGCAGATTGCTGCCGTTGTCGCACACCATGTTGCCTATCTCCAGGTGGTGCGGGGTCAGCCACTCATCCACCTGTTTCTTAAGAGCAGCCAGGAGAGCTGCTCCAGTGTGACTCTCCGCTTTGAGACAAGCCATGTCTAAGATGGCGTGACACCGTCGTACCTGGCATGCAGCATAGGCCCTGCGGAGCTGGGGCTGTGTAGCTGGAGAGGAGAACTGCCACTCAGCCAAGGAGGAGGACAGCGAAGAGCATGTAGCAGGAGGAGAGGAGGTGGCAGGAGGCCTGCCTGAAAGCCGTGGAGGTGTCACAATTTGGTCCGCCGCTTTCTGCTTGCCATCGTTCACCACCAGGTTCACCCAATGGGCTGTGTAGGTAATGTAGCGGCCCTGCCCGTGCTTGGCAGACCAGCCATCCGTGGTCAGGTGTACCCTTGACCCAACGCTCTTCGCAAGAGATGACACCACTTGCCTCTCAACTTCACGGTGCAGTTGGGGTATGGCCTTTCTCGAAAAATAAGTGCGGCCTGGCATCTTCCACTGCGGTGTTCCGATGGCCACAAATTTACGGAAGGCCTCAGAGTCCACCAGCCGGTATGGTAACAGCTGGCGAGCTAACAGTTCCGCCACGCCAGCTGTCAGACGCCGGGCAAGGGGGTGACTGGCCAAAAGTGGCTTCTTCCGCTCAAACATTTCCTTCACGGACACCTGACTGCTGCTGTGGGCAGAGGAGCAGGAACCGCTCAAGGGCAGAGGCGGAGTGGAGGAGGGTGCCTGTGAAGGTGCAAGGGAGAAAGCGGCAGAAGCAGATGATGCACCTGAAGGAGGAAGAGGAGAAGGAGGGTGACTTTTCTTTTGTGTGCTGCTGCTGCTTTTGCTCAGGTGGCCATCCCATTGCTGTTTGTGCCTTTTCTCCAGGTGCCTTCGTAAGGCACTTGTCCCTACGTGAGTGTTGGCCTTTCCACGGCTCAATTTTTGTTGGCAGAGCGAACAGATGGCTTTGGTCCGATCTGAGGCACACACATTAAAAAATTTCCACACCGCTGAGCCACCCTGGGATGTGGGCACTATGGGGACCTCAGCAGCTGATGCTGAAGGGCAAGTTGGCTGGCTGTACATAGGTGGCGATACATGGTGCCGGACTCTGCCACCAGCTGTTTCTGACGAAGAGCTGCCCCAGCTTCTTTCAGCAACTTCTCTCCTCCTACTACTCTCTGACTCCCCCTCTGAACTGTCCCCCTCTTCATCTCCTCTATTGGGAACATACAGAGGATCCCTATTACCGTCATCATCGTAGTCATCCTGCCCAGCTTCGCTTGCCTCAGACAAATCCAAACTTGCACCATCAGTAGGTCCTTCATCCTCCTGACACGTTACATCCATAGTGTTGCCGCGTAACTCAGACATATTAGCTGGTGAAAATTCATCTGGCTGTAACAACAATGGCTGTGCATCAGTGATTTCAACACTAAATAATTCTTGCGAAGTGTCAAATGCAGCGGAAGTGGTGCTAGTAGTAGCGCTGGTGGCTGAGCAAGATGAGGTGTTCTGTGTCGCTAAATACTCAACCACGTCCTGACAATCTTGGGAGGTGATGGGACGTGCCTTCTTCCGAGCACTGTACTGTGGGCCAGGTCCACACGAAATTACATTTACACGACCTCGCGCAGACCTGCCGGGTGGCCTTCCTCTGCCTCTGCCACTACCTCTTCCTCTTCCTCTACCTGTTTTGTCCATATTGGGTATGCACGGAGTGGTATATCACACTGCGTGCACTCACGTAGGTAGGTGGGTTCACTTAACTGCACAGGTATGCGCACTGATGCGGTGGGTTCACTGAACAGAACAGGTATACAGTGGCGGGTTCACAGAACAGGTATGCAGTGGCAGGATCACTGAACACAATAGGTATGCAGTGGCGTGTTCACTAAACAGGTATACAGTGGCGGGTCCACTGAACAGAACAGGTATACAGTGGCGGGTTCACAGAACAGGTATACAGTGGCGGGTCCACTGAACAGAACAGGTATACAGTGGCGGGTCCACTGAACAGAACAGGTATACAGTGGCGGGTCCACTGAACAGAACAGGTATACAGTGGCGGGTCCACAGAACAGGTATGCAGTGGCAGGATCACTGAACACAATAGGTATGCAGTGGCGTGTTCACTAAACAGGTATACAGTGGCGAGTCCACTGAACAGAACAGGTATACAGTGGCGGGTTCACAGAACAGGTATACAGTGGCGGGTCCACTGAACAGAACAGGTATACAGTGGCGGGTCCACTGAACAGAACAGGTATACAGTGGCGGGTCCACTGAACAGAACAGGTATACAGTGGCGGGTCCACTGAACAGAACAGGTATACAGTGGCGGGTCCACAGAACAGGTATGCAGTGGCAGGATCACTGAACACAATAGGTATGCAGTGGCGTGTTCACTAAACAGGTATACAGTGGCGGGTCCACTGAACAGAACAGGTATACGGTGGCGGGTTCACAGAACAGGTATACAGTGGCGGGTCCACTGAACAGAACAGGTATACAGTGGCGGGTCCACTGAACAGAACAGGTATACAGTGGCGGGTTCACTGAACAGGTATACAGTGGTGGGTCCACTGAACAGAACAGGTATACAGTGGCGGGTTCACAGAACAGGTATGCAGTGGCAGGTTCACTGAACACAACAGGTATGCAGTGGCAGGTTCACTGAACACAACAGGTATGCAGTGGCGGGTTCACTGAACAGGTATACAGTGGCGGGTCCACTGAACAGAACAGGTATACAGTGGCGGGTCCACTGAACAGAACAGGTATACAGTGGCGGGTCCACTGAACAGAACAGGTATACAGTGGCGGGTCCACTGAACAGAACAGGTATACAGTGGCGGGTTCACAGAACAGGTATACAGTGGCGGGTCCACTGAACAGAACAGGTATACAGTGGCGGGTTCACAGAACAGGTATGCAGTGGCAGGATCACTGAACAGGTATGCAGTGGCAGGATCACTGAACAGGTATGGAGTGGCAGGATCACAGTACAGGTATGCAGTGGGCTGAGGGCTCACTGAACAGAACAGGTATGCAGTGGCAGGATCACTGAACAGGTATGGAGTGGCAGGATCACAGTACAGGTATGCAGTGGGCTGAGGGCTCACTGAACAGAGCAGGTATGCAGTGGCAGGATCACTGAACAGGTATGCAGTGGCAGGATCACTGAACAGGTATGCAGTGGCAGGATCACAGTACAGGTATGCAGTGGGCTGAGGGCTCACTGAACAGAACAGGTATGCAGTGGCAGGATCACTGAACAGGTATGGAGTGGCAGGATCACAGTACAGGTATGCAGTGGGCTGAGGGCTCACTGAACAGAACAGGTATGCAGTGGCAGGATCACTGAACAGGTATGCAGTGGCAGGATCACTGAACAGGTATGCAGTGGCAGGATCACAGTACAGGTATGCAGTGGGCTGAGGGCTCACTGAACAGAACAGGTATGCAGCCAGGAAGAAGTTAAGCCTAACTAATCTTTCCCTATATGAGAGACTGCAGCAGCTCGCCCTACTCTCACTAATGCAGGCACACAAGTGGCCGTAATGGCCGCCGCTGCCTGCCTTATATAAGGGGGGGTGGGGCTCCAGGGGCTAGTGTAGCCTAATTGGCTACACTGGGCCTGCTGACTGTGATGTAGAGGGTCAAAGTTGACCCTCAGTGCATAATGGGGCGAACCGAACTTCTTCCGCAAAAGGTTCGCGTGCGGTACCCGCACGCGAACCACCTACGTTCGCGCGAACCACGTTCGCCGGCGAACCGTTCGGCCCAACTCTAGCCGTGACTATGCGGGAAAAATGCCAAGTCCGGTGATGAAGTCATTGTGTGGACTGTGTATGAGTGGCTGGAGCGCCATCTTCATTGGAGGAAGCACTCATACCGTCACACGGGGCGTTGCTCCTTGAGGTAAAGGAAGCAACGTTTGTAGCTGCAGCCGCAGCAACAAAATATCCCAATGACTTCATAAAGTCTGATCAGAACATTGTGGTCTGATCTATGCAAGGGGGGTCTGAGCCCCACAATATGTCTGCCACGGGGCTAGAAAGCCACTCGTGACCATTCAGTAAAAAATTGTCATGTCCGGTTGTGAATGGCAAATCCAAGGAGGGAAATCCACATGCACTTGGTATGAGTGGATGTTTCGCCATCTGCCCTAATCCAGGAAGCGCCCCTGCGTCTTTGTGCATCGGTCACATCACCTCCATCGGAAGATCCATTCGGTGTCATAATTGGTGGGTAAAGCCATAGCCGGTGGTTTTTGTGGACCTGTTGGAATAAAAGCTGCGAGAGCAGTAACAAGAGCATACATGCAAAAAGGCGCCTGCCAATTTGGGATGAAGCCTCTAGTAGAATATTGGTAACGTTACTATTATTCTACTATTGCGGCACTGGATAATGCAAATAGAATACAATTAATATTACCGATATTCCACCATCGCTTTACCTAACCTAACTCTACCGCTAATCCTCCCTCCCACCTTTCCCTAACACTAACCCCCACCTACCTAGGCCTAATCCCCCACCTACACCCAACAGTGAACCCCTATCCCGTACCTACGCCTAACACTAACCCTACCACCTTACCTATGCCTAACACTAACCCTCCACCCTCTACCCACACTAATTCCCTCATGCCACCTACCTAGACCTAACACTAACTGCCCCGCCCTACCTACACTAATCTCCGCATCCCCCCTACCGAGGCCTAACAGGAACCCCCACCCTCTACCTACACTAATCCCCTCATGTCCTCTAACTAGGCCTATCACTAACTGCCCCGCCCTACCTACACTAATCTCCGCATTCCCCCTACCTAGGCCTAACAGGAACCCCCCACCCTACCTTCACTAATCCCCTTTACTGCAATTTGGAGATCGGCTACCATGTACTGTGCACCCCACTGCTATATTTGATGCTACCTGGAGTTAAGCTACATAGTAGCCAAACTCCATGAGGCGCTTACTGGTACCGAAGATCTTAGCCAAACTCCACCACCTCTAGAGCTCAAATTGCCAGAAAGCTGTTGTAACTGCAACTGACGTTGAAGTCTATGCAGCACCCAAATTGCCTGCTTCACTCCCAGGATGTCTCTGGCCCTCGCAGCGGCCACACAGCTCTATGTTTATTCATCATCACTTACCTTGCTGCACCAGCAGCAGCTGAGGAGGCTCCAGATGCGGGAGGCCCAGGATCGGCGGCGGCGGCTGCTGACATCAGAATCTGCTAACAGAACAACAGACAAGAAACACTCTGTTAGACAAAGGCCTATATTGCTGAGAACACATCAGCTGTTAAAGTAAGTACAGCAAAATATACATTTTTATTTAAAAAGAAACGGAATGGTTAAAACATATGTCAGGTTCTTATTGTTGTCTGTGTACCCAACAGGGAAGATTTCCGTGAGCGGGACACTTACCTTGGAGCTGCTGCTCCGTTGGGTGGGATGGAAGCCACGCTCTCTGCAGGTCCAGGAAGTCCTCAAGGGAGATGTCGGGTGGAATCCACACTCCCCACTCGTCCAGAAGGTCCTGGATACACATCTCACGCATCCTAAAACAGAAAAATAACAAACAGGTCTTTTTTTAAGATGCTTAAATTTGCATTACAAATGTGCAGATGACATGAAACCCCTGAGGATAGAATGGTTCTGTGATGTCTTTTCCCTTAAAGATTTCATATATCTCCATCTTTGCTGAGGCAGTGACTCTTAAGGTGGCCATACATCAGGCAACTTGGTGGTCAATCGACCATCCAATTTGATTTTTATAATCGGAACTGGATGAAAATCGGTGTCGTAAAGTGCATGCCCGACCGACAATGAGACCAATTGCATTGGTTGCATGAATCACTGAGAGTTGGGCCGAACGGTTCGCCTGTGAACGGTTCCATGCGAACTTCAGTGGTTCGCGTTCGCGTCCCGCAGGCGAACCTTTGCGGAAGTTCGGTTCGCCCCATAATGCACATGGAGGGTCAACTTTGACCCTCTACATCACAGTCAGCAGGCCCAGTGTAGCCAATTAGGCTACACTAGCCCCTGGAGCCCCACCCCCCCCTTATATAAGGCAGGCAGCGGCGGCCATTACGGTCACTCGTGTGCTGCCTGCGTTAGTGAGAGTAGGGCGAGCTGCTGCAGACTGTCTCTCAGGGAAAGATTAGTTAGGCTTAACTTGTTCCTGTCTGGCTGCATACCTGTTCTGTGAACCCACCACTGCATACCTGTACTGTGAACCCACCACTGCATACCTGTGCTGTGAACCCACCACTGCATACCTGTTCTGTGAACCCACCACTGCATACCTGTGCTGTGAACCCACCACTGCATACCTGTTCAGTGAACCCACCACTGCATACCTGTGCTGTGAACCCACCACTGCATACCTGTTCAGTGAACCTGCCCCTGCATACCTGTTCTGTGAACCCACCACTGCATACCTGTTCAGTGACCCCACCACTGCATACCTGTTCAGTGAACCCACCACTGCATACCTGTTCAGTGAACCCACCACTGCATACCTGTTGTGTTCAGTGAACCCGCCACTGCATACCTGTTCTGTTCAGTGGACCCGCCACTGTATACCTGTTTAGTGACCCCGCCACTGCATACCTGTTGTGTTCAGTGAACCTGCCATTGCATACCTGTTCTGTGAACCCGCCACTGTATACCTGTTCTGTTCAGTGAACCCGCCACTGCATACCTGTTCTGTTCAGTGGACCCGCCACTGTATACCTGTTCAGTGAACCCACCACTGCATACCTGTTGTGTTCAGTGAACCTGCCACTGCATACCTGTTCTGTGAACCCGCCATTGTATACCTGTTCTGTTCAGTGAACCCGCCACTGCATACCTGTTCTGTTCAGTGGACCCGCCACTGTATACCTGTTCAGTGAACCCACCACTGCATACCTGTGCTGTGAACCCACCACTGCATACCTGTTCTGTGAACCCACCACTGCATACCTGTTCAGTGAACCCACCACTGCATACCTGTTGTGTTCAGTGAACCCGCCACTGCATACCTGTTCTGTTCAGTGGACCCGCCACTGTATACCTGTTTAGTGACCCCGCCACTGCATACCTGTTCTGTTCAGTGAACCCGCCACTGTATACCTGTTCAGTGAACCCGCCACTGCATACCTGTTGTGTTCAGTGAACCTGCCACTGCATACCTGTTCTGTGAACCCGCCACTGCATACCTGTTGTGTTCAGTGCGTTACACGGTGAGTTTGGTGTGTCAGTGTGAAGCAGTACCTTAATTACACTACCTGATTGATGTATACACATGCAAGATGTTTTAAAGCACTTTAGGCCTGTCATTTAGCATTCAATGTGATTTCTGCCCTTAAAACGCTGCTTTGCGTCAAATCCAGATTTTTCCCGGGGACTTTTGGCATGTATCCCACTCCGCCATGCCCCCCTCCAGGTGTTAGACCCCTTGAAACATCTTTTCCATCACTTTTGTGGCCAGCATAATTATTATTTTTTTCAAAGTTCGCATCCCCATTGAAGTCTATTGCGGTTCGCGAACTAGGTTCACGAACCTAAAATCGGAGGTTCGGCCCAACTCTATGAATCAGTCGGACATGCTGCAAGATGTAGGGCCGACTTGCTCGGGTCCACGGCGGTAATGGTGAGTGATATCGGGATGAGGGATGAACATGACAAAATCCCCGACGCTGTCCCCCCCCAATGTTTAATGTGCCCCCCAGTGCCCAGTGCACTCTATACATGACCTGTCCGTGGCCAGGAAAGATCTCATGAGTCATTATGAGTAGCTAGCTACTCAAATTTGTGATTCTAATGAGGCATAATTGCTGCAGGCGTGCGGCTGGGAGCGAGGGGGTTAATTACCCAGCTGCCCGCCGCTTCTATGCGTATCACACAGCCTCGCATGTGTCCAATGGGACGCGTTCCAACACTTAGTACCGCACACTTCCTCCTTCCGGCCGACATGTCATGTTCTTATCCATCCCAAATCTTATACTTACACGTAGATGGGTGATCTGTGCATGTCCAGGAGCTCTGGGTGGTCCTGCCACACTCTCCGGATGGGCCTATTAAAAGAAAAATACTGTTAGTGCAAATAAAAGAAATCACTTGCAGGACTCACGATCCTGAATACATTTTCAGTAGAAACTTAGCGGTAAGTGTAGCACTACAGACAGCTGCACAGGGTTATTTTCTTTCCTTCTCCAAAATAAATTCACTTATATTTACTCTTTTATTTTAATGATTCCTTACATCTGTCCATCTTTATAAATGTGATGATTTTGCGGCCCCCTTCACACTGGCATGGTGCGTTAGCCTGTTTTACCGCAGGCCAGAGCTACGTCAATGTAAGTCTATGGGGCATTTCACACAGATGCGTTGCAGCGGAAGTGGAGTATTCGCTGTCAATACGACATGAGTGCATCCCTACGTTGGTGGGCTACTTGCGCAGCAACGTGCAATGGACGGGAAGTCATATAAAGTCTATGGTGACTTGTATATTTTTAAAAAAATTGCATGCTAGCATTCCGGTGCGCATGCGCAGAAGCATATTTTTTCAATACACTTCTGCGCAATTTGTTTCTACAGCCACAGGAAGTGAGCACTTCCTGCTTGGCTGTCAGCCAGAAGGATATTACTAATACACATTGCCGCCAAAATCCCCAAAGGCTGTTCTTTTTATCGTGAGTCGGACATGCACTTGGCGGCACCTAATAATTATGATAGTACTTTTTCACCTATTTTTGGTACCTTGTCAGTTGCAAAGTGCTGAAAAGTGATTTTAAAAAGAAGATGAAAAATGATCTCTTAGAAGAAAACTTAGGAGAAATTGTTAACTGCATATGTAATAATAATCAGGTGTTAATTCAAATAAGGAGCGATAAATCATGGGATATATAATTTTAGGAGACGTAAGTAATGAGCGAAGTCATTTAAGGAGAGCTAAATCATGAGATAATAGGTAAGGGGAGATAAGCTTTGTGATTCAACTCCAATATGTTTTAATGGACACAAAAAAAGCAAGTTTAAGGATAGGAACACACTGGGCAGAATCGCATATGCGTTTTCCACTATGTGCTATGGAACTCATATGCGATTCTTCCTAGTGTGTTCCTACCCTGAATGATCTTAAATACATATTAATAAAAAAAGAATTGCAATAACTGATACACTTGATGAATACTTTTATTTAATACTTCTTTGATTTCATCTGTATGGTATTTACAGGTTTTATAGTGAAGTGATGGTGATATGTTTAGTCTGTTAGATGGGTCATAGGATTAAGAAACATTGTTACTGACTTATGCTTTAGTTTGGGAAGAGCTTTGGATGTGTGGAAGGCTGAAAAATGATGTACTTACGTCTGTCCATTTCCATGCAGGCCCATCTCGGTGGTGCCTTGGCTGCACATCCTGCTGTCGGTCCTCCAAGTTGCCATATTTTTCTCTTTTCGCTTTAGACTTTGTCACTGTAGATATATGAGAAAAATAATGTGTTAATATGAGGATACATCAGAATGTGGTTGATTCACAAAGCTTACTTATTTTTCACCTTAACTGTGACTGGAGAGCTAATGGGTGAGATAAATAAAGGGGTTGATGCACATAAAAGCGGTTATTACCAGGAGCCAGTTATTAACATTACTAAAGCGTGTTACCATAGCAACACTCGCGGACACTAGAGTACTGCAGGTAGTGCTAATAGCTGCCAGTAGTAATGGTAATATTGCAGTGCGCTGTCTGTGCACAACAATATTACTACAGCTTTGTGCATCCACTCCAAGGTCACTTAGAACAGTATATATATGATCATGGCTGGCCTTTGACCTGAGCGACTGGAGCGGTCGCTCAGGGCGCCGGCTTCTAGGGGGGCGCACATGATGTGCATTCAACTGGCCCTGGCAGCATTTCTACCTGCTGGCTGCGGGCTCAGGGTCCGTCTGTGGCTGCTGCGAGTGGTAGCTCTGCCCACTGGTTTCACTGGGGGTGACTCCAGGAATCTGCTGCTGCCTCTTGCTGAGCCTGTGTAAGCCATGCATGTCAGTAGCGGCGGCCCTCGCTCACAGGCGATTTCTGCGCTGCCCACTAATCAGAGAGAGACATGCTTGTCACTCCTGGCCCTGTCCCCGGCTACAAGCAGAAAAGTAAGATTCCCCAACAGCCTCCCAGTTGGGGAAGTGGGGGGGGGGGGGATGCCTATATACACTAAAGGGGGATCTGCTTGTAAACTATACACTATTTATGTATATACACTATATATTTATGTATATACTATTTACTATATACACTAAAAGGGGAATCTGTTTATATATACTAAAGGGGGATCTGCCTATATACACTAAAGGGACGGTCTGCCTATATATTCTAAAGGGGGATCTGCCTATATACACTAAAGGGGGGATCTGCCTATATACACTAAACGGGATCTTGCACATGGGCGTACGCGCACGTGAAGAGGATGAATGGGGGCGGGGCACCAAAATCTGGTTACACTCAGGGTGCTGTGAAACCTAAGGCCGGCCCTGTTTATGATATAGGAGAGTCTAGCAGACTGCACCACCAGCTACTCCTGATATCATAACGTGCTGAAATTCAAATATTTAACACCCATTTATTAATAAAATATGGTTCATCGCTGTCTTTATCAACTATATACATGATTTTGCTTAAACAAAAAAACCTCCTCCTATGCCTTTCATAATGTTACCCAGTAGCCCTATATAAACCAGTACTGGTCATCCCTGTGCCATCCGCCCCTGGTATCAGTTGGGATCAGTTGGAATCAGTTTGTAGTTCACTTACAGAGTCAGGAGATGATGAGAAAACAGCATTTCTACAATTTGCTACAATATTTCTCATCGTTTCCTGCCCTGTTTATGTCACCAACCTGATCTGCAGCCATCCGATGGCCCCAACATCTCTCCCAGCCAAAATCTCCAGCCGAAACCGGATTAAACCTAGTATACCAACCACTACTACCAATTGTGGTGAGTTTACTCTAATATATACACATTTTTTATGAAAAATAAGCCTACTTACCAAATGTAAGCAAGAGACAGGTCTTTCTCAGTCGACGGCTGTAACTGCTGTGCATGAGCCAATGCTGTGCATGAGCTAATGCTGTGCATAAGCCTTTGCTGTGCATGAGCCTCTGCTGTGCATGAGCCTCTGCTGTGCATGAGCCTCTGCTGTGCATGAGCCTACTTACCAAATGTAAGCAAGAGGCCGGTCTTTGTCAGTCGACAGCTGTAAATGCTGTGCATGAGCCACTGCTGTGCATGAGCCTACTTACCAAATGTAAGCAAGAGACAGGTCTTTGTCAGTCGACGGCTGTAAATGCTGTGCATGAGCCAATGCTGTGCATGAGCCAATGCTGTGCATGAGCCAATGCTGTGCATGAGCCTCTGCTGTGCATAAGCCAATGCTGTGCATGAGCCTACTTACCAAATGTAAGCAAGAGACAGGTCTTTGTCAGTCGACGGCTGTAAATGCTGTGCATGAGCCAATGCTGTGCATGAGCCAGAGGCTCCTCACCCACATTTTTCATCAAACTATGCCAATTGCATGGATTTTTGGTTATTTCTTTTGGCTTTCTTGACTACATGACTGCATTTTTATGTGGCAACAGGGTCTGCACATGCACAAAGAGGTAAAAGGGGCAATTACCCAGGGACCCAGAGCCTGTAAGGGCCCCCAAGGTGTGCGTCCCCTCTCCTCCAGCTATGGTGACCCCACATATGCCTGCAGGGAATGAGGAAGAGAAGTCTGGAGCATAGTGCTGCCTCCTGTGTCCTGCCTGGATTAGATAATACCCCATTGTGTGTACACTCTGAATTTTGGTAAAGTGAGGTGTGGACATCAGATAAGATGGCAGCCAAGTCCCTGTAAACACGTCAGGCCCTAGCCACCTGCAAATGTCACTTTGTGGGGTTTCGGTTCTGGATGCAGGGGCATTGAAAATACTTGTTTTCTGCACCATGAAGGGTTAGGATTAGGACATACACTTGGATAGCCTTAGTGGAGACCCAGTCCCCAAAAAACTGCGCTGGTTGTTCTACAACATAAAGAGATGGACAAGTTGGGTGTTATGGTTTGGTAGTGAATAATTAGGTTTGAGACTTGAAGGTGTTTTTTATATATTGAGTTAACTTTTAATACCATCACTCTCAAACTATTATCTTTTAAATATAAAAACAGGTTGTTACCTCTTTGTGAATGTATAATAAGAATCTGAAATTGAATAATATGATTTGCCATTTGTATTACACTGCAGGTATTTGTCTTTTAGATTTATCGTACGCTAAACGTAATTTTTATCAGCTCCGTCTCTTTTGTTATTTTATTTGGCGTGTATCTGTTGATTCTATTGGCCGTTAATGACTGGTAATGCTCCTTATCATTCCTACAGGTAAATACAGGAAATACAGGAAAGGGAGTGACTGTAATAAGCCATCTGTCACTGTGCAACAGACACTACAGAAATATGTTCTGACAGATGAGAAATATTAGGAAGCAGAGTGCTCTGCAGCTCAGGCATTTAAATACAATACATTAAATATAATTATATTGACAAGGAGGGTACATTTTGCAAGTGATACAATTGGTTGCATATTTATTCTTGGCTACATGTACAAATAAGAATTTAAAGTGTAACTCCAGCCAAAATGTCTTTAAACTTTTGGATAGTGTTGTCCCTGTGCCATTTGTTCCCAAGACCGAGAGTGGGTCTAGCCTGATTTGTCTGTAACTGTGGCAGGAACTGTGCATGACATTTCAGGGAGGATAACTTTCAGATAAGTGACTTACTTGTACTTCCCCTTTCTGGATTGGATGGGAGGAGGGGCATGGGGGGGGGAGGGGGATAGCATGACCAGTGGGTTTGGGGCACTCCTATTTGGCACAGATTTAAAGCAGATCTGTGAGGAACTAAAGCGTTAGTTAGTGCAGTGCGATCGTCCTGGGGCAGGGCGATTACACGGAGTCATATCCCCTTTTGCACCAACCTGTGGCAGTGCACTGCCAGGGTAATTATTATTATTTAGTATTTATATAGCGCTGACATCTTCTGCAGCGCTGTACGGAGTATATTGTCTTGTCACTTAACTGTCCCTCAGGGTCCTTTTACACCTAATCCGTTGTGTAGAGCATAGTTCCCCAACCCTGTCCTCAAGGCCCACCAACAGTGCATGTTTTGTAGAAAACCATAATCATTCACAGGTGAGTCAATTAGTATCTCAGCAGACCTGATTAACTAACTCTGTGGATTTCCACAAAACATGCGCTGTTGGTGGGCCTTGAGGACAGGGTTGGGGAACACTGGTAGAGCATGCGTTTGCGTTTGTATGAGTTTTTCCCCAAATGTAATAGAAAACCTATTTGTTACAATCCCCACACACTGGCATCCACAACAAAGAGTGCTGTACTCTGTAAACTCCTTGCAGATGGCTGGGATTCGAACCGGAAACCCAGCACTGCAAGGCGAGAGCGCTAACCACTACACCACCGTGCCACCCTGGTAATATGTGTAGTGCTGGCCCCCACTCAGTGACTTATGCCCTGCTGAACTGGAAGCACCTCACTAGTTTACGGTCTCTCTGCGCATACACACAGTGCCACTACCACAATTGCTCGTGCACACTTTCCACATTGCCATAGACTTGCATTGCTGCCTAAACTGTACAGATCATGCAGCATTGCTCTGAAGAGTTTGCAGCGGCCTAGTGTCGGTTTAGCTACTTCTGACGACTCGCGGGTCGCACCACAGGTAGTGTGAATAGTCTCATGGAGACTAATGGCAATTTGAGGCTTCCCAAATCCTCCTCGAGGCCACTGCTGCTGGGTCCCGCTTATTCTTTTGGCCATGCTGTCATCCATGTATGAGCGCTTCCATACTAGGCAGGCACGAGTACGGGCGCCCAGTAGAACAAAGCTGCTTGTGCACGTAGGAAAAAGTTATGCACAAGCACCATCATTCTACAAGGCATGCATAGACTGTATTTGCATATGCTCAGTACAGATAGACTTGTATATGGGGGGAGTGATGCCACGAGAAGCATATGCTACAAGCTCTTGTCTAATTTATATGCAGGGACCCATCATTGGAACAGTGGGCTGCAGTGGGATGAGGAACTATCCTGAAGGTTTCTTCTACTGAAGCATGTATCTATATTTGTATAAACACATCTGCTTTAGGTACACTTTAAGGCCTTGTTCACATTACAAATGGCTAGCGCAATTGCAAGCGATTTGTTAAGCGATTTCAAAAAAGTGCTTTTTCCTGCGATTTGCGCTTAGAAATGCGCTTTTGTTGAGCGATTCATTTTGACACTTCCTGAAATCGGTCAGGAAGTGAACTCTTGTACCCGGAAATGAATAAATACATTGGCCACAATTCACTAAGTTTTATCAAACACTTTATCGAACGTTTGATCATTTACCTCATGAGTAAATTCTAATTTTGAATTCACTAAGGTGTTATAGATTTATCGAACGTTTTATCGTTACGTTCAATAAATCTATAACACCTTAGTGAATTCAAAATTAGATTTTACTCATGAGGTAAATGATCAAACGTTCGATAAAGTGTTCAATAAAGCTTAGTGAGTTGAGGCCAGTGTATTTATTCATTAAAGCGCTCGGGAAATCGCAATTCAATGCGCTTATTATTCAAACACTTTGCGATTTCCCTATACTTTCTATTGAACACAAACACTCAGAAAATGGTACAGGAGCCGGGTTTGCGATTCAATAGAAAGCCAGGCCAGCAGAATTTTGTTGCAATCCCATTTGCTCAGGCAGAGCATCACACAAATAGTGAGGCTCTGTGCAAAACTTAACGTGTGACACCTTACATTGAAGTAGTGTTTTAACAGTCAAAGGACACCTATATTCAGCAAGGAAGCCCGCAGCACACCGTGGCGTAATACTGCAGGAACTTTATTGGCACAATCAACAAACAGAATAGGCAGCTGAGGCGTCTCAGACTCACAGGTTCTTAGTCATAGTCCAAAGGACACTTGTAAATTAAAAAAAAAAACTGAGTAGGAAGAAGCCTTTGGATGGTTCAGAGGCTTCACCAGTGTTCTTTCACACCTTTGTTCCTCTGCTGGACCCCTCTAAACAATGTTCAACTTTAATGTCAAAGTTTGTTGCAGTCGCACTCCCTTCTGTTAACAAGCACGGGCGCACTGTGCAGTAGCATGGAGCTGCTCATAAATGGCCGTTTTCCTCCATGCACAAGTGGCTCCGTGCTACTGCGCAGGTATGAACCCACTGGAGGAGAGCGCAGCCGCAAATATGAAGAGAGAGCATCCAAAGGCTTCCCCCTACCGACTTATTATTATTATTATTTAGCATTTATATAGCACTGACATACAGGGCCGGCCGAGGCAGAGGCGAGAGAGGCTCCAGCCTCAGGGCGCAGTGTAGGAGGGGGTGCACAACTCACTCAGCTATCATTTTCCTATTGTGTTTGAAGCAGAGAGAATAAGAAAAGGGTATATATGGCAGTGACTGCAAGCCAGATAACTAGAGATTAAGGTGTTGGGGCCCTGGGCCGCCTCTTAGTCTAAAAGCAATCAGTGTGTGTCGGCTGGCGTGGGAGGGATGGGGGGGCGCACTTTGGTGTCTCAGCCTTGGGTGCTGGAGGCAGGGCCGGATTTCTGGGAAGGCCGGGTAGGCACGTTCCTAGGGCGGAGCCATGCAAGGGGCGGGTAGCCGGAGCGCCGTCTTTACCATTGCTAATGCTTACATGCTACAGTTCGCCCCAGTCTGCTCCATCCACAGTCAGTCACACACACTGACACTGATCATCATTGTGTCCCGATCTGCACTGCAGCTGCATCGCCCTGCACCCTGCTGTGTGTCCGTGTGAAGTGGGCGGCTGGCTACAAGTGCAGGGATCAGTAGCGGGCAAAAGCTTTGCACTGCACGTCATGCTGAAGGACGGCAACGTGGCTGTCCCGATGTGCAGTGCATGAGTTTCACTTGTGCAGTCAAGTGAGAACAGACTGTGTGCCTGTGGAAGAAGATGGATCTTCAGAAGCAGCACAGAGTCAGAACGCTGCATGCTGCTATAAGAGAGAGCCAGTCGCAGCCAGGAAAATAAACAGCTAGCTAAGAGAAACGAGAGGGAGATGAAATTCAGATGGGAGGGGGAGAGGTGAACACAAGCTTTGGAGTGAGGACAAAGGTCAGAGGATAGAGAAGCATCATAAACTTGCGTCCCAGGCTGATGTGTACGTCACTCCTGTTTTCTGTGTGATCCTGTCCTGTGTGTATATGGCACGCCTGTCCTGTGTGTGTGTTGTCACTCCTGCCCTGTGTGTGCTGTCACAACTGCATGTGTGTTGTCACTACTGTGTGTGTTTTGTCACTCCTGCCCTGTTGCACTGTATGTATTGTCACTCCTGTCCTCTCAGTGTTGTCAGTCCTGTGTGTGTTGTCACTCATGTCCTGTGCGAGTTGTCACTCCTGTCCTATGTGTGCTGCCTGTCCTGTGTGTGTTGTCACTCCTGTACTGTGTATGTTGTCAGTACTGTGTGTGTGTTGTCACTACTGTGTGTGTGTTGTCACTCTTGCCCTGTATGTGTTGTCACTCCTGCCCTGTGCGTGTTGTCACTCCAGTCCTGTGCGTGTTGTCACTCCTGTCCTGTGCGTGTTGTCACTCCTGTGTGTGTGTTGTCACTCCTGCCCTGTTGCCCTGTATGTATTGTCACTCCTGCCCTGTGCATGTTGTCACTCCTGTCCTGTGCGTGTTGTCACTCCTGTCCTGTGCGTGTTGTCACTACTGTGTGTGTGTTGTCACTCCTGCCCTGTTGCCCTGTATGTATTGTCACTCCTGTCCTCTCAGTGTGTTGTCAGTCCTGTCTTGTGTGTTGTCACTCCTGTCCTGTATGTGTTGTCACTACTCTGTGTGTGTTGTCACTCCTGTCTTGTGTGTTGTCACTCCTCTGTTTGTGTTGTCACTCCTGTCCTGTGTGTCACTACGCTGTGTGTTTTGTCACTCCTGTCTTGTGTGTTGTCACTCCTCTGTTTGTGTTGTCACTCCTGTCCTGTGTGTCACTACGCTGTGTGTTTTGTCACTCCTGTCCTGTGTGTGTTGTCACTACTCTGTGTGTGTTGTCACTCCTGTCCTGTGTGTGTTGTCACTTCCTGTGTGTGTTGTCACTCCTGTCCTGTATGTATTGTCACTACTCTGTGTGTGTTGTCACTCCTCTCGTGTGTGTGTTGTCACCCCTGTCCTGTGTGTGTGTTGTAACTCCTGTCGTGTGTGTTGTCACTCTTGTCCTGTGTGTGTTGTCACTCCTGTCCTGCATGTTGTCACTCCTGTCCTGTATGTGTTGTCACTCCTGTGGTGTGTGTTGTCACTCCTGTGGTGTGTGTTGTCACTCCTATGGTGTGTGTTGTCACTCCTGTCCTGTGTGTGTGTTTTAACTCCTGTCGTGTGTGTTGTCACTCCTGTCCTGTGTGTGTGTGTGTTGTCACTCAGAGGAGCTTACAATCCAATCCCTGCCATCATGTCACTAATTGTCCCCAGAGGAACATACCTGCTGTCATATCACTACCTGCCTAATCGCTGCCATGTCACTAAATGTCCTCAGAGTATTTTATATTCTAATTCCTGCTGTAATGTCACTAACTACCCTGCTGTATTATAGGGGGGCACTTACTTCAGGGGGGCACTGTTGGTTAGGGGGGGGAGGGGGGGCGGTCTGGCGATAGTTGGCCTTGGGCGGTAAAAAGTATAAATCCGGCCCTGGCTGGAGGACCTTGTCCCGGCTCTGCTGATATATTCCTTAGTGCAGCACAGAGTATATTGTCTTGTCACTAACTGTCCCTCAGAGGGGCTCACAATCTAATCCCTACCATAGTCATGTGTCTATGTATGTATCCTGTAGTGTGGCCACACGGTGTATTGGTTAAGGGATCTGCCTCTGACATAGCAGACCAGGGTTCAAATTTCGTGTTCAGTAAGCCAGCAACTATTCAGGTGGAGACCTTGGGCAAGACTCCCTAGCCTTTCTGAACTGCATTTTCTTAACATTTCTTAAGGCAATTACCGCACCAGTCTGTAATTTACCTCACTAGTTGGTCATTCTAATTTTATGTGCGGTAACAGGTTTGGTGAGTTGGAATTTGGGAAGGTGATTGGTAAAATCAGCTGTTTTCAGCATTAGTGCTTAGTGAATGCTGCCGAATGTGTCTGTGACTTGAGGTCCTCTAAGTAACTGGATGCCTTGGGCAATTACACAATTTGGTGCTATGGAGGCTTCAGCCAGATGTGGGTTAAGAAGCTGCACAGTGACAGCAGTATGTATAGCTTGGCATAGCTTTCAGTGTAATCAGGCTGTAACACAGCAACAACCATATCTGTGGCCTGGCATGACCCAGGTGTGGATTGCAAATTCTTGGCACCTAATGGCAGACAGTTTATAAAGAAATCCAAGCAACAGGATTACATATTCATACCTCCAATATTCGTGAATTGGAAATCCTTAACAACAGGACACACTTGACAAAACATCGTCATCTTTGTGGAGCATAAAGAATAAATGGGCAATAATCAGCTTTTCATACCTTTGTTAATGATGCACTGGTTACAAAAAAAAATAAAAAAGACTAAAAAAAACCCCCAAAACATACAGCACCACAATATAAACGGAATGAGGTTTCATGTGAGGTAGTCATTATTTTTATTATTGATTTATAAAGCACCAACATATTCCGTGGTGCTGTCAGAGTAAGAAACAAACACGGGGTACATAATACAGACAATGGATACACCAATAAACAAAAATACAGAATGGATACAAAATACAGAATTGATAATTACAGTGACAAAAACAACATGATTAATAAAATGTAAAATGAATTCCAAGACACAAAAGGGTGGAAGAGCCCTGCCCTTGCCAGCTTACAATCTAGAGCAGAGGTGTCAAACCCAAATACCGGGAGCCAAAATTAGAATGTTAGACCAAGTCGAGGGCCAACAATCATATTTCTTGAAACGCACTATAAAAGAGAGAAAAAAGGACAGTGCTCCCTGAGTGCGAGTATAGGTGGCCTGTGGCCAAAAGCAATATCCTCACATGGTACAGTGGGGCTGTATATTATAGCAGACAGAGCTTGTGAGTGTCCCTCTTAATACCAGGGACCCAGCGCTAGTAGGTAGCATGCAAGGCTTCACTCTGCCGCTCCAGCATTAGATCCAGGATGAATTGCTTCTTCAGTATCTTGTGAGCAGCGTCATGCACTGACAGAGCCATCCATCCTGGATCTAATGCTGGAGCAGCAGAACACCCTACCTACCAGTGCCCAGTCCTTGGTTTTAAAAGGGATGCACTGAAGCTCTGGCTGCTAAAATAAACAACCCACTCACTGTGTACTAGGTAGTTAGACTATCCCTTTTGGCCACAGCAGGCCACCATAGCTGGACTCAGCGCTGTCCTGACTCCTTTATCTTTTTTTATGTTGGAAGACATGCCACCTGTCTCCTCATGCTATTCACCCATGTGGCCCATCTGATTTGTGCTGGGGAGTCATGTCCCATCCCCAGTGTTTCCAGTGCTTCTCCATGCGGCTCTCTCTTATTCTGGAAGGGAAGAACGACATGTCACCCTTCCCCACCACCCCACTGTTTTACCCCATGTGGCCCATCTGATTTGTGGTGGGGAATCATGTCTCATGCCCAGTGTTCCCCATGAGGCTTACTCTTATTTCGATGGGGGAGGGGGGGACATGTCACCTGTCCCCGTGTTCCCCCATGCCTGCGGTTGCTAGCTCACAGCTCTCACCTCTGCTGCATTGGCCACCGCAGCTCTTCCGGGTAGTACATTTTGAAAGAGAGGAAGATGCCCAAACATGAGCGGTTGCGATACATGATGTCGGAAGTGGGCAGAGCAACAGAGCAAAAGAGTTTGGCTACACTATGCGGTCCGTCTGAGAAGATGCCGAGAGTGGGCGGAGCAAGGGAGCGATAGACTGTGGCAACGCTCTATCACTCCATAGGGGGAGGGCTGAGCCAGGCACAGTTGCTCAGCCTGCAGACTTGGCAAGTGGCTAGTGAATAGAGTAGGGATGGCAGGTGGGCGGGCCAGATTTTTTGATACTGCGGCCCAAATTGGGCCTGCATGCCAGAGTTTGACGAGTTGGATGTAAATGGGGGGGGGGGGGGGACAAGAGGTTGGACTACTTTACAATAAAAGGGCAGTGTGTTTTGGGGTTATCTAGTAGGAGTGCAACTTGGCCTTAGGTCAAAAGGGGGAATGGCCTGAAGTAGAGTGTATGCTTGTCCGAAAAAGTGAGTTTTGAGGAAATGTGTGAAGATATCAAAGGTTAGATAGAGAGTGATGGATGTGTTGTGGAAAGGCATTCCAGAAGAGGGGTGAAGCATGTGCGAAATCTTGTATACGGGAATTAGTTGCGCTATCGGGAATTAATTATAGATTTTTGTATACATACACATAAGACTTGACAGAGGGGAAGATGCCGTGCAAAGAGAGACAAGGGACTCACATTAAAAGGGACAGTCCCTTTGAAAGTGAGAGTGATGGAACTTTTGAATGATCTCCAACACGAAGAACCTTATTAAACCCGCACTATATGTATGTTTAGAGATCTTTGGATTACTTTAAACCCTTTTGTTTTTACTTGCATGAAGGACACTATTTACATTCTGAGCCTATCCTTTATTTGGATTTGTGATTTATTTTGTGGTTACACAGTGGATTGAACTATTCTGGTATTGTCATTCAATAATTAGTGTTGGGCGAACATCTGGATGTTCGGGTTCGGTGTGGTTCGGCCGAACATGCCCCTGATGTTCGGCATGTTCGAGCCGAACCCCGAACCCAACCCGAACATGTCCCTTTGGGGCCCCTATAGGGTCCCAGCATAAAAGGAGAGCATGCCCCGAGCACGGGGGGGGTCGGAAATGCCCCCCACCCCTCCCCGCTAAGCTCTCCCTTCTGCCGGTACCCTATAATTAAATTTAAGTGCCCAAAAGTACCTGAGGAGGAAGAGGGCAGGAAGAGGGGAGCCGGTGTTCTTGGGCGCTAGTACCATCTGGTGCTTCCGCCCTCTCTTGACGCACTTCCTGTTTACATTTGAAGTCGCGTCAAGAGGGCGCAGAAGTACCGCGATGACGCGAACGAGGGTACGCGTCATCTACATGATGACACATACCCTCGTACGCGTCATCGCGGTACTTCTGCGCACTCTTGACGCGACTTCAAATGTAAACAGGAAGTGCGTCAAGAGAGGGCGGAAGTACCAGATGGTACTAGCGGCCAAGAACTCCGGCTTCCCTCTTCCTGCCCTCCTCCTCCTCAGGTACTTTTGGGCACTTAAATTTAATTATAGGGTACCGGCAGAAGGGCGAGCTTAGCGGGGAGGGGTGGGGGGCATTTCCGACCCCCCCCCCCCCCCCGCTCGGGGCATGCTCTCACTTTATGCTGGGACCCTATAGGGGGCTATGTTTGGCCGGACACGGCTGTGTTCGGCCGAACAAAGAAGGCCTGTTCGGGTTCGGGCAGCGTGCCCGAGCACCCTCCCGAACACCATGAGGTGTTCGGGGGGTGCCGAACGGAACCCGAACAGGCCAAAATCCGGGCGAACCCGAACAGTGGCGAACACTGTTCGCCCATCACTATCAATAATATCTGCAAACTACGGCTCCTTTTATTGGTGGAGAAAAAAAAGCAAATGTTATTCAGATGAGACATATTCATTCCTATGAAGCATATGGACTTGAGGTCTATTTTTTCATATTTTTTATAATGGGATGTGAAGCCTCTGAGCAATGGGGATTGGGGAACACGTTTCATGTTAGTTATGCGGAGCTTCCTCCAGCCCCCTGTAGCCTCACAGGCCCCTTGGTGTTCTCTTGGTCCGCTGCTCTGTGCTTTTCCAAAAGCTTGCTGACTAAACCACTCATGGGCCACACACTGGGCATTCACGGCCTTGGCCATGCTCCTTCTTGATCGCGCACCTGTGGCTGGGAGCATGATCAAGGAGGTGCATGACCTGCTCCATGCATGCACTGTAGCCCACAACGTGCGGCCTTTCGGAGGGGGAAAGCAGCGCAACACAGCGGACTGGAAGGAAACCGAGGGACCTGTAAGGTTATGGAGGATGGAAGAAGCCCCAGGTAACTAAAATAGAACTTGTTCCCCTGTGTCCGGCTGTTAGTGAATCAACTTCAAAGTCTGTTGTAAAGCACATGGGATGACTTACAGTACACATGTAGTATAACACACTTGTTATGCAACACACACAGTGTGAACACAGCCTAAATCAGTGCTTAGCAGAGATCTTTGCTGCCTGAATTGTGTGCTCTCTCATTTGTAGATGGTGTGGAAGCGTCCTTCCACACTGTGCATGTTGTGATGCCATCTCAATGCAATGGTGTCAAAAGGTCTCATCGTATGTTGCAAAAAAAAAAAAAAAATCGCAATCGCTGATCACTGCTGATTTGTAGTGTGAATTAGCCCTAAAATAGGTTTGAAGATCCAGAATATGGCCAGGCAGCAGCACAGAGGTCAATTATATTGAAATCTGCTCCTCACATTTATGAAGCAAAATTTCTAATGTTATTGGGCTGTTAAAGATTTCAGCTTAGGCACACTGAAAGCAATAATGCTCTATTGCTGTTGCTGAAGATCCATTCAAAATAGATTCTGCTTCTTGTAAATGCTACTTTTCAATCCTCTTGATGTCAATATGCCAATTCAGTAGAATCTCGTTATAGTAAACTTTGATACAGTAAAACTTCAGGTCTTGGCAAAGCACTATTATAAGTTTATGGGAGTAACTCCTGGTATAGTAAACCCGGATATAATAGATCTTGTGTTCTAGTAAACCTGCGGTATTCTGTATCCGGCTATAGTGGAAAGTTGGTGGGTGCATGCATCATTTGTCAGTCGGAGACTCATGAGATGTGGTCAGTGGGCGGGCTGCAGGGCTGGCAGCCACTTGTAACCTGCTTGCTGTCGGCACACTACTCTGGGCTTGTGTGGATTACCTCAAAACACCAGCCGCAGCTGGTGAGATCTATACTTCATGTGTAAGCTGCTGCCTGATTACTGAGGAAATTGCCTGTCATCTGTGACTTGCTTGTGCATAGCTGCAAGGTTGAGCCGAAATGTTCGTAATTTCGCATTACTATAATTACGCATGCGAAATTTGCGATTACGATGCGAAATTACGGTAGCGTAATTGCCATTAAAATCGTAATTGAAAATACCGTAAGCGTGATTTTCAACGCGTAATTTCGCGTTTCGTTCATACCGTAATTTCGCATTAAACCGTAACGCTCCCGTATAAAAAAGCCGCCGACTTTAAGGGTTAATAGCAAAGCCCCCTTAAATGCTAAGAGCCTCAAATTTTGAGAGTATATTAAGGAGATCAGAAGGAATAAGAGGAAACATTTTTTTTTTCAAAAAGACCTTATAGTTTTTCAGAAAATCGATGTTAAAGTTTCAAAGGAAAAATGTATACATTTAAAAACCCGCCGACTTTAACGGTTAATAGCAAAGCCTGCTTAAAGAGGAGCTGTTAGGTATAAGGTCTTAGAGAAAATAAACACATATATCAGTAGCTAAATATTGGCTCTACTTACATTACATATGCATTTCACTGTCCACGTTTGGATTTCACAGAATTTTTATATAGTATATGCAGAGATTGATGCTCCTGACAGCTCATGGCAGGTTCCATGTTTGTCTGTCTCCTATGAAGCCAAATGTGTCGTCATGTCCTGCCTGCTTCCTAATGATTCCACTCACAGAAAAGCTCGTACTGAATAACAGTACTGTGCAGTGAATATTAATTAGCCATGTGGCTAGGAACAATAGCGGACTACTGCAGTGTACTCTGCCCGGAGATTTATCAGTGCTGTGCGCTGGACTGAGTTACATGCTATTGTAACTTGACCCTGTAACTTCTCATTAGCAGCCGAGGGGAGGGCCCCAGAATGCTTTGCAGTATGGTATGCGGCTTTCGGCTTCTTAAGAGCTTGGGTCTAACAGCTTTGCTGATAAGCACACATCAAATGAAAGAGAGATTTTTATCTTCAGTGTTGCCTTTTTGGCTTCCTTCTAAACTGTTTAACACAGGAGAATAGAGGTTTAAATTAGCTTTTGCAGCCTGACAGTTACTCTTTAAAGTTTAGGAACACCAAATTCCCAGGGTATATTAAGGGGATCAGTGGGAATAAGAGGAAAACATTTTTTTTCTAAAAGACCTTATAGTTTTTGAGAAAATCAATTTTTAAGTTTCAAGGGGGAAATGTCTTTCAAATGCGGAAAATGCCAGTTTTTTTTGCACAGGTAACAATAGTGTATTATTTTCAAGATTCCCCCAAGTGGGAAGAGTTTTACTTACTTCGTTCTGAGTGTGGGAAATATAAAAAAAAACGACGTGGGGTCCCCCCTCCCAGACCTCTTTAAACCCTTGTCCCCCATGCAGGCTGGGATAGCCAGAATGCGGAGCACCGGCCGCGTGGGGCTCTGCACCCTGACTATACCAGCCCGCATGGTCCATGGATTGGGGGGGTCTCGGAAGGGGAGGGGCAGCCAAGCTTTCCCCTCCCCCTTCGAGCCCTTGTCCAATCCAAGGACAAGGGGCTCTTCTCCACCTCCGATGGGCGGTGGAGGTGGAGGCCGCGATTTCCTGGGGGGGGTTCATGGTGGCATCTGGGAGTCCCCTTTAAAAAGGAGTCCCCCAGATGCCCACCCCCCCTCCCAGGAGAAATGAGTATAGAGAGGTACTTGTACCCCTTACCCATTTCCTTTAAGAGTTAAAAGTAAATAAACACACAAACACTTAGAAAAAGTATTTTAATTGAACAAAAAGCATAACACGAAAAAAGTCGTTAATATTCTTAATTAACCATTAATACTTACCTGTCCCTTTAAATAAATGATCCCTCGCAATAACCTCGGAAATGTTCTATCAGTTACAATGTAACAAAGTTATTACAATGTAACAACTTTGTTACATTGTAACTACGCCGCACCCGACGTCACTCGCCGCTCAGCCGCCGCATACACTTACGCGTCCGTGCAGGACGCTAAGTCCCCGCCGGCTCCCGCCGTCCACCCCGCCCACATCTGTCACCCACATGTGGGTGACATGTGGGTGACATGTGGCAGAGGCGGGGAGGGCAGTGGGAGCCGGCGGGACTTAGCGTCCTGCACGGACCCGATAGAGCTTTGAGCTATATAGCTCAGAGCTCTCTAAGCATCTTTGTATTTGGGCTCCAAGGAGCCCCATTGGTCCTTAGCAGACCAATGGGGTTCCTTTAAATCAGAAGGAACCCCATTGGTCTGCTAAGGACCAATGGGGCTCCTTGGAGCCCAAATACAAAGATGCTTAGAGAGCTCTGAGCTATATAGCTCAGAGCTCTGTCGGGTCCGTGCAGGACGCTAAGTCCCGCCGGCTCCCGCTGCCCTCCCCGCCTCTCCCACATGTCACCCACATGTCACCCACATGTGGGTGACAGATGTGGGCGGGGTGGACGGCGGGAGCCGGCGGGGACTTAGCGTCCTGCACGGACGCGTAAGTGTATGCGGCGGCTGAGCGGCGAGTGACGTCGGGTGCGGCGTAGTTACAATGTAACAAAGTTGTTACATTGTAATAACTTTGTTACATTGTAACTGATAGAACATTTCCGAGGCTATTGCGAGGGATCATTTATTTAAAGGGACAGGTAAATATTAATGGTTAATTAAGAATATTAAAGGACTTTTTTCGTGGTTATGTTTTTTGTTCAATTAAAATACTTTTTCTAAGTGTTTGTGTGTTTATTTACTTTTAACTCTTAAAGGAAATGGGTAAAGGGTACAAGTACCTCTATACTCATTTCTCCTGGGACGGGGGGATGCTCATCTGGGGGACCCCTTTTTAAAGGGGACTCCCAGATGCCACCATGAACGCCCCCCCCCCCCCCCAGGAAATCGCGGCCTCCACCTCCACCGCCCATCGGAGGTGGAGAAGAGCCCCTTGTCCTTGGATTGGACAAGGATTCGGAGGGGGAGGGGAAAGCTTGGCTGACCCTCCCCTTCTGAGACCCCCCAATCCATGGACCATGCGGGCTGGTATAGTCAGGGTGCGGAGCCCCACTCGGCCGGTGCTCCGCATTCTGGCTATCCCAGCCTGCATGGGGGACAAGGGTTTAAAGAGGTCTGGGAGGGGGGACCCCACGTCGTTTTTTTTTTTATATTTCCCACACTCAGAACGAAGTAAGTAAAACTCTTCCCACTTGGGGGAATCTATGAAAATAATACACTATTGTTACCTGTGCAAAAAAAACTGACATTTTCCGCATTTGAAAGACATTTTCCCCCTTGAAACTTAAAAATCGATTTTCTCAAAAACTATAAGGTCTTTTTCAAAAAATGTTTTTCCTCTTATTCCCACTGATCCCCTTAATATACCCTGGGAATTTGGTGTTCCTAAACTTTAAGCAGGCTTTGCTATTAACCGTTAAAGTCGGCGGGTTTTTAAATGTATACATTTTTCCTTTGAAACTTTAAAATCGATTTTCTGAAAAACTATAAAGTCTTTTTGAAAAATTTTTTTCCCTCTTATTCCTTCTGATCTCCTTAATATACTCTCCAAATTTGAGGCTCGCCTCTTAGCATTTAAGGGGGCTTTGCTATTAACCCTCAAAGTCGGTAGCTACCTAACATTGATCCATGCGTCAACTTTTCCGCTTGGGAGCATGGCCATACGCATTAATTTCGTAATACCCACTGTAATGCGAAAATTACGCTTACGCGAAATTTCGTGAAATCCTTCTTCATTACGATTATGTACTTACGGCCATAATCGTAATTACACTAATTACGCGAAATTTCGCTAAATCGTAATTACGTCATTACGCTCATCTCTAGCTACAGTATCATCCAGGATGCACAGAAATGTGGACAGAGGAACACACTATCTGTGCTGTACCTGTATTAACTGGTGAGACCTACTGTATGCTTTCTGTGCATGGCGTTGCCTGGTTATGGCATGCAAATCCTGCATATTGAGCAATGTGCATTTTGATTTAGCTTAGACACTGTGTTCACTTGTTTCAAGGGACCCTGACCTGTGAAAATAATCAAAATTGGTACTTACCTGGGGCTTTCTGCAGCCCACCGTAGGTCGGGAGGTCCCATGGCGGCGTCCTGGCTCCTCTCCCAGTCTCTCCACACAAATGGCTCCCGGCGACACCGGGCCTGAGTGTCAGGCCCTCTCTTCCTGGAAGATGACATTAGTCGTCATCACACCGGCCGCCTCGCGTCATCACGGCGGCCAGCGTGACTGTACTGCACATGCGGGATTAAATTTTGATTATTTTTTGAGCTTGAAGTCCCTTTAAAGGGATACTGTAGGGGGGTCGGGGGAAAATGAGTTGAACTTACCCGGGGCTTCTAATGGTCCCCCGCAGACATCCTGTGTTGGCGCAGCCACACCCCAATGCTCCGGCCCCGCCTCCGGTTCACTTCTGGAATTTCTGACTTTAAAGTCAGAAAACTACTGCGCCTGCGTTGCCGTGTCCTCGCTCCCGCTGATATCACCAGAAGTGTACTGCGCAGACACAGATCATACTGGGCCTGTGCTGTGCGCTCTTGATGACATCAGCGGGATCGAGGACACGGCAACGCAGGCGCAGTGGTTTTCTAACTTTAAAGTCAGAAATTCCAGAAGTGAACTGGAGGCGGGGCCGGAGCATCGGTGAGCGGCTGCGCGGGCACAGGATGTCTGCGGGGGACTATTAGAAGCCCCGGGTAAGTTCAGCTAATTTTCCCCCGACCCCCCTACAGTATCCCTTTAAGCATTGAAAGGAAAAAATGACTCCCAATTATTTGCTGAATTAAAGTGAACCTAAATTGATGAATAAAAAAAGGGTTTAACTTACCTGGGGCTTCTACCAGCCCCCTGCACCTGTCCCGTACCCGCGCCGTCACAAAGCGATCCTCCAGTCCACCGCAGCACCCTACTTTCATTTTAATGCACGGCCCCGGTCAGTGTGTCCCCTGATCGCGCTCCTGTGGATGGGAGCGCTTTGCGCATGTGCAGTATGAAAAGAATCTCTACTGCGCATGCGCAGAACACTCCTGATGATGGAAACATGATCAAGGTCACCTCAGCCAGGGACGGATCTGGGGGGTTAGGGGGGGCAGGCGGGTCTCTTGCCCCAGGCGCAGTTTGTTGAATTCTTATAATGGCGGCAACATTTAGGTGGGGAATGGCAGTTTAGGCGCCAAAACCTGACCTATAGGCGCCAAAACCTGACCTATAGGCGCCAAAACCTGACCTATAGGCGCCAAAAACCTGACCTTGCCCCAGGCGCAACTTGGTCTCGCACCGCCGCTGACCTCAGCAGTGGGAGAGAGTCACTGCAGGGAAGGGGGGGGGGGGGGGGTCCCCTGGGCTGGAGTTTTGCTCAGTGACAGCATGGGCACAAAATGCCTGCACGGCGCTGGTAGAAGTCCCAGGTAAGTTAAACCTCAGTTTAGGTTCCCTTTACGATACAGTACTAGGGTATACTTTATGTGCTTGAGCTACTCAAGTTGAGCATACCTCCGAACTTTTTGAGATGAGAAAAAGGGACACTTAAGCCACACCCTTGACACACCCCCTGACCACGCCCTCACCACGCCTCTAGTCATGCATACCATAAAGATTTCATAAGAAAAATATGTTGTTTTATAATTCAAACCACATCGGTCCTTTCTATCCTGGTTCATTTTTCTTCATAGTAACATTTTAAAATTAGTATTATATCAGTTTAAAGGTTGGGAATAAAGTTTAGAGTCAATCAAACACATTTTTAGTATAGAAATATATATATTTACATAGAAAGAGGGAGAAAGTCCTGAAAGAGGGACAAATGAGGGTGAAAGAGGGACAGAGGGACAGGACTCCCAAAAAGGGACTGTCCCTCCGAAAAAGGGACAGTTGGGAGCTATGATTGAGTATGACAATTTCTGGTATAATATAGTAAACTGCTGTCATAGTAAACTACTTTGCCTGGTCCCTTGGAGTCTAATGTATTAATAATTAATATGATTATGGTACAATCACAGTGGCGTAGCTAAGAAACTGTGGGCCCCGATGCAATTTTTACAATGGGGCCCCCCTAGCACTCTATACGTAGCAATTGATACAGCGCACCAAAATCTGCCAATGGCAACTACAGTGTCAGAGGTGCAAGAAGGGGATGGGGAGCAGCTTGTTACTGATTACCACTATTCATAGTATATATAGAAGTGATTATTATGAGCACAGGACCAATAGAGAGCTAATACTGTAGTTGAAGGAGGGCCCTTCGGGGCCCCTCTGGCCCAAGGGCCCCGATGCGGCCGCTACCTCTGCAACCCCTATTGCTACGCCCCTGATCATAATGCTATATTTGTATTTGAACTGTGTGAATCTTGGCTCTGCAGCGTCTGTAGTTTGCACTGGCAGACAGTCCCGTACGTGACTGGACTGTGCTGTACTCAGATGTCTCCAGCAGGGGCGCTCTTCCTCCTTCTCTGTGCTGACCCGGATGTAGAGCTGGCAGAGTGAGTGCCACTAGCCGGTGCTGTGGGTAGAGGCTCGGTGACACGGAGGCGGCCCGGGAGCCAGCCGTCTCCCCTCTATCATGGCGCCCATGGGTATCCGCCTGTCCCCCCTGGGGATCGGGGTGTTCTGCCTGCTGGGGCTCGGCGTGCTCTATCACGTCTACTCGGGCCTCCTGACCTGGCGCCTCTCGTCCTTGCTTGGGGATCGGGCAGGCGCGGACGGAGGAGTCATGGTGGACCTGCGGGATCTGCTGGCCGTGGCGGTGCAGGCGGCGGAGCTGGGAGGGGTGGAGGTGAAGGCCGTACGCGAGAGCAATAAGCTGAATGAGAACTCCAAGGGGAAGACCAGAGAGGGGGCAGACGAGAAGATGACCCGGGGGGACCTGCTGTCCAATAGGAAGATGGCTAGCCTCATCAAGAACAGCTTCCCGGGGGTGCAGGTCAGTATAGCCCGCAATGCCAGACTCTGACTGGCCGGCGGGGCTCTGCTTCAAGTCAGCTACCTATAGATTCTCTGCTACTTTTACCTCTGGTGGGAAAAATATATACACTACCTATAACTTTTTAATACCCAAAGGCGAGGGTTTTTAGAAGGTAAAGAGTATCTAAGATGGGGAGGAAAAAAGAAAAATACATACCTGGGGCTTCCTCCAGGCTGATCCCTCCCTTGCTATAATCATTCGCTGTGTCTGCTCCAGCTGTGCATGCTCCCACGTTGTGCTCTCGTCATAGGGAGCGTTTTGTGCCAGGCGCTTAATGCTCCCGGGAGCGTTCGGCCAGGCTGCGCATGTGCTTTTGGCCTTGGACCAGATAACTTTTTGGGGCTAATTGTGGACGATTCAGGCAGAGGAGGACGGTGAGGGAGCGATCGGCTGGACAAAGCCCCAGGTATGTATTATTTTTATTTTTTTTGCTTCATCTCATGTTTACTTTAACCTCCCTGGCGGTAAGCCCGTGCTGAGCACGGGCTATGCCGCGCAGGGGGATTTCTCAGGCCCGGCTGGGCCGATTTTGATAAAAATTTTTTGCAGCACGCAGCTAGCACTTTGCTAGCTGCGTGTGCTCTCTGATCGCTGCCGCTCTGTGCCGATTACGCGGCGCTCCCCGCGCCGTGAGGCCCCCCCACCCCAGACCCCGTGCGCTGCCTGGCCAATCAGTGCCAGGCAGCGCTGAGGGGTAGATCGGAACTCCCAATGACGTTGATTACGTCGGTGACGTCATGCCGCCCGTCGCCATGGCGACGGGGGAAGCACTCCAGGAGATCCCGTTCTTTGAATGGGATCTCCTAAACTCCGATCGCCGGAGGCGATCGGAGGGGCTGGGGGGATGCCGCTGAGCAGCGGCTATCATGTAGCGAGACTTTGTCTCGCTATATGAAAAAATGTTTTTAACCACCCTGGCGTTCTATTAAGATCGCCAGGGCAGCTGCGGGAGGGTTTTTTTTTAATAAAAAAAAACTATTTCATGCAGCCAACTGAAAGTTGGCTGCATGAAAGCCCACTAGAGGGCGCTCCTATCCCATATTTCTGATCGCCTCCGGCGATCCGCAGTAACAAGGAAGGCCGCAATGAGCGGCCTTCCTTGTTTCGTTTTGCTCGTCGCCATGGCGACGAGCGGAGTGACGTCATGGACGTCAGCCGACGTCCTGACGTCAGCCGCCTCCGATCCAGCCCTCAGCGCTGGCCGGAACTGTTTGTTCCGGCTGCGCAGGGCTCGGGCGGCTGGGGGGACCCTCTTTCGCCGCTGCACGCGGCGGATCGCCGCGCTGCGGCGGCGATCAGGTAGCACACGCGGCTGGCAAAGTGCCGGCTGCGTGTGCTGCTTTTTACGGGGAGCAAATCGGCCCAGCAGGGCCTGAGCGGCAGCCACCGGCGGTAATGGACGAGCTGAGCTCGTCCATACCGCTAAGGTGGTTAAAAAAAGACTTTGCTGCCCCCTGGCGGATTTTAAATAAACCGCCAGGAGGGTTAATCAGAAGAGCACTAACCTCCACTTGCGCGGTTTCCATGCCAAATTCACAGAGTTTCCCCGCAGGCAAATCGCGCAGTAAAACTCTGCCATAGGGATCAATAGCGCCGCCGCCCGAATTGCTTGCGCTAGCGTTTTGGCTGGCATCTTCATCCGAAATGGTGCGGGAGGCTGCAAATCCCATAGCAGTGCATGGCTCGGCTGATGGGATTCGTCTGCGCCCCTGCAGACTCGGAAGTGCCGCCGCGCGTCTTGCGGCTCAAATGGAAATGAGCCCGAACTCTAACCTCTCCTGTGCCTAACACTACTCCTCTCTGAAGTGAGAGGGATATGAAGACAGCCATATTAATTTCCTTTTAAAAAATGCAGATTGCCTGACTGTACTGCTGATCCTTTGCCTATAATACATTTAGCCATACACCCGGGACAAGCATGCAGCAGATCAGGTGTTTCTGACAAAAGTCTGACAAGCCTGCTGCCTTGTTTCAGGTGTCTGATTCAGACTCTACTGATGCATGAAAGACAAGCAGGACAGCCAGGCAATCTGCAGGGAAACAATATGGCAGCCTCCATAGCCCTCTCACATCAGGTGTGCTTTAACATTAACCTCAACCTGTCCTGTGCTAACACTAACCTCTCCTGTGCAGGGCTGTGGTGTCGGAGCAATTCTGGGTACCTGGATTTGGTGGTTTCAACAAACTGAGGAGTCGGATGAGTTTTGTACCAACTCCACAGCCCTGCTCCTGTGCCTAACATGGCTGTGGAGTCGGTACAAAATCATCCGACTCCTTAGTTTATGAAACCTCCAACTCTGACTCCAGGTGCCCAAAATAGCTCCGACTCCTTAGTCTAATACTTACCAGGGCTGTGGATTTGGTACATGGTAAATCTGTCGTTCTTTGGACGTTTCCAAGGACTTTTGTAAAATGTGTACATAGTTTTAAAGAGACTCTGAAGCCACTATAAAAATCAGTTTTTACCTTTTATTCCATTTAAGGATCATTGCCAGACCAAAAAATGCCGCTATCCCACAGCAGAACGAGGGTTTTAGCACCCTTAAATCCTAGGGCAAAAATTCATGACTTTCCTGGTTGTGGATTTTGCTGCCCAGGGAGGCAGAGCTTACCGCCTAGACTACTGCAACACCCTGCTCTGTGGGCTACCACAAAAAAGGCTAGCACCTCTCCAATCCCTTCTAAATTCAGTGGCCCGCCTCATTCACCTCTCCACACGCTCTTCCGATGCAGCCCCACTATGCTGTTCTCTCCACTGGTTACCTATTACCCAGAGGATCCAGTTCAAACTCCTGACTCTAACATACAAAGCCCTCCATGAGTTGTGCCCTCCATACATCTCATCACTAATCTCAAGATATTGTCCCTCCCGCAACCTCCGCTCCTCCCAAGAAATTCTCCTGGCCTCTAAGCTGATCACCTCCTCTCATGCTCGCATCCAAGACTTTACACGAGCATCATCTCTTATCTGGAAGTCTCTTCTACAGCCTGTACGTCATGCTCCAAACCTGGACATCTTCAAACGCACTCTTAAAACACACCTTTTCAGACAAGCTTATAACATTCTATAGCCCTTATTTACTTATTTGACACAATGTAATCAGAGGCAAAGGGTCACTGCCTCATCCATCTTTCACCCCCTTACCTAATGTGTCCCCCACTACCCACTAGATTGTAAGCTCGCAAGGGCAGGGTCCTCCTCCTAATGTTTACTGGTTTTGTCACAATATTTGCGCTGCTTGGAACTCTGTTTTACAATTTGTTAGTATATCTATGTTCCCCTTGTCGTCTTATTGTGCTTTGTAAAGCGCTGCGGAATATATTGGCGCTATATAAATAAAAATAAATAAATAATAATAATAGCGCTGTAGCTCTGCCTCCATTTGCGTCAATCCACCGCAGATCTCCGCCTCTCCCCTCCCCTCTCAGTGAAAGAAGACTGAGAGGAGCGGGGAGAGGCGGTGATTAATGTGACGAGAGGCAGAGATACATCCCTAAGCTCTGCCTCAATCAGGACACACTCCCCGCAATGTGCCCCGGGGATTTGGGGGTAATAGAACCCTTGTTCTGCTGCAGGATAGCGGCATTATAGGTCTGGCAATGATCCTTAAACGAAATAAAAGGTATAAACTGATTTTTATAGTGGCTTCACCCTCTCTTTAAAGCTGTAGGGACAGCTATACTATGCCAGGACAAAAACACATATATAAGTAGATAAATACTTGTTCTAAGTTAGCCTTTCTCAACATTTTGTACCCGGAGGAACCCTGCAAATAACTTATGGATCACAAGGAACCCCTGCAAACATTGTTTTTGATCTCGAGGAACTTATGGATTTAATTTGCAGGAGGCATGGTCTGTAAAAGTAGGTGAGGTTGTTTTTCACTACCCCCTATTACACTGCCACTCGTTATACTGCCTTCTTATCCTAGAGCTTTTTATTAATGTGCTCATTATTATTCTCAACCCCAATTGAGTGCTTTTTTTTTTTTACAATACTCCCTATTATAATGTGCTCTATTATACTCTCCCCCCCCCCCCCCACAATGGGGTGAAAAGTCAAGGAACCCCTGCAGAGTACTCAAGGAACCCTGTTCTAATTACATAACATGTATTGTATTGTCGACATTTTGATTTAAGTGAATTTTATATAGTAAATAAAGAGAAAACTGTTCCAGGCATCTTCCATCTTTACTGCCTCATCTTTGCCTTCACTTTCAGTCTTGATGTCATTTTCTCCCTTACTCTTTTTGCTCCTAGAAACTGCTCAGTCATATCTAGCTTGCTTTGTAAACACATGTGAGCACAGCATAGATCGTATTTCAGCAGCATCTGCAGAGGGGGTAGCTGTATTTCCCTTTTTAGCCTGTTGATTGAACTGCCCCCAGCCAATTAGTGAGGAGCAGGAATGTGGGAGGGGAGATTACAAGCTTCCCTCTCCCTGACAATGTATGAGAAAGGGGCCAGGCTGATTGAGATAAATATATATGAAATATATATGATTCTATTGTAAAGCTTGCAATGCAGACTACGTAATAAACACAGAGCAGTGGGTAAATGGAATTTGATTTTGAGGTTGACAATCCTGCTTTAAGGGTAGCAAATATTTATAATGGGAGAGTACCCATTGCACTCGCGCAGGACAATATCACGCATGTACAGTAGAAGAAATAGCAACTTTTCTGTGGGAGCAGAATATATATTGAGCAGTGGTCGCCATAACCTGCTATTCTACTCTGACCGCTTCTTGAACCTTTAATAAAATATACGGTATCCCCCTTTTTATTGTTGTTTTTTTTGTTTGTTTTGTTTTTACTTGATTTTCACAACAAGGTGCAGAGAGATTCAAAAAGAAAGCTGAGATGCCAATAATAGAGAAATGTATTGAGCCGTCTTGCACATACCGTAAGTCAATCAACACATCATAAAAATAAAGAGAAGAGTAGATCATTACAGTAATAGAAGTAGTAGGAACAACACTAAATAGATGTGCAAAATATGTATTTATACCATAAAAGATATAATGGCCGTCTTTCCTTTTAAAGTTCAGATAGAAAAGTAAACTCTTGTGTGCCTGTAGTGGTGTGTTGTGACATGTTTGGTTTCATTAGTGCCAGCAATAGTAAGCACTTTCTTCTGGTATCAACCAGCCTATGCTATTGGTAGTGATGTGAAATTCTGCAAGGAGCTTTTTCTTGCTTAGTGATGAGTGTGAACTGACCTGAGCTGAACTGGATCTTTGGCTAGGACTCTTGAAATATTTCAGTTTAGCTTCTCTGGCGGTCACTTTCTGCTGGATTTCTGTGCAAAAAGTGGTTCAATTAATTTTCATGCCATTTTTGCCTGTAACTGACCAAAATGTGTTAAAGGGACCCTGAGCCAAAAAATGGAATTCTGAACTGCCCTATGGCTTCCTCCAGCCCCCTGTACCCCGCGAGGTCCCTTGGCCTCCTGTGGGTCCCCTTCGTGATCCTTCTGGTAGCTCTGTTAGGTGCGTGACTTTCCCCGGAGTCATGCGCAGTCCAGTCTATCGAGAACAGCGCTTGTGCAGAACGTTCATGGCAATTGGCTATGGTGGTGTCCAGGTGGTAATCGGGGCACTGGTGGCCCCCAATTATCATAATTATGAGGTGCAGATATTGGTGGAGGGCAAATTTAGCGTCACAGGCAATGCTTGTATCGGCAGAGAATGTGGGAGGGAGGATAATAGTGAAAATAGGATTAGGTCTAGCGATAGTAAAATATTGGTAAAAATTACTGATATTCTACTATTGTATTGCCCAAGAGCAGAATATTTGTTATCAATATTCTACTGGCGGCTTTCCCTGGCAAGTACTTGATGCAGTACTTGGGGGATAAATAACTCAACTTGTTCCAAAAGGACAGGCTCCTGAATGCACTAGAACATAAGCTTTATTAGAATGTCTGAAATATTCTGGGTCTGCAACAAGCATATAGCAACAAATGATAATCTGACACTGATTAAATCATTTATACATAATTATTGTAAAAATGAAGCACTTTTTTATTACATTATTTTCACTGGAGTTCCTCTTTAACCCATTCGCGTTCCGTTGTTTTCACTTGAGAAATGTTCACCTCCCATTCATTAGCCTATAACTTTATCACTACTTATCACAATGAATTGATCTCTATCTTGTTTTTTCCGCCACCAATTAGGGCCTGTACACACTGCTGCGCTTGCGCTGCGCTTTTCAAATAATAAAAATAATGAAAATCGTGGAGACCTGTACACACTGGTGCGATGCGCTTTTCCTATTCTCATGAAGGCTTGCGATTTAAAAATCGCAGCAGTGTGTACAGGCCCTTAGGCTTTCTTTGGGGGGTACATTTTGCTAAGAGCCACTTTACTGTAAATGCATTTTAACAGGAAGAATAAGAAAAAAACTGAAAAAATTTATTATTTCTCAGTTTTCAGCCATTATAGTTTTAAAATAATACATGCCTCCACAATTAAAACTCACGTATTGTATTTGCCCATATGTCCCGGTTATTACACCGTTAAAATTATGTCCCTATCACAATATATGGCGACAATATTTTATTTGGAAATAAAGGTGCATTTTTTCCGTTTTGCATCTATCACTATTTACAAGTTTAAAATAAAAAAAATATAGAAATATTTCATCTTTACATTGATATTTAAAAAGTTTAGACCCTTTTTTTTATTGTAATGTTTTTTTTGTTTTTTTTTATATTAAACTTTTTTTTGGGTAGTTTTAGGTGGGAGGTAAACAATAGGTTTATAATGTAAATGTGTGTTGATTTTCATTTTTTTTAACTTTTAGTTGTATTACTTTTTGAGTTTGTTTACATGACGTCACTCTAAGCGTAACACGCTTAGAGCGACGCATGGGGGAGGTAACAGCCAGAAAAGGCGCAGCTTCCGAGAGAAGCTGTCGCTTTTTCAGCGGGGGAGAGGAATCAGTGATCGGGCACGATAGCTCGGCGGCGCGCATGGTTCCTGGACGTAGTTTCTACGAAACCAAAATAGGTTAAGGCCTCTTTTCCACAGACTGTTGAGCTGCGTGCTCAGCAAGCCGTTACCAGGCAGCAGTGAGCCGTTACCAGGCAGCAGTGAGCCGTTACCAGGCAGCAGCAAGCAGTTGTGAGAGTTTGAGAGGCATTTCACTGCCTATCAACAGTCTGTGGAAAAGAGGCTTCAGTGCCAGATGGTCCTGGATTTATTTCAAAATATTCTCAATGTGGGTGCAATAGCAGAACTGCTGCTTACCTTTTATCAATCCTTATCCACCGATATCAGTGCCAACTTTGCCGCTAAATTCAACCTCACCAATATCCACACTGCCTTGTTCCTTTTTTTATTGAGTGCTTTCAGCACCCAAATTACCCATTGGGCTACGCTGTAGCTGCAATTAACTTTGCGGTCTATGTGGTGCCCATTTCACAGAAGCGCTGCCGACACCTAAATTAACTGCTTCGCTGGAAAGAGCTTGAATGGTCCATATAACATTTTAAATGTTCTATGTGAAAACTCACCAGGGCTAGCTGAATGCTAATGTGAACTGCAGCAGGGTGTGGGAAAGCTTTGTGTTATGGGTATTGGCCATCCCCTGTTCCCCTGTACACATCACTATGTACTGATCTGAGACAAGTGTTTTGTCATGCTGGGAATACACGGGTCAATTCTGGCGCTCTATTCTGCGCCAGGTCGTTTTGCCCGCTAGATTCTCTTATCTTCCGCTCATTTTTCTTATCTTTTTTTTTTTTTCAATTCACTTCAATGATGAATCGAGCAGCAAAACGATCGAACGGTGATTGGACATGTCGGAAATGATCTATAGAGCCATCTTAATGGCTCAAAATAGAGTTGTGTATTCTCAGCATTACTAATATTTTGTTGTTGTATTGGTATGATTCTGGTGCAACAAGTTGTTTTGATGTGGGGTTTGGCTAAATTTCTGTTCAGGAAAACTTCTTGTTAGTGGAGAACTACAGACACTGATAAGGAGGAATATTATTCAGCAAAATGGAATGATAAGGTTAGGTGACAATGAGGATTAAGATTAGTAACTGCAAACCTCTGGCAGGAAAAGTGCCAGCAAGTACACCGAAGGCTGTGCCAAAATGACACATCTAATGATGAATCGGGCAGGGCCATGTCACATGGGAGACTGTCACTGCAGAAGCAGGTCACTTCGGCATGCGTTATTCCCGGCGCTGTGCCTGACCTAGGCACCGCCATAGACGTAATGTTAATATGTCTATAGCTGCGCATCAGGATTTTAAATGTAATTCAGGTGGTGGCAACAGACCCCAAATTACTTCACCCTCCACTTTGCTATGACGCAGAGGGGGAATAGTATCTAATGCCGCCCGGTATTTCAGCGGCAGCAGGGTGCGCTGTCATGCGGCTCACCCTGTGCCCAATGGACCAGGCGGCAAATAACACGTACGCGTCACAGCAACGTATGATAAAATTGCTGTACACAGACAGCGTATGGAAATTTGAACGTATTTTTTTATGTGGTGATGAAGTCTTGTGCATCATTTGTACTTACCTGGGGCTTCCTCCAGCCCCATGTGCTCCGTGGGCCCCCTCGCTGTCCTCTGGAGAGGCTCCATTCTTCTTCAATCTTCGCCAATAATTGGGACCCAGTCTTGCCAGTTGGGGTTGCACTGCACATGCGCGGTCCGGCTGCGCATGCCGCCATCCTGCTCTTGCTGCCAGGAGCATTCTGCACAGGTGCAAAACCCTTCTGGCGACGGCATGTGGGTGTGGCCGGGCCACACATACACAGTGCAGCTTGACTAGCGCCACTGGGTCCTAATTACCAGCTAAGATTGAGGGAGAATGGAGCACATGACGCTGAAGGAAACCCCAGGTAAGTATAAATATTGCACATTCCTTCATCTCTGGTTTCCTTTCAATACTAGTATGTATAAGTATACTAAGACTTTAAGGTGACATATCTTCTTTTTTTTATGATCTACCTATTTTTGTTAGGAGGCCGTTTGCCCAATTCCTGTCAGTAGAAAGAGATTGCTGTCTTAACTAGGTACATAAACAGTAAAAAGAAAAAAAGGGGGTGTGATCTTCTACAAGATCCATAACTGAAACCTTTTTTTCCCATAGAGATATAAAGAAGTCTTCATGGTTCCCAAGCAGAAGTGTGTAACATGCTATTACTGTATGCCTGGGAGCTGCTGGCAAGAGGAGAGCGTAGAAGGGGCGGATCCTGTGAACGACAACGCTGTGTGTGTGTGTGTGTGTGTGTGTGTGTGTGTGTGTGTCATTAGCAGAATTATGTATATTTTCTCATTTCTTGGCTGCTGTTTAAACCTGGAGGGTTAGAGTTGTGTAAGCTCTCATATAAATTCTTAAATGAAGCTTAATTTTTATGCTGGAGACTGACAGCTTGACATTTCATTTTCTACAGAAGTTCATGTTTCTGTGAGTGGTATCTGTAAAGGCCTTATTAGCATACGCCCCCAACCTCCCAGGCATACAATGGTCTCAATTCACTAAGCTTATCTCCTGTCTTTAGTAAAGTTTCTAAAGTGATCACCATGGTGATAAGGCATGTAGTATTCAGGAAACATTTTAAATTAGGCAATCCTAACGTTTAAGGTGCGTACACACGCACTACTACTACTACTACTACTACTACTAATGCAACGACGGGTCTGCTGGACCCTCCTGCTGGGCGGTCTTTAGCTGACAGTAGCGCATGTGTATGCACTGTCGGCGGACTGAACAGCCTTATACTGTCAGCTAAAGTCTGCCCAGCGGGAGGGTCCGGCGGATCCGTCGTTGCATTTAGTAGTGTGTGTGTACGCACCTTTACTCTTCTGTCTTTAAGTTAACTCTTCAATCCTTAAAATAACTACAGAATTCTGAAGTTAAAGACAGGCTGTTAATTAACTGCATGTGAAAATAACTACAGAGGAGGTAACTTAAGGAATGAAGATAAGATAACTCTCACTGTGTGAAGGTAAGTTTTCTCTTGCCTTATTATCTCCAGCATGATCTTAGTGAATTGAGGCCAGTGTGAATGTTCTGCATACAGCTCATTCAGCTGCTGTTTTTTTGCCTGTGGTAAAGCTTTTTTCTAATCCTCTTTCTAGGCAAAAATGTTATCACTCGGCCAACTTCCCCTCAACCCCTCCCTCCCCTTCCCTCCACCACTAGTTTTGGAAGATATGAATAAGTTATTATTTATTATAAGATATGGGAGTGTGGCAGGATAGCATACTAGCTAAAGGCACCACGTTTGACACAGTAGGCCAGGGTTCCAATCATGCTTAAAGCCACTACCCAACCAGTAAGCAGTCCTTGGGTGAGACACCCTAATGCTCTCCAGGGTGGCCGACTAAGTTTGCCCCTTGTGGCTGCAGCTCTCAAGCCATGGCGGGAGAAAAGCACGATAGAAATGATAGCATTATTCTTAGTGGTTGATTAAAGGGAGTCTGAAGCCATAAAAAAATACCTATTTTTACTGGCCAATATGAGCAGAGGTGAAATGCTGCATTCCCGCGGCAGAACGAGGTATTTATACCCTGACTCTCTATAAGTCTTGCAGTTTTAAGAAAGCTGAAAATAGTAGTGGTCATGTGACCAGGGCTTGTGATTATTCTTTTACACAGTACTTGATTATTATGTGTTCATTGTGGCACCTTTTCAATATGCTTCCAGCTGGTTTTGCACAGTGTCGATATTTGCACATTTTTGTATCAGTGTGACACAACACGTAACACTGTGTGATATGAAGTTTTTTCTTGAGCAGCTGATTATAGTTTTCCACACTAGCATAGACATTGATTGTTGGCTCCCAGAGGGTGTCTTGAACACACACACACACACTTTTACACACACACACACACACACACACACACACACACACACACACACACACACACACACACACACACACACACACACACACACACACACACACACACACACACACACACACACACACACACACACACACACACACACACACACACACACACACACACACACACACACACACACACACACACACACACACACACACACACTTTTGTACCGACTCCACAGCCCTGCTTTAACCTCCCTGGCGGTCTATTAAAAACCGCCAGGGGGCAGTGCAGCCGTTTTTTTGAATTTTTTTTTTTGTTTAAATCATGTGCAGCGGCATCCCCCTACCCTCTTCGATCGCCTCCGGCGATCAGGAAATCCCGGCGACGGGGCGGGATGAAATCCCATGGCGACGGGGCGGGATGATGTCATGGACGTCGTGACGTCTAAGGAAGTCCCGATCCACCCCTCAGCGCTGCCTGCCACTGATAGGCCAGGCAGCGCACGGGCTTAGGGGGGGGGGGGGGTATGTGGCGAATCGGCGCGGGGCGGTCTGCGATCGGTGTGCTCACGCAGCTAGCAAAGTGCTAGCTGCGTGCAGCAAAACAAAATTGCGCAAATCGGCCCAGCAGGGCCTGAGAAAACCTCCTGCGTGGCTTATCTGCTCTTACCTCAACTAGTATAATTGGTCTTTCATAAATTGAGTGAATTATTCCTGTTGATTTCAGAGAAACAAACTGCTGCAGAATTAGATTTATTTGACTAGAATGTCCCATTTCAAGAATGATCACTCTGCAAGCATGGGCACAGAAGGAAATCCAGTATGTGAGAGTTAAGAAAGCATCAGAAGTAGCATCAGAAGTAACCGATCCTTCACTGTACACAGCCACATTGTATGAAATGCTTCTGTTGCCAAGATAATTATAGGTGTGTTCAGGAAGGTGTGATCAGTACGGAGTACCACATCCAAAGAGCACACACAAGTGTATTAGTATTACTACACCACTTTCTGCCACGTACGGCTGCTTACTGATCCAGGTCTCGCAAAGAAGAAGAAACAGCATAGTAATCCATTTAATACTATTTGCAACTTTGTTGTGAACATTCAGGCCTAAGCATAAAATAATTTCACCTTCTCTACCCCTTTTCAACCATATTGAAGGTAGAGCAGTACTGGCAAAGCCAGCGCTTTAGAGGGAACCTGAAGTGAGAGGGATATGGAGGCTGCCATATCTATTTCCTTATAAACTACTCCTCCTCTTTCTAGAGGCAGAGGATCAGCAGGACGGCCAGGCAAGTTGAATTGTTTAAAGAACAAGTGACACCCATGCTAACCTAGAAATAAAAAAACATATATAAGTAGATAAATACTACTTCTACTTACATAACATATGTATTGTGCTATCAACGTAATGATTCCTGTGAATTTTATAAAGGAAAAGCAGAGAATCCTATATATAGACTATTTCCATCTTGGTTACCTTTGAATGCAGCTAATCTTGGCATTTCCTCCCTCACTCTTTTTTTTTTCTCCTCTTGCTAATTGTGTATTCGTTACCTGCCCTCCTCCCAAATTCTTCAGACACTCCCACTGAGGTCTATACTAGGAAGTGCACTGTCTTCGGTCGTTAGGAGGGGAAATAAATAGAAAAGGAGGAATATATTATAGATAAAAATACCCCCCAGCATGCAACTTCTTTGCCAGTCGATGGCAATTAAAGGGCCAGTTCTCCTAAGGTATGCGATAACTCCAAACCATAACAGCAGAAAAAGTTTTGAATGCAGGATTAGCATCTTTATCACTTAATACACCCAGACTAGTTGCTGTTGAAATTAGATTTTTATAGTGACAATCCCGCTTTAAAGAGAAAATGTAACATCAAAAAGTTCCCCTGGGGGGTACTCACCTCGGGAGGGGGAAGCCTCAGGGTCCCAATAAGGCTTTCCACGCCGTCCTCTGTCCCACGGGGGTCTCGCTGCAGCCCTTTAAAGCCGGCCCGACAGATCCGACAGCCTGTTCAATATTTACCTTTCCAGGCTCCAATGGGGGCTCCGAAGTAGACGGAAATACCCGATCTCAGTCGGGTCCGCTCCACTGTGCAGGCGCCGGAGAATGGCGCCTGCTCAGTAGAGCAGACCCGACGGCGATCGGGTATTTCTGCCAATTTCGGAGCTGAGAGCTGGCACTGCGCCTGCGCAGGAGTCGGGAAGGTAAATATTTACATCGCCGCTGTTCGGAGGGCTGCAGCGAGACCTCTGAGGGACGGAGATTCCAATTAGCGTTGTCTGAAATCTAATAAGGGACATCTGCAGAAACATAACTCTTACAGTTTACCTGCCAAGGGAGAATGTCATCGGGGTGTGATATGAAAATGGGCACATTTTCGAGGCGCATAGACACATGCACTGTGTACATTACTAACTAAACTATGCTCGCTTAAAGTGAACCTGTGTCCAAATCCTGTAGTAAACCTGTGAAAACATTTTTCGTGCTGCCTTATGATTGCTCTGTGTTTGACTTTAGTGTCATTTTTCTTTGTTCTGAATCTGCCTTTATCCCTATGTGTATGGAGGGAGACCTGAGTCATACAATGTGTCCGCCACTTCCTGCCTATGTTAACCAGCTGTCATCACGTCTAGTCATGTGATATTGATAAACCAAGGATAGCTTTTCCTGTGAGAGGGATAAAACTGCAGCCTGGAGGAAGCTTTTAACGATAGTGATCTCGTGTAGACAGTAAATTGCAAACAACCAGCTTGAATGACATTATTTTACTGAAAATGTTTGTGCCCACTCCATAACCATGCAAGGGCTGTGGAGTAGGAGTCAGAGCAATTTTGGGTACCTGGAGTCAGAGGTTTCATAAACCGAGGAGTTGGATTAAATTACTGGGGGTTTTTTTTAGTTTATAATTATTATTGTAAAACATGAACTTAAGAAAATGTGCAAAAGAGGCAAATTATGAAGCTTACAAAACAGTCCCAAGACTATAAGGGTTTTAATAGGAACAGCATCAGTCTTTATTCTTCAATAGTACAAAATCTTCTTGATTGCGGTCGTAAAATGTAGACAATTCATACAAAGATCCACTCTACAGAACCATTAGCTGCCTGACACGTGTTTCACTGTCATAAGCCGCTTCCTCAGAGGTACACAAATATGTAGATATCAGGATAAAACCCAAGGTTAACAGACCGCGATCTAAGGAGCAGGGTGTCCAAACACAGCACGAAGATGTGCTGTCCATAGAAGCCAAAAGGAATGTGCAAAAGAGGGCGATTTTGCACACTCCTGTTGGCTTCTTCTCATTGACCCCTGAAAGAACCTGGTTCTCGGTGAGGTGGCGCGTTTAGTAAGAAGTGCACCACCACAGACACAACCCAGCACATGATAACAAAAACATACCTCTAACATACATATCATAGTACAGAGAACTGCTTTGTTACTATCAATGGGTGACTGCTAATGAAAACTGATAAGTGTTTTTTTTTTTATTCAGGTGAATACTGAAGAGCACCTTGAAGATGATGATAAGGAGCCAATCTCTTGGGACCATAAAATACCAGATGATATTAAAGACAAAATCCAGAATCCAATATTGGCTTCTTCCGAAAGTATCACTGTCTGGATAGATCCATTGGATGCAACACATGAATATACAGGTAATTTGCTGAGACTTAAAGGGCACTGAGCAGCTAGAAATTAAAATACATAAAATGAACCTTGCCATAAGGGAGGCTTGTAGTGTGCTGTTGGTATAAGCGTCATTACTTTACCTACGGGGTGCTACTCCTCTGACACCCCTGTTGGTACGGTATCCACCACCTTCCCCAGGAGAGCCCGTAGTTTGCAGCATTCCGGAGTTCCCAATGAAGATGCGCACCTGCGACTGCTGCAATGCATGCTGGGAGATGTAGTCCATGGACGTGATTACATCATCTATTTTAATTTCTAGCTGCTCAGCTGCCTTTAATTTTATGGTGTTCACAGGCAAACATCTAGATATTTTCCTAATCACCTGGAAAGCAGGTTTGGGGGATGACTGTTCTGTTTAAGGACATGTACTTTGCAAAGTATACAAGCAGTAAAATATCCCAGACAATGAAATACTACCAGTTCTTGAAAGAAGGAAATAGCCTTACCCCTGCCATGGTCACCCACGTAACTGCCACCTCAGCTTTATGAATAGCCTATCACTGTTATGGGTAGCCTCACAAACCAATAGGAAGGTGAGTGAGGGCAAGGCCAGTCATGAAGGAAGTGGGGCATGGCTTAACCATCAGTGGTTAGTATTTTAGCGCCAAGGACTTGGCAAGATGAATAAGGGTGCATGTAGACACTTTTATCTCCCTGTGCAGCACCTTTATATAAAAAAGACATAAAGAAGTGAAATCTAGTGCTACTAGATACCAGAGGTGGCAGCGTGAGGGGCGGCTGGTTGAACACTGTTAGCTGCTTCTTTATGCCCCGATGTAAGGCATGCTTGTGAGAAGACAAATGGAAAAGGAGGAGCGCTTCATAGTGTAAAACAGTATTTATTCAGAAAAAGTGCTGTAAAAATGCACTTACTAGATATAAAATCTTAATGCGCCTGTAGGTATTGTGCAATCACGTTGTGACATCAAGGGTGCCACCTGCCAAACCGCCATGTCCTGCATTTGTCTGTGTCCGGGTGGAGATGGACTCAGGTGGCTGCCCTGTCAGTTATCAGTGTGCTGGTAGCGTCACAACATGTTTCGGCGAGTCCTCGCCTTCATCAGGTGGCAGGCATCACCCTTGAGGTCACAACGAGAGTGCGATTGCCCAATACTACATGTTCATTAAGATTTTATCTCTAGTAAGTGCATTTTTACTGCGCATGTTTTCTGAATAAATACACTATGGACGGCACCTTTATATGCCTGTTACACCAGTGTTAGTAGACCAGCAGTTAAAAGGTTGTAGTGTAATACTGTGTACATAATGATCACTAAGCCCTAGAATTTTTATCAGTTGTGTCTCCATGTGAATCTTTCAGTGCTGCTGGTTTAGCTGTGAATGAGAAAAGCAGAGTAAGGGCTCAGACACACTATAAGTGCTTGTGATTGATTAACAATTAGCGAAATTGCGGTAAAAATCGTCGCATTCGCATACTTTTTTTTTAATGAAAGTGAATGTGAGCAATTTTTAAAAAGCGTTCAGAAAGCGCTAATCAATCGCAAGTGCTCAGAAAAAGCGCTTATAGTGTGTCTGAGCCCTTAATGGTGTTTTGTCATCCAGTAGGGTAACCCCTCCTGTAACATCAAATGGGATGAATAAATACTATACCCTCTGCCAGTTTGCTTCTTATGTCCGTATAGCCCCCATAGGGGAGCATTGCTGCAGTTTTATTAAAATGCCCATTAACGGTACAATTTTTTTTCATCGGATGCGATCTTTCTACGCACTTTTTACAATTGAAAGTAATCGGAAGGTAATTATTGATTGTTCCCATAAACAGGTCGATTAGGGCATTTTTTCTCTTCAGACAGGATCGTAAAATTCATCTTTGGGGTCGGCAGAAGTTTCACTTCCAATCAACCAAACAATTGTCTCACATTGATTTTCACCAAACACTGCTGTTTTCTGTAGAATTTGATTGTAAATATCACATTGAAAGATTGCATTTGATGAAAATATTGTACTATTAATGGGCACTTTTACCTATTAATGGTACAAATTTTTCATCAGATGCGAACTTTTGATGCGCATTTTACGATTGATCGTAAGCAGTCGGAAGGTAATTGTAAAGTTCCACAAATAGTTCAATTTGGGCATTTTCTCTCTTCAGATACAATCATAGCATCCAACTTTTGGATTGATTCAATTTTATGCTCCAAACAACCATTGAATCGGTTTACATCTATGTTCGCCACACTCTGCGCAGTTTTCTGTACAATTCAAACGTAGAAGGTGTGTTGAAAGTTCGCATGATGATAAAAATATACCGTTAATGGGCACATTAAAGTGGACAGTAAGAAAACATAAAGAAATGCACCCTGTATGTATTTAGAGTTTAGCCTGTCTAATTCTCCCTCATTTGTGTCTAATCACAAATTGTAATTTGATCTCTCCCATGTCAGCTGCTTCCCTCTGCAGAGCAGCTAATTTGTAAACACAGGCTGTTAACCCTATGTCTGCTTTCATGAAAGCAGGAAGTAGACAAACTGCAGATTTATTGTAGGATTTGTATCAGCTGTAACAAAGAAATGTTTTTCTTTAAAGGTTTTTATGCTGTTGCATGTCTTTTAGAGCAGAGAGGAAGTTCTGAGTTCAGGTCTGCTTTAAAGGACAACTGACGGGAGAGGGATATGGAGGCTGCCATATTTTCCTTTTAAGCAATACCAGTTGCCTGGCTGTCCTGCTGACCCTCTGCCTCTAATACTTTTAGCCACAGACCCTGAACAAGCATGCAGCAGATCAGCTGTTTCTGACATCGTCAGGATTAGCTGCATGCTTGTTTCTGGTGTTATTCAGACACTACTGCAGCCAAATAGGTCAGCAGGGCTTTCAGGCAACTGGTATTCTTTAAAAGTAGATACATATATCAGCCTTCATATGTCTCTAACTTAATTTGCCCTTTGAGACCAAAGGCTGTAATGAAGCTAAAGATGGCTTTGATATTCCCTGGAGAGAGAGGGCAGGACAGCAATAAGAACCCAAAGGTTTATTTCTTCTTTCCTGTCTATGCCTGCAAGACTCACATTCACATACTGTCTACAGTGGAGCAAATTCTGAAATGTTACTATTGAGATCAATAAAAGTTACTTCCAGGTTTTATGTTGTTATTTATTTGTAATCTTTTAGAGAACCTTGTGGACTTTGTCACTACGATGGTGTGTGTTGCTGTTCATGGAAAGCCTGTGATTGGTGTAATACATAAACCTTTCACCCACTACACTGGTAAGTTCTTTTTTCACTTTTTAATGCTTACCTTTGTATAAAACGTGAGTTTTAGAAAACAGACGTGGCCTCTCGCTAGACAAATGCTGTATTTATAATAAAATTGCCATAGATATAGGTGGGTATTCCAAAAGTATTTTTATAATTCATGGTTGTTAAAAACATATTTGTATTTCAGTCGGCATCCACCTAAAGGTGGCCATACATTAGAAGATTATAAGCAGATTAGACCAAGAGACAAATTTATCTCTAATCGAATCTGATTAGAGATAAAATTGTCTCTTGGTGGAATCTGCCCATACACTACAAGCCGATTCCCGTCCGATTTCAGCATGAAATCATCAGGGAATCGGCTGAGCCTGCCGCATCCACCCGGCCTCTGCCCCCAAAATGTATAAATGTATGTAGTGTGCACATTTATACATTACCTGTCCTGTAGCAGCTTCCGCACGGTGTCCGTCCATCTCGCCGGGTAACAGCCACATACACACTAACGGCGCATAGCGTCTGACGTCAGATGCTACACGCCGCCGGCGTGTATGCGGAACCTGACAAGATGGGCGGAAACCGCGTGGAGGCTGACACCGGACAGGTAATATATAAATGCACACTCTACATTCATTTATACATTGCAGCGGAGATGGTTTTGTCGTCTTGTTGCTTGTTCGCAAATCGGCCGCCGTACCGCCGCACACCCGACCAACCAAATTCGGCCCGACATCTTGCAGAATGCGCGATCGAACGTGCGGCCAATTTCTGTCCCGAAATTGGTCGCTTTGTCGGTCAGGCATGCACTTGGCAGCACCAATTTTCATCCAATTCGATTATAATAATCGAATTGGATGGTCGATTGGTTGGTTGGTCGGCTAATGCATGGCCCCCTTAAGAATTTGAGAAATTTCCCGTAGGTTAAAAATGCACTTATGTGGAACCTTGGCAGCAGGACCTTGATCGGAATTATATTGCTAAAAGACCTCCCAGTATCAACTCTTTGCTTCAGGAGTAACAAGCTGCATGGAACAGTTTATTACTCCATTCAATGACCGCAAAATGGAACACTCCTATTGGCCACTTTAAGCATACATGAACTGATATGTGACATAACGCGATACACAGGGGTACATGTAGAGCCAAGCCTACTTAGAACCTGCCTGGGGGATCATTACAGAGGGAACATGGAGGGCTGGTTGGGCAGCCTCCTTTATCCCACCCATCCAGCTCTCTCTGCTCCTGGCTCAGTAATGTCAGCACAGCTTCAGGATGGTGACCCTGCCAGGCAGGGAAAGGTGGTGGAAGGGTGACAGCCAGAGCAGTTAGGGAATAGAGGCAGCCACACATTTGCAGTTCAGTTTAGCAGGTGAACCCCGTTTTTGTGTTAGGATTTGCAGGTTCACCAGAGTGTGGAGTTTAGAGTGCCTGAAGTAATATAAGCTCCAGAGATCTGGCTTTGGTAACTGACATTTCTTTTTGCACATGCAGTCCTTGCGCAAAGGCTGTGTGTATTCTGTTAAATGCAACCAAGCTATACTTTAGAGAAATCAATACAAATAATTAGGCTGCCATATTACCTAGCAAGCATACGATTTAAATTGACGCTTGTTTGCTTAGGAAGCAATGAAAATCACACTGTACTATATTTACAGCCTCTGGAGGCGTGTCAAGACTTCCAGAGGCTTCAGGTATAGCTCAGCTATATTTTCATTGCCTCAGAAACAACAAATTGTGGGTTTGAAAGTTATGCTAATCTAGCTGCCTGGTTACTGGTATTTGTGTTCAGACGCATTGACTGGGTGTGTGTGTGTAGAAAGGCATGGCAGTTACAGAGCAGCCTGTAGGGAGGGAGAGAATCTGGGATAGGCATCAGGAAGGTGATAATGGTGTGGATGGGAGGTTGGGGCTAGCATCACAACGAAATTTATTTTTAAAGGGAACCTGAGGTGAGAGGGAAATGAAGGCTGACATTTATTTCCTTTCAGAGAATGCAAATTGTCTGGCTATCCTGCTAATCCCTCTGCCTCTAAAGGCTCGTACACACCTCGAATTTTGGCAAACAACCAGTCGTTTGCCAAAATGCGACGTGTGTACGAGCCTTTATACTTTTTGCCATAGGCCCTGAATATGCAGTTCAGGTGCTCTGACTAGATTAGTCACATGCTTGTTTCAGGTGTGTGACAGAAAAATCAGCTGGACTGCAACGCAACAAATTTAGCTTAACCACTTTCCGACCGCCCACAGCCGATGGGCGGCAGCAAGGGCTGGGCCCAAACGCCCGCAATACGCCCATCGGCGGCGGCGTGCGTGGTTATGCGCAGATCGCGTGACGCGATCAGGCGCCGGCGACAGGCTCCGCCTCCCCCTTGCGCAGTAACCCGCCGGCCGTTCGGAAGCGCCGGCGGGTTACTAGCGTCCAGATCGCCGCATACAAAGTGTATAATACGCTTTGTAATGTATACAAAGCGTATTATACAGGCTGCCTCCTACCCTGGTGGTCCCAGTGTTCGAGGGACCTCCAGGGCAGGCTGCAGCCACCCTAGTCTGCACCCAAACACACTGATCTGCCCCCTGATCGCCCACAGCACCCCTCAGACACCCCTGCCCACCCCCCAGACCACTGTTTGCACCCAATCACCCCCCTAATCACCCATCAATCAATCATTTTGTGCCCTAATTTGCCCCTTGGGGGCTCCTGATCACCCCCCCCCCCCACCCCTCAGATTCTCCCCAGACCTCCTGTGTACTGTATGCGTCTATCCCCCCTGTAATAACCCACTGATCACCCGTCAATCACCCCCTGTCACTGCCACCCTTCAATCAGCCCCTAACCTGCCCCTTGCGGGCAATCTGATCACCCACCCACACCATCAGATCGCCCGCAGACCCGCCGTCAGATCACCTCCCAAGTGCATTGTTTACATCTGTTCTCTCCTCTAAACACCCACTAATTACCCATCAATCACCCCCTGTCACCACCTGTCACTGCTACCCATGAGATCAGACCCCTATCTGCCCCTAGGGCACCCAATCACCCGCCCACACCCTCAGAACGACCTCAGACCCCCCCCCAGACCTCCCCCCCCTGTGTACTGTATACATATATTATCACCTGTCAATCACCCGTCAATCACCACCTGTCACTGCCACTTATCAGATCAGACCCTAACCTGCCTCCCACAGGCATCTGATCACCCTCCCACACCATCAGCTTGCCCGCAGACCTACCCTTAGATCAACTCCAAAGTGCATTGTTTACATTTGTTCTGCCATCTAATCACCCATCGATCACCCATCAATCACCACCTGTCACTGCTACCCATCAGATTAGACCCCTATCTGCCCCTAGGGCACCCAATCAACCGCCCACACCCTCAGAACGGCCTCAGACCACAGCCCTGATCACCTCGCCAGTGTATTGCTTGCATCTATTCCCCTCTCTAATCACACCTTGAGACACCCATCAATCACCTGTCACCACCTGTAACCCCCTAGCACACCTACCTATCAGATCAGGCCCTAATTTGCCCCGTGTGGGCTCCTGATCACTCGGCCAAACCCTCAGATCCCCCTCAGACCCCCTTCCGATCACCTCCCCAGTGCATTGATTGCATCTATTTTCCCCTCTAACCACCCCCTGAGACACCCATCAATCACCTCCTGTCACCCCCCCTAGCACTCCTATCCATCAGATAAGGCCCAATACAACCTGTCATCTAAAAGGCCACCCTGCATATGACCGGTTCCACAAAATTCGCCCTCTCAGACCACCTGTCATCAAAATTTGCAGATGCTTATACCCCTGAACAGTCATTTTGAGACATTTGGTTTCCAGACTACTCACGGTTTTGGGCCCGTAAAATGCCAGGGCAGTATAGGAACCCCACAAGTGACCCCATTTTAGAAAAGACACCCCAAGGTATTCTGTTGTGTATGACGAGTTCATAGAAGATTTTATTTTTTTGTCAAAAGTTAGCGGAAATTGATTTTTATTGGTTTTTTCACAAAGTGTCAATTTCCGCTAACTTGTGACAAAAAAAAAATCTTCTATGAACTCACCATACTCCTAACAGAATACCTTGGGGTGTCTTCTTTCTAAGATGGGGTCACTTGTGGGGTTCCTATACTGCCCTGGCATTTTAGGGGCCCTAAACCGTGAGGAGTAGTCTAGAATCCAAATGCCTCAAAATGACCTGTGAATAGGACGTTAGGCCCCTTAGCGCACCTAGGTTGCAAAAAAGTGCCACACATCTGGTATCGCCGTACTCAGAAGTAGTATAACGTGTTTTGGGGTGTATTTTTACACATACCCATGCTAGGTGGGAGAAATATCTCTGTAAATGACAATTTGATTTTTTTTTTTTTTACACACAATTGTCCATTTACAGAGAGATTTCTCCCACCCAGCATGGGTATGTGTAAAAATACACCCCAAAACACATTATACTACTTCTCCTGAGTACGGCAATACCACGTGTGGCACTTTTTTGCAGCCTAACTGCGCTAAGGGGCCCAAAGTCCAATGAGCACATTTAGGCTTTACAGGGGTGCTTACAATTAGGCACCCCCAAAATGCCAGGACAGTAAACACACAACGCAAATGACCCCATTTTGGAAAGTAGACACTTCAAGGTATTCAGATAGGAGCATGGTGAGTCCGTGGTAGATTTCATTTTTTTTAATCGCAAGTTAGAAGAAATGGAAACTTTTTTTTTTGTCACAAAGTGTCATTCTCCGCTAATTTGTGACAAAAAATACAATCTTCTATGAACTCACCATGCCTCTCAGTGAATACTTTGGGATGTCTTCTTTCCAAAATGGGGTCATTTGGGGGGTATTTATACTATCCTGGAATTTTAGCACATCAGGAAACATGACAGGTAGTCAGAAAAGTCAGAGATGCTTCAAAATGGGAATATTCACTTTTGGCACCATAGTTTGTAAACGCTATAACTTTTACTCAAACCAATAAATATACACTGAATTAATTTTTTTTTTAATCAAAGACATGTAGCACAATACATTTGGAGAAAAATGTATACAGAAAATTTACTTTATTTGAAAAATGTCAGCACAGAAAGTAAAAAAAAAAATCATTTTTTTGACAAAATGCATGTCTTTTTTGATGAATATAATAAAAAGTAAAACTCGCAGCAGCAATAAAATAGCACCAAAAGAAAGCTGTATTAGTGACAAGAAAAGGAGGTAAAATTCATTTATGTGGTAGGTTGTATGACCGAGCAATAAACCGTGAAAGCTGCAGTGGTCTGAATGGAGAAAAAGGCTCTGGTCCTTAAAGAGATTCTGTATTGTTAAAATCGCACAAAAGTAAACCTACCAGTGCGTTAGGGGACATCTCCTATTCCCCTCTGTCACAATTTCGCCGCTGCCCGCCACATTAAAAGTAGTTAAAAACAGTTTTAAAAAGTTTGTTTATAAACAAACAAAATGGCCACCAAAACAGGAAGTAGGTTGATGTACAGTATGTCCACACATAGAAAATACATCCATACACAAGCAGGCTGTATACAGCTTTCCTTTTGAATCTCAAGAGATAATTTGTGTGTTTCTTTCCCCCTGCAGCTCTCACCCACTGAAGTGTTACAGGCTGATGGTTTCTTCCTGCAGACAGCTCTGCCCGTGTCTGTAATTCCTCAGCATGTGTCTCCTTTCACAACAGAGGATTTATCCAGCTTGTAAAAGATAAGAGAGCAGAGAAAAGATGGCTAATGTAAATAACACACACACACACACGGGAGTGTGCATAGAGGGGCGCGTGCATAGCAGATCAACACTGAAGAGTTGGCAGCCTTCCAGGCACAGGGTGACAATTCCGACAGGGGAAAGATAAGCTGATTTATTACAGAGACGGTGATAGTAGAAAATGCTGCAGTAACCCAGAGCACATTAGAATAGGTTTAGGAACTTGTAGGATGGTAGAAAACAGGATGAAATTTTTGTTACAGAGTCTCTTTAACCTCCTGAGCAATAATCCCGAGCTGAGCTCGGGTATGTCGCGCAGGAGGATTTCTCAGGCCCCGCTGGGCCGATTTGCATAATTTTTTTTTTTGTTACACGCAGCTAGCACTTTGCTAGCTGCGTGTAACTTCCGATCGCCGCCGCTCGCCGCCGATCCGCTGCTACCCGCCGTTCCGCGCAGCCCCCCCCCCCTCCCCAACCCCTTGCGCAGCCTGGCCAATCAGTGCCAGGCAGCGCTGAGGGGTGGATCGGAACTCCCTATGACGTCACGACGTCCATGACGTCATCCCGCCCCGTCGCCATGGCGACCAGGGAAGCCCAGCAGGAAATCCCGTTCTGAACGGGATTTCCTGCTTACTCTGATCGCCGAAGGCGATCGGAGTGGGTGGGGGGATGCCGCTGCGCTGCGGCTATCATGTAGCGAGCCCTGGGCTCGCTACATGATTTAAAAAATAAAAAAAATTAAAAAATAGTGCTGCGCCACCTCTTGGGCGATATAATTGTATCGCCCAGAGGGTTAAGGGGCGAAAAGACTGTGGTCCTCAAGTGGTTAAAGGAGTCATCAGGGGAGTAATGGTAAAATAAGTGGTACTTACCGGGGGCTTCCTCCAGCTCCAAGCTCCCAGGACGTCCCTCGCCGCAGCCCTGCCCGCAGCCATTCGCCGCAGGTCCGTCCCTGTTCCCGGCGATGACGTCGGAGCAACCTCCAGGAGGTCGCTCTGTACTGCGCCTGCGCGAGCGGCACTGTCGATCACCGCCACGTGGGCCGGAGCGGACTGCGCAGGCGCACTACTGTGCCTGCGCAGTCCGCTCTGGCCCACGTGCCGGTGATTGACAGCGCCGCTCGCGCAGGCGCAGTACAGAGCGACCTGGAGGTCGCTCCGACGTCATCGCCGGGGACCGGGACGGACCTGCGGCGAATGGCTGCGGGCAGGGCTGCGGCGAGGGACGTCCTGGGAGCTTGGAGCTGGAGGAAGCCCCCCGGTAAGTACCACTTATTTTACTATTTCTCCCCTGATGACTCCTTTAAAGAGTAACTGTTAGGCATTAAAAACAAAATCAATTCTCTATTTCTGTCTGTTGATCATATAAAAAGGAATGCTAAAAAGGCAATGCATAACTTAAGGATTAATCTAATAAAAAAGTAAGATTAATTTTATGTCCCCAGCTCCTTAGTACACAGCCAGTAATCAGCTGCAAAAGAGAAGTTGCAGTGCAGGCTGGGGCGGGGGAAGTTCCTGCACAGACACAGCTAGTTCAGCCTTTTCCTCTCATTGGCTGCCTCCCATGACTGTCCGTGTCTGCCCCCTCCCCACACTCCAGCCCGACAGGCATCTCCGCTGATTCATGTGGGCAGTGGCTGCCACCACCACATCGCATCCATGGGGACTCCTGTCCCTGCTACCATTTCCTTAGGGATTCCCTGCATTTACAATCAACACTTGCTATTGGTGTGGGGAGGAGGGGGGAGTAAGGGAGGAAATGAACTCACCATTGGCTTCAACTGGAGGGAGTAAAGATGGCCCCTGCCAGCGAACAGAATTCTCTCCATTTACCTTTTTTTATTTTATAAAGTTCACTGAAATCAACACTTGGACCGTGCAATACACATGTTATGTAAGTAGAGCTAGTATTTATCTACTTATATATGTTGTTTTTTATCTGGCATAGTATGGCTGACAGCTTCTCTTTAAAGTAAACCAGAGCTCAATGAAATAAAAAGATTTATACATATCTGGGGCTTCCTGCAGCCCCATCCGCTCGGATCGCTCCCAATTCGCCGTCCTCCATTGCCCGCAGCTCCGGTACCGGGTCCCCACACTTCCGTCAGTCGGAGCCAGTCTACGCCGGAGAAGTGCCCCTCTAGGTATCTATGCAAAGAGCGTACTTCTCCTGCATAGACTGGCTCCGACTGACGGAAGTGTGGGGACCCGGTACCGGAGCTGCGGGCAACGGAGGACTGCGACGTGGGAGCGATCCGAGCGGATAGGGCTGCAGGAAGCCCCAGATATGTATAAATCTTTTTATTTCATTGAGCTCTGGTATACTTTAAAGGAAATGAATATGCCAGCCTCCATATGCCTCTCACCTCAGGTTCCCTTTTCACCACCTAAGGACCTCGGGCTTTTTTTACGATTCAGTGCTCTGCAGCTTTAATAGCTCGCTGCAGAGCCGAACAACTTAGCACACAAATGATTCCCTCCCCCTTTTCTGCCCCTCAACAGAGCTTTCTGTTGGTGGGCTCTGATCGCTGCTCCAGAGTTTTTATGGTTTTTTTTTTGTTTGTTTTTTTGTAATTTTTAATAAAATAGTCTATTTTTTTATTTATTTATTTATTTTCCTCCCTCCCTTCCCCCGACAGCCAATCAGGGCGATCCCCTCTCATAGGCATTAGCCTATGAGAGGGGATCACGTTCGGAGTGTCTCCAGGGGACAGCCAAGTCACAGGGCTGTACAACATAAAAAGCCTGCTTTTCTTACAGTCTGCTAGCGGGAAATCACCGCTGGCAGACTGTTGACAGAGCTCTACCACTCCAGTGGGGATGTGCGCGGATGCAAAACACTCCCCCAGGACTTGACGCCAATTGGAGTTAGGCGGTCCTGTGGGAGCCATCTTCCCGACATCTATCGGTGGTCAGGAAGGGGTTAAAATTAGATACTGGTACTTGCCTATGTACTAGGAACGCTCTGGATTCTATAGAGCCTGTAAGTATCTATTTTTTATTTTTTTTTGACCTTTACATTTACTTTAAAGTGCACCTGAGATGAAGGATGCAAAAGGATTTTTACTTACCTGGGGCTTCTGCCCCCGTAGTCTGTCGGCTCCCTCAATGTTCTCCCGGTCCTCTCCATTGTGCCGCTGTGAGCCCTGGTAAAGGGGAGGCGTGCGGCCAGGACCACGCATGCAAAGTAGTCCGCGAATTAGTATAGTAACAGACTACTGCGTATTGATATGATATATAAACCGCCGCCCCACGCCTTTTAGTTTTTGCTATTTTCGCCAAAGTCAGCAGCTGAATGGAGCTGCCGACTTTGGGGGAAAGTCGTCCTGTGTAATACAAGCAACTATGGAAAGATGCATACCATTTTGAAGCTTTTTCTTTCTCCTCTTTCAACTACACATAAACCGCCACCCTACGCCTTTTAGTTTTTGATATTTGCGCGATCGAAATTGCGGCGGCCGCGATTTCAATTGTGAAAATAGCGAAAACTAAAAGGCTTAGGGCGGCGATTTATACATCGTTGGAAAGAGGAGGAAGAGAGCTTCAACATGGTATGCATCTTTTCATATTTTCTGCACTGCTCGGAGTCACTTTTTTTTTTTTACAGATTCATTTGCAGCTCTCTGTAAACTGCAAAGATACTGGTGCAGTATTAAATACTGTAGTAAGAACATGTTATAATTATGACTGTACAGTTACCCTGCTTCCTGTTACAGTAATCAGTGAATTCATCAGAATGTATGTGCTATGAGTTGGACAGTGAACTTTATTTATCTCAAACATCCAATCATTAAATTCTCTCTGCTGTTATATTTTTTTCAGTCAAACAGGACTTACTGGTTTTGTGTTTTTATGTTTAGTTTGTGCTACTACTGAGAATAGATGACGTGATAAACTGTATAATTTAACTTTTTCCCCTCAGCTTGGGCAATGGTAGACGGCGGAGCGAACATAAAAAGAAGGGAAATTTATAATGAGAAAAACCCAACAATTATTGTGTCGAGGAGCCATTCAGGAAAAGTCAAAGATGTCACGCTTAAAACGTTTGGCAATCAAACTAAAATCGTATCTGCTGGAGGATCAGGTTTGTTGTGTACTCCTTCCATATTTCCTAACATGAAGTGTTTGTGTGTGTTCCCTGCATTGGTTGTGCAAATTCTACTTAAAGGACATCTGAAGTGATGGGTATGGAGGCTGCCATATTTATTTGCTTTTATGCAATACCAGTTGCCTGGCTGCCCTGCTGATCCTCTGCCTCTAAAGGTGGCCACTAATGATAAAATTTGCTGAACGATCAAATACAAACGATTCTTCGTATGCACGATCGGAAATGATCGCTTGGGACCACTAATGGGCAAAAATCTCCTAGCCAATCCGATCACATTGATGGGATCGAACCGAAATGTGGATCGATTTCATTAATCTGATCAGATTGGTTAGGAGATTTTTGTCCATTAGTGGTCCCGACCAATCATTTACAATTGTTCATGCAAGGAATTTTTCATAATCAATCGGTCAGCGAATTGTGTCATTAGTGGCCACTTTAAAGAAAACATGTACTGAGAAAAAACGGGCCCTGGGGGGTACTCACCTCGGGAGGGGGAAGCCTCCGGATCCTATCGAGGCTTCCCCCGTCCTCCTGCGTCCCACGGGGGTCCCGCTGTGCCCCTCCGAACGCCGGCGATGTAAATATTTACCTTCCCGGCTCCTGCGCAGGCACTGTGGCGGCGCTGCGCTCCAAAGTAGGTGGAAATACCCGATCTCAGTCGGGTCCGTTCTACTGCGCAGGTGCAAGTCTCCAGTGCCTGCGCAGTAGTACGGACCCGACTGAGATCAGGTATTTCCGCCTTACTTTCGGAGCCGAAACGGCGCCCCCACTGGAGCCTGGAAAGGTAAATATTGAACAGGCTGACGGATTTGTCGGGCTGGCTTTGAAGGGCTGCAGCGAGACCCGCGTGGGACAGAGGAGGACGGGGGAAGCTTTATCAGGATCCTGAGGCTTCCCCCTCCTGAGGTGAGAGCCCCCCAGGGGAAGTTTTCTTAGTTACAGTGTCTCTTTAACACTTTTAGCCACAGACCCCGAACAAGCATGCAGCAGATCAGCTGTTTCTGACATTATTGTCAGATCTGACAAGATTAGCTGCAGGCTCGTTCCTGGTGTGATTCAGACACTACTGCAGCCAAATAGATCAACAGGGCTGCCAGGCAACTGGTATTGTTTAAAAGGAAATAAACATGACAGCACCCATATACTTCTTGCTTCAGGTTGCCTTTAAAACGAGGTGAGAGGGATATGGAAGCAGCCATATTTATTTCCTTTTAAGCCATGCCAGTTTGCCTGACTGTACCTGCTTAGTTTCTGCCTCTAATTCTTTTAGCCACAGACCCTGAACAAGCATGCAGATCTGAGGTTTGTAGTCTGGCTGGACTTGCTGCATGCTTGTTTCAGGTGAGTTATTCAGCATCCAAAGAGATCAGCAGGATGACAGGTAATTTGCATTGTTTAAAAGTAAATAAATATGGCAGCCTCCATATCTCTCTCACTTTAGGTGTGCTTTATAAAATCACAGCTGCACTTCACAGCTAATGGTTGAACACCACCAATATGGCGGCTGACATATTTTTCACTCAAAGGATATCCAAGGCCATGGATTAAAACTAGCTTTGTATACATGGGGCTTCTTCCAGCCCTAACAAGTCACGTGTCCCTCGCCGCAGCTCCGGTCTTCTGGGTCTTGCTGGCAGCCTCTGAAGGATCGCTGACCCCTAATGGATTTGCGTCTTCATGCGCAAAAGATGCCGACCCATCAGGGGTTGGTGATCCTTCAGAGGATGCGATTTGGAGGCGGGAGAAGACCAGAGCTACACATGGGACTTCTAGGGGCTGGAAGAAGCCCCATGTAAGCAAAGCTAGTTTTTATCCATCACCTTGGATATCCTTTAAACAATCCAGAAGGCCTGGCAGTCCTGTTGATCCTCTGGCTCTAATTGGTTTAGCTATAGAGCACAAACTGATATTTCTAGACAAAAGTCTGACAAGATTAGCTGCATGCTTTTTTTCAGGTATGTGATTTGGACACTACTGATGCCAGAATGATCAGTGGGATGCTGGGCAACTGGAATTTTTTTAAAATAAATATGGCAGCCTCCATATGTCTAAAAAAAATCATCAAAATAAGTTGCTCAGGTGTTAGCAAAAATAGAAAAGCAGTTTTATTGGTGAAGTGTACGCAAAAAACAACCCAACAAATTACAAACAATTAAAATCGGCCATATGGGAGCACTCCAGCACACCTTGCTCACTACTGCACTTACACACTCATACACCCAGATCAGTGACGGAAGTTTGCTAACGTCGTGGCGTGTCTGCATTGCATAGTGCAAGTAGAGCTTATGTCTGCGCTGCTGGAGAAAAGCTGCGGACTAGCGGCAGTCCTACCTACATATTGTTTCCCATGCTATCCTCGCGGATCTGCACTGATTTACAATCCCCCCCTCTAAGATCTGGGTGTACTGGTACCAGAAGGGGTGTATGAGTGTGTATGTGCAGTAGTGAGCAAGGTGTGCTGGAGCGCTCTCATATGCCCAATTTTAATTGTTTTTAATTGGTTGGTTTGGCTTTTGTGTGTACTTCACCAATAAAACTGCTTTTCCATTTTTGTTAACACCTTGAGCACTTTATTTTGATGATTTATTGTTAGGATTTTTGTGAAGTCACTCCCTTGTTGGCTTGAGGTACAGGTGGCCTAAAATAAGAGTTGGTCGAGTCAGGCAGGCTTTTTTTTTAGTATTTCTAGCCTCCATATATGTCTCTCAGCTCGGATTCCTCTTAAAGTGTAAATAGGTGAAAACACAGAGGCGCCAACAAGAATAAAATGATTAAAATCCGTTTCAAAAGGGGGAAGTTGGTGGACTCCCCTCCCTCAAAAAGGACCAGACAATGACACGTTACTATAATTTACAGTAACATTTATTAGGAAGCTCCAAGTATGCAACTTAAAGAGGAACTCCCGTGAAAATAATGTAATAAAAAAGTGCTTCATTTTTAAAATAAATATGTATAAATGATTTAGTCAGTGTTTGCCCATTGTAAAATATTTTAATCCCTGATTTATATTCTGACATTTATTATTTGGTGATATTTTTACTGCTGGCAAGTGATGTAGCTGCTGCATGCTGTTTTGGCAGTTGGAAACTGCTGTAAACAGCTATTTCCCACAATGCAACAATGTTCACAGACAGGAAACTGCCAGGAGTACCATGGTCCTCAGAGTTTCTTGTGGGAGGGGTTTCACCACAATATCAGCCATACAGAGCCCCCTGATTATCCGTTTGTGAAAAGGAATAGATTTCTCATGTAAAAGGGGGGTATCAGCTACTGATTGGGATAAAGTTCAATTCTTGGTCGGAGTTTCTCTCTAAAGTGTGTATGAGTGTGTACAGGCATTACATATGCTGTTGTAGTTTGTACTTGTTCACAGATCAGGTAGTCTGAGAAACTGACCGAACCTTCTCTTGTCTTCCAGGTTATAAAGTTCTCTCACTGCTGGATGTGACCGGGAATGAGAAGCAAGAAACAGCAGATGTGTACATCCACATCACCTATATTAAGAAGTGGGACATTTGTGCAGGCAATGCCATACTCAATGCTCTTGGTGGTCACATGACCACTCTTAAAGGAGAAGAGATAATATACACCGGATCAGACGGGAATGAAGGAGGGTTGCTCTCGAGCATTGGAATGGACCATGATGCACTTGTGGAAAAGTTAGCTTCAAAAATAACTAACTAAGAAAACAGAAGATAAAAAAAACAAGATGGTACAATATACTTTTAAAGACTTGGTGCGTGTTTACACAAACTGGATTTAAGTCCATGCTATGACTGTGTCGGTTGTTTGCGCATCAGTATTGGAGGACTTGATTTCTACGTATTTTTCTGCTGTATTATTCTGACTTCACGAAGCTCAGAAGCCAAAATTGATGGCACTTGATTTGGAAGACTGTGTCAGATTGTATTAAAAGTAGTATTGACTTTTGGGGAGTGTGTGATCGTTAACACTGTTCACCTGTTAAGACTCTGCATTAAAGATCCATTGGTGGAAGATTAAAACTTATTTTAAAGTACGATGTAACTTTTTGTTTTTTCCCTTTTATCCACCTCAGCCTTCTCAAAAACGTAATTATATAATATGATAATAAAAACAATTGCCTTGTTACTTTTGGGTCAGATTGAAATGGTGTAACAGAATTGAAAAGTAATTTATGCGAAGAACCTATGTTTTGTAAGAAAATCTGTTGTTAAAATATAGAATAAAGGCTATGGAAGATCAATAGTATACAATGGCTTACAGATTTGTTGCCTGGATGACAGTATATTTATTGCTGAACATTTTCTTTGCAATCCATCATTGATAGAGCAGGCAGGGTAATAAAAATGTGTTCACTTTACACCTCCAACTGGCAGAGAATTTTTTCTTTACGTAAAGCTGAACTTAAGTGACAATTGTAGTGAGAAGAATATGGGGGCTGCCATATGTATTTCCTTTTAAAGAAAACCTAAAGGCAAGTTACAAAAAAAAATAAACAAATTGTTTCACTTACCTGGGGCTTCTACCAGCCCCCTGCAGCCGTCCTGTGCTCTCACCGGTCCTCCATGCAGACGCAGGACGCTATTGCGGAGGGGAATCCGAAGAAGGATACGCGTGGCCAAGGTTGCGTAGGCACAGTGGCCCGCCAACTCTGATTCGGCAAAAACAAAACAAGCTGGCGGCGGGGGAACAGAGGATCGTTGAGGAACGGCGAGGGCACAAGATGGCTGCAGGGGGCTGGTAGAAGCCCCGGGTTTTTTTGCTTGCCTTTAGGTTTCTTTTAAACAATGCTAGTTGCCTGGCAGCCCTGCTGATCTATTTGGCTGCAGTAGTGGCTGAATAACACCAGAAACAAGCATGCAGCTAATCGTGTTAGATCTGACAATAGTGTCAGAAACACCTAATCTGCTGCATGCTTTTTCTCAGGGTCTATGAAGAAAGGTATTAGAGGCAAAGGATCAGCAGGATTGCCAGGCAACTGGTATTGCTTATAATGAAATTAATATGGCAGCCTCCATATACCGCTCACTTGAAATGAGAGTAGGTACGGAGGCTGCCATCTTCATTCCCCTATAAACAATGCCAGTTGCCTGTTATGCTGAGCTTTTGGCATAAGTTGTTTTTGAGTCGAATACCTGCATCAAGCAAGCAGCAAGTAAGGTCAGAACAGAGTCAAACTCTCCGATCTGCATGCCCATTCTGGGCCAATGAGAGGCTAAGCCAGTGGCGTAGATAAAGAGCCCCCCAGATAAAGAGCCCCCCCATGCACAGGCTTAAGGCCTCAAAATCTCCCAAGGACATCTTCAGCGTAAAAGGTTCAATCAGAGGAGGGAAACGGTTTGTTAAAGGAACCCTATCAAAGTAATGAAGTTTCTGTCAACAGTATGAATGTGGTAACAACTGTAAAAATGTACCTTTTAGAAGGTGTCCCCGTTATACAGTGATGGCGAAGCATGATGGACTAGGTCATTGTCACTGGTGATTCCACTTATTGAGAAATATAGTGGATTATTCTACTTTCAGGCTCCCCCCACACCAGAGCGTGTTATGAAATGTGTGACCTGCCACAGTAAGTTAGTGTGAGACAACCTCTCTCGCTCCTGTTCTTCCTGGCCAATAGTTTGAAAGAGGCGCAAGAGTGTCTCTCCCTCCTCTCAATCCTGATCCGTTCTGCAGCAGGTACACGAACAGCCGCCAAGTCATTCTTCTGAATTAAGCCGAGGCAGAAAGTGTATAAAGGGCGTCTGTAAGATGCATTAAAAAAAAAAAAAAACACACTGCACAGCAATATTACATGCTCTGTTCATTCATAGTTGTCACCACATTCATTCATGCTGTTGACAGACACTTCATTACTTTTAATAGTGTTTCTTTAATGATACCTCTATTCAACGCACATATAGAGATGCTCATTACCAGTAAAGCACCCATGAAAAACTAAAAGGAGGATCCCTAGTGGACCCCCTCTGGTCCAGGGGCACTGTTGCGGTCACAACCTCTGCATCCCCTACTCAAAGCCACTGGGCGCGGGCGTCAGCATAGAAGTCAGGCAACTGGCATTATTCAGAGAATGAAGATGACAGTCAACGTATTATTCATACTTTGCGGTTCCCTTTAAAGCACAGGTCTAAGTATACCATATGGCAAGTAGAAATCTGAACATGCAGCTAGCATTCTATCTGGTGGTATCGCCTAAAGAAACTGAGGTACAGATGTTAATGTAGCAGTTTGTTTGGGCAGATCTGCTGTCAGGCTCGGCTTCATTGTGTTGTTCAAACTGAAGGCGACAACACACCGACAGAGCCGTCAGAGAAGATAGCAGAGCTGCCTGAAGCGGCTGGAGAAGGGTCTCCTGATCTAGTACTTAAATAGGATACCCCACCTTTAATTAGAATGAGCTATCCATTCAGTTCATCTTTATACATTTCAAAGATTTTTCCCAACTTTCATATTTCTTCTTTTGTGTTTTTATCTGCATTATCAACTTTATTTACAGGTTATTTATTAGCCCGATTCTTATTGGATGGGTTGGCTTGCAGATTACTGCAAGTTATTACACTAGAGTTGCAACGTTTCCTGCTTTGTGCAGCTAACAACCCTTGCAAGATTTGGGTGTTACTATGCAGGCCATAGTTTACAGTAGGAATTGTCAATGAGATGGAAATAATTCGGGGTGGATGCAGGATTGTGCAAATGTATGCAGCTTGAAAAACGACCAATCGATCCTACTTTGGTCAATTTTCAAGCTGCATATATTTGCGCAAGTGCTTCAAAAAGCTGTTTTGGGTCACAGGCTCTTTTAGTATTTCTAATTGCTTGGAATTATAAATCAACTGTATTGAGTATCTTACAAAAGTAGCCATCTTGGTGATGTTTTGGGGGTCAGTATCCTGTTGGATTACTGCCCTGCGGCCCAGTTTACTGCAGGGAGGTATCCTGTGCTGCTTCAGTGTGTTTCAGTGCATTTTGGCGTTCATAGTTCCTTCAATGAACTGTAGCTTCCCAGTGCTAGACGCACTCAGGCAGCCTCAAACCATGACACTCTCACCACCATGCTTGACTGTAAGCAAGACACAAGTCTTTGTATGCCTCACCTGGCTGCTGACACACTCACATTTTGACACCATCTGAACCAAATAAGTTTATCTTGGTCTCACCAGACCATGGGCCGTGGTTCCAGTAATCCATGTCCTTTGCTCGTTTTCAGCAAACTTCAGGCTTTCTTGTACATCACCTTTTGAAGAGGCCTCTTTCTGGAATGACAACCATGCAGACCAGTTTGATGTAGTGAATGGTCTGTGCACTAACAAGCTGACTCCCCACCCCTCACCTCTGCAGCAATGCTGCCAGAGATCCCATATCTATTGCAAAACACAACCTCTGGATATGATGCTGAGCAAGTGCACATAACGTCTTTGGTCAACCATGGTGAGGTCTCTTCTGAGTGGATTCTGTCCTGTTAAACAGCATACTACACCTCAGTTTCAGGTTTTTCTTCTTTCATACCAGGCACACCCCAATTAGATATAACTTCTGAACATGCTCCTGACATTCTTTCTACTATAGAAATCAAATATTCTTCAGAACATTGCAGTAATTCTCTTGTTGGATACTTTGCTTATGCTCTTCGGTCCAATAAAAACCAGCTTGATGGAGTCTTGGGGCTGTGGTGGCCACTCCATGTTTACAGCCTACCATAGTTTATTTTTTCAAAGGTAGTTCCGGCATGGGTTGGACTTATGTTTTGGGTCATCATCTTGCTGATCTTCTCTACATTGGTAATGACTATGCAGTTTATACTTGTTGCTGGCCGTCAATCTGGCATACCAGATTATGAATGAGGAGCAAAGGATGGATTCTATGGTAGTGGTATATTTACATCTCATTGATTATCCCTACTGTCAGAGGTTCCCCCAGTTTGAGTGCTTTCATTGTGGAAGGAGTCCGCAACCACGACTTCTTGATTTATTTTGCCTATTTTTTGTAAGAAAGACCTCATTTTAAAGCAAACCTGTGACATTTGAAAATGAAAAAGTCACATATTTACCTCTGTAGACGGATGCATGTGGATCCTCCAGAGGCTTGCTGTCCCTTCCCACCTTGCTGTTCCAGCGGTGGGACCACCGGAAGCTCATAGCCGCGCTACCATACGAAAATGAGTGTGGTTGCAATGTTTGGCTCCATGCTACTGTATGGAGCCAAACAAACTAAGGGCTTTGGAGGGTACCAGCAATGGAACAGTGGGGAGGAGGGGGGCAGGGAAGCTTCTAAATTATTCAGTCTTCCCCCTACTTAGGTAAGTGTTGTAGTCTGTGTCTCTTGTTTTGTTAATTTACTTTTTTTTTTGCTATTTTTATGGAAACAGTACTCTCTGTAGTGCAAATATAGAATAGTACCGCAGAGTGTTCTAACACTACTTTTATGCAGAGGGATTTGAAAGTAGTAAGTAGAAGTAGGGATGCCTGTCGAAATTGGTAGCAACAACTTGCAAGGCTTGATCAACCTCCATTGCTGCAGGATAGGCTTTAAATGGATTAAAAAAAATCTACATTTTATGACTATTCAACATCCATAATGAATAGCTGCCCATTTATAGCAGAATTATGCATATCTTGTATGGACATGCACTTTTTAATTGGATTCATCAAAGTCATTTCTCTAAAGTGGAAAAAACCCTGTGGTCCTCGATTACAGGATGTCTCTCATTTTCACTTAAACTGTATTTAACATTTGTGTTGAGCATAAATAAAACAACGGGGTTATCTGATATACTGTATAGTGGAAAATTGTTTTTTGAAACCTTTCTTTTCTTTTTAATTAAGTGCTGCAATTGATATCTGTTTTAGGAAGGGGGAGGGGGTAGAGTTTTGGATCTTTTCAGTTAGCAGCTCCCTGTCTGAAAGATTTATCCTAAAATGTCACATATTAGTAGGTCACTGACATGGAACAAATATAAACCACCCAAACCAGGGCTGGACTTACCATAAGGTGCTGTAGGCACGTGCTTACAGGTGCCTGATGATGGATAGGCAGCACACTCTCCTCCCTGAGCGCCTCCTTCCCTATGCAGAGTCCTGATAAGAGTGTAAATGAGAGGTTACTCACGCTGCTCTCAGCATTCCACTGACGAGATCTCCCTTCAGTCAGGAGCACCTGGCTACCTAATACTAAGGGGCACCTGTAGCTACCTGTGACTGGCAAAGGAAGTAAGGGAGAAGGGACAGCCATGACACTTGCAGTACCATTTGGCGGGGGTTTGTTGGTTCATGGAGGGCAAAGTCTAATGCTAGGTACACACTATGAGATTTTCTGGCAGATTTAGGGCCCGTTTCCACTATCGCGGAAACCGCCGCGATTCCGCAGTTTCCCCGCACATGAATCGCACGGGGAAACTCTGCCATAAGGGAGAATGGCGCCGCTGGCCGAATCGCTTGCGGTAGTGATTCGGCCGGAACCCCCCGCAGAATTTGCTCGGGAGGCTGCGATTCCCATAGACGTGCATGGCACGGGTCATGGGATTCGCCTGCGAACTCGCCCACCCGCTCAGTGCACTAGTGGAAACGAGCCCTTGCTGTCAGATTGATTATTTCCAACGTGTCCGATCTGATTTCCGAGCATTTTCTGAGCAATTTCCTATTGAAGTGAACGGAAAATAGACGGAAGTCCATCGGAAAATGCTTGGAAATCAATCGTAAATCAGATCGGACATGTTTGAAATAATCCATCTGACAGTAAATCTGCCAGAACGTCTCATAGTGTGTACCTAGCATAAGGTGTCAGGGCATCTGTGCCTATAGGCTCCTGTGATGTAAATCCTGGCCTGACCCAAACTCTGGAAAAGGGAAACTGTGGAAAGAAGGATAGAGGCAGTGCTCAAACTGTGCTTTGTTGAAAATGGGTGAGGCTGGGTGTGTCGGGGTTAAAATGGTATGGGCAAGTAAGGGTTACATGCTTTTCATTGAATTCCCTCCTCCCCCCACCTACAGGTACCATATCACAACACAGCTAATTTTTCCTCTCACACTTTGTGCACATGGCATCATCCTGAGTCAGTTGTCCCAGAAGGTTGGTGCGCTGTTAGTATATTGGGAGCTGGAGTAAGGGCTGGTTCACACTCGAGCACTTTTCAGTGCTTTGCTGATTGCCAGTGATCAGCAAAGCGTTGTTAATAATGTATCCCTATGGCATCATTCCCACTGCACTGTTTGCATACATCGCAAACGAGCTCTGTGCAGTATTTTGGGGGCGATTGCGATGTGGTTCTTGTTCTATTGAACAGGAATCACAAATGCAGATCGAGGCAAAATTGTGTAAGATCGCGATTGTGGTTGCGAATGTGACTTGCATTCCCGGTAGGAACCAGCCCTAAGGGTGTTGGGATACAGCAGGAAGCATATTATGAAGCACTTCTCTACATAAGTCTCACACAAAATAATATTTGTTGAAGTGCTCTCCTAAGTGTATTCTCAACTACTTATGCAATATTTAGGACTGGTGAGCTGTATATACTGAAGAAGCCTTTCAGTTAAAGGAGAACTGTAGTGAGAGGTATATGGAGGCTGCCATATTTATTTCCTTTTAAGCAATACTAGTTGCCTGGCAGCCCTACTGGTCTGTTTGACTGAAGAAGTGTCTGAATCACATCCGAAACAAGCATGCAGCTAATTTTGTCATATCTGTCAAAATTGTCAAACACATAATCTGCTGTATGCTTGTTCAGGGGCTATGGCTGATAGTATTAGAGGCAGAGGACTAGCAGGACAGCCAGGCAACTGGTATTGCTTAAATGGAAACAAATATGGCAGCCTCCATATCCCTCTCACTACAGTTCTCCTTTAAAGTGAACTCGAGGTGAAAGTGACATGGAGGCTCCCATATTTATTTTCTTTTAAGCAATACCAGTTGCCTGACTGCCCTGCTGATCCTCTGCCTCTTGTAGCCATAGACCTTGAACAAGCATGCAGCAGATCAGGTGTTTTTGACAATATTATCAGATCTGACAAGATTAGCTGGATGCTAGTTTCTGGTGTAATTCAGACAATACTGCAGCCAAATAGATCAGCAGGGCTGACCAGGCAACTAGTATTGTTTAAAAAGGAAATAAATATGTCAGTTTCTACAGTATATCACTCTAACCTTGGGTTCACTCTTTAAAGGATACCAGAGTTGAATGAAGTAGGAGAAAGGGGGGGGGGGGGAGGAGGCATGTACTGGCAGCTGTCATGATGCCCACCGCTCCCCTTGTTCTCTTCTCTGCACCTTCAATCCTACATAATACCCCCTGGCAGCCTCTTCTGGAGTCGGGCATTAGTGCGCAGGCGCTGACCTGGCTGTGTGTCCTACAAGTCGCGCCCAGGAGCGCACTGAGCATGGGCATGATGTCATGACCACTGAATGCAGTGCGTGCACCAGATAATGCCCACATTAACAGTACAGTGAAGCATACTTTTCATTGACTGTAAGCTTCACTCTATGCGCTGCTTTCCCATTCTGTTTCCCCTGTTACAGGGAATGCAACGCAACTCAACCCTCAATGTGAACCTAGTCTAAATGTTGGTTTTGTTCGTGCTTGAAGTATCATTATAGCCATGAAGCTGTCATAGCATTTACAGTATATATATATATTTTTTTTCAATAAATGTGTTAAAATATTGTTGTTCAGTATTTGCAGTTTTACAATAAAGTTTTATTTTTTTTATAAATGTGTCAAAAATGCCGGTACTGTAGTGAGTGGTGTGGGAGGATAATTTTGTTGTTTTTCTTTTTTAGTAATGTTTATATACAGTATTATTGTCTCCATCTGGTGCAAGCCCCTGACTGAAGCAGGACCCTCATCTTTGGAGTGTTTGAGAAATAGCAATGATTAAACAGATCACTCTAGCACAGGAAGTTCATGTAATGCTCACTTGCAGATTACGCGCACACAAAGAATAATAGAATAATGTTTTGAAGGCAAAAGTGGAGCCCTTCTGTGAAAATCCTTTGCTTAACTCCAGTGCAACCTGGAATTACCTTTAAATGCCTCTCAAAGAAATTAAGCAACTATTCATAGAAAGTTGGTAGCTGTTTCCTGAAAGTGACATTAAAAGCCTGGCGTGGGCAACAAGACAAAATGTGAGGGTTGATTTCTGTTGGGGTTTTATCCGCATCATGTTTGGCACAAATAAAGACAGTTCATACAGTGACAGCGTGAAACATTTTACTAATCACTATTGATTGTATTTTGTCTTTTTCAATACAGGCTTCCACAGTCCCTACAGTGGCAAACAAACCGAGCTATTGAAGGTGAACAATAACAGCCAGTAACAACTCTAGGTTATTTTAGAGACCCCATGCCAGGCAGCTGCCTTTCACCTCAACAATAACGTCCTCAGAGGCTTTAACCTTCTACAGTATTCCCCTCCAGTCGCTCAGTGTAATGCATACGCCCAATCACGTCTATAGAGTTGGCTATTTTCTCTTAACAAAACATCAATTGTCAGCTGTCAATTGACTTTCTTAAAAAAGATTGTCTCCCATATTTGGCGTAGCACAGGATGGACTTTATATGTGACCTGTAAAAATGCACGTGTCGTGGCTCAGCTGTGTTTTGCCCTGGACTGAAAACAAATCAATAATATAGACCATCACTGATTTTAACTGTTTGCTTTTATGGTTGTAATTGCCTGAACCCAATGTCTGCATGATGATGTGGCTCTGTACATTTTATAAAGGCTTTCTATATACCAGCGGATTTGGCTGTAAGCCTGGCTTCAGGGGCATAAAGAAATCATTTGCATATTCAGTAGTGATGCATTGTGGGAGACCACAGCCGTTCACTTAAAGAGAGTCTTTCTGCTATTTAGTTTAAAGCGGATCCGAGATAAAGAAAACTATACCAAGTAACTTGTCTATATTTCTTATCTAAAGTTTAGATAGTTTACACAGCAAATCTGGTTGCTAACAGCTTTAATAGAATATGATTATTTCTTCCTGTGATACAGTGACAGCAGCCATGTTGTTTGTAAACATTACACAGAGGCAGGCTTATCTGCATCTTGAGCAAAAGAACCTAATCCCCCCTCCTCCTCCCCTCTGCCTCTCAAATCTCTGGCTAATAATATCTCCCCCTCCTCCTGCCCAGACTGAGCTCCCATGAGCCCTTGCTACTGTCTGAAAGTGCCTTGGCTCTCTGAAAACCTGTGGGCGTGGTTTATTTCGTTTATAGGGAATTAGAGTATTAAAACAAAAAAGTATTTGGCTTCAGGAATGCCCTATAAACAATAGGAAAGGAACACAATTATGCAATGAGTAAAAGTTAATCTCGGATCCACTTTCAGCAGTATGAGGAGAGGTGAAATGCTGCATTCCCGCGGCAAAACGAGGGCTTTATACCACCCAAGTCCCAGAGGCAAAATGCGGGCAGTGCTTCCTGAAAGAGGCAGAGCTTTGTGCTGTAGCTCTGCCTCTACTACAGTCAATCGCTGCCTCTCCCCGCCTCTCCCCGCCCCTCTCAGTTTTCCTTCACTGAGAGGGGCAGGGAGAAGCAGAGATCCGTGTGCAGATTGACGTCAGTAGAGGCAGAGCTACAGCCCAAAGCTCTGCCTCCACGGGCAGCAAAATCCATGACTTTGAAAGTCGTGGCTGTTTGCCCTGGGATTTGGGTGGTATAAAGCCCTCGTTTTGCTGCAGGAATTGCAGCGTTTCACCTCTCCTCATACTGCTTAAACTAAATAGCCGGTAAAAACCAAGAATTATTTTCGTTTCAGACTCTCTTTAAAGTTGAATTATCGCAAGTACCTTTTGTTTTATGAAGGCAAACTACACTGAGTATTGCTTTTTAGTAGGAGGGCTTTTCAGTCTCTTTTAGTCCCCTAAGCTATCCTATATTTGGGTCACCCCGAGCTGCTTGGTTATTCTGTTGAATTGCCTGAAAATATTCTTGCATTATTTAATCACACTTCACATGAATCTTTTCTCATGTTAAAGACCATGTTAGAAATCTAGACTGATGGGTCTGGACTCTGGATGGATGTCAGTGTTGTACAAAAACAATTGGTACTTACTTATTGTACTGTCTACCAAATAAGCCGATTTAAAAATCGGCATATTGTTGGAAAGCTAGGAATCGTGGCTTTCAGTCGCACTATGCCCTGCATTAGTGTGATACTCCGTTACTGAGTCAGGGGGTGTTTAACGAGGGGTGCCCACTGTGCCTGGCTGGCAGCAGCACTAACCTGAGAACCCGCAGCCAGGGCAGGTTCAAGTAACAATTGGGCCCTAGGGGCCCCCCAACAGACACCCCCTGACCAAAAAGCGCCATTAGAGGCCCTTTGTTGCAGCCAAATTCCCTCCTGGGCCCCTGAGCTGGCTGCTGACCCTCCCCCAATCACCTCCCAACTTAACAGACTCTGCAGAGTCCCTGGGGAGCAACAGTTAAGATGGGGGAGGGACACCTTGGGGGCCCCTACAGGCTCTGGGGCCCTGGGGCAATTGCCCATTTTTTCCTATGGTAGCTTCAGCCCTGCCCGCAGCCCAGCTAGCAAAGTGAAGGGGCGAGGGTTCTGGTGTGCACTATCCTAGTGCACATAGAGTTAGAATAAAAAAATGTCCAAGCAACTAGAGGACTGAGCCCGCAGCCCAGCGAGCAAAGAGAGCGGGCAAGGAGACAATGATTCCAGTAAAGCGGGGAATAGCACTTTATAAGGAATAGACACTCCTTATTCAACACCCCCCAACTTAGGAACAATGCATTACACCGATGCGGAGCATAGTACAAATGAAAGCCAAGAATTTTCACGCTCCAACCATATGTAGATTTCCAAAGGGGAGTGAAGGTCTTTTAAACAACAGGCAGTCAAATTCGGTAAATGATGTATGTAAGTACCCCAAAAAATTATTGCAATTTAGTTATAATACACAAAATACAAACATAACATACAATGAAAATGTACATTCATACCCAACTACGTCAAACCCGACAACCACCCCTCACCAATTAGACTCCACATTCCTCCCCTTCCAGTGGTGTAGCTACAGAGTTAAGACCCTAGCACTGAATACAGCCACTGAATACAGCCACTGAATACAGTCTTAACTCTGTAGCTACACCACTGGAAGGGAAGGAATGTGGGATCCGTTTGGTGAGTGTACTGGTTAAGGGCTCTGCCTCGGACAAAGGGGACCTGGGTTCAAATCTTGACTCTTCCTATTCAGTAAGCCAGCACCCATTCAGTAGGAGACCTTTATCACTGCTACTGCCTATAGAGTGCAACCTAGTGGCTGCAGCTCTGGTGCTTTGAGTCCGCCAAGAGAAAAGCACAATATAAATGTTATTTGTCTTGTCTTGATTGTACTTAACAATTATACCATACAAAGTGCCCAGACTTGCTTTCTTAGGACTGTTGCAGTGCGAAAGAGTTTTGAGTAAGGAGAGGGGAATAGTTTAATGACTACTATTATGCAAAGCAAATATAAAGGTAATCATCACCACTACAGAGCTCATGAAGAGCTGATGCAACAGTTAAAGGAGGGACCTAGGGGGCCCCTCTGCTGCTAGGACCCAGGCGCAGTTGCAATTTCTGCACCCCTGTTACTACGCCACTGTCCCCACCCCACAGAAATACACACGACCCATTTGTTTTTCAGTTTCATTGTACTAAATTGAACAATGTCATATTGTACTAAGTTAATGGAAGACGTAACCTTATGCCGGGAATACACGGGACGTTTCCGCGGCTCGATTATACCACCGGATCGATTCCCGCTCTTCGCCGAGGGCGATTCTCTTATCTTCTGCTCGTTTTCTTTATCTTTTTCTATTGTCCCGCCCACGGTACCGATCGCGGAATTGATGCGGCGGGTGATCGGACAAGACGGAAATTATGAATCGAGCCATCAAATGGCTTGATCGTGCCGCGGAAACGCACCGTGTATTCCCGGCATAACTCTTACAGAAATATGAGTATTTAGAGAATGCAGTGGTGGGATCTAAGAATTAACTTTTAATTTAGAGACTGTTTCAACCCACAGTACTTTACTGCTATAACCCACGGGGTAAAAAAAGAATATGTTGGCGCTTTATACATTAATAATAATATTTACATACACAGTAGAAAAAAAAACTTTTCTCTTTTACGACCACTAGAGGGCAGAAAAACCTTATTTTTTTTTTTATTTACTTAATGTGTTTGATGTCCTGTCTTCTCCTGTAGTGTGTGTTAGAATCCCAGTAAAAGATGTACACATTCCTCTATGAATATTTCTGCTCAGATATGTCTAGTTTCGTATGCCTAGTTTTATATATAGTATATTTACACTGTGAATAGCATCCAGAAGTACAAGTTTGTGAACGTAGTTGTGTAGCACTCTCTCCGGCTTACTCGGTAGGATGGATGTGCCCAGGCAGATCCAGCAGCACCACGGATAAACTGTCTGTAGAATCAGGAAGCCGGCACCATCTGAATAGTATTTAACCATTGAAATAGTATTTAACACTCTTTTTAATTAATTTTAGTACAGAAAACACAGCGTTGCTTGACAAAGGAGATACCCTCCAAAACGTTGCTCTTTATGCTGTACTAAAATTAAATAAAAAGAACTTTACATACTATTCCAATGGTGCTGGCTTCCTAATTCTGTAGTACAAGTCTGTGCAGACAATGTATTCAGTTACTGAACAAGTAAGTTGAATAGTTAAAGAGACTCCGAAGCGAATACATTTTGCCATTTTTACCTTATAATTCGCTTCAGGAGTCTCAAACACTTCTTTATTTCCCCTCAGACTTAACTAATGTACAGAAGCAAAAAAAGGACAACCCAGCATGCCCGGCAACTTCCTTTTTGCGGCAACGTACCAAATAAGAGTCAGGTAAACTGGGGAATGATCATTTATAAACAAGAAAAGTAATAGAGATTTTAAGTTTTGGATTGCCTGATTAGCATCCTTATTACTTGTTTACCAGATAAAAATAAAGAATTGATTTTTGATCTTATGCCGGACAGTTACACTTTAAGAAAGACTAATGGACAGATTCAGAGTGAGCAGAGGCAGGATAACAAACAGTATAACAAACAAATACATCCAAAGGGATGTGGGGATGCCTCTTACTATTGTAATGCCGTCACTGCACAGAACAGCTTGTAACAAATCAGAGACAGCTCCACACTCTTCTGCTGTTACTGAACAGGTTTTTGTGCATTGAAGCATAGTATTTTAGGAAATTACTGAACTTCTACTGCACCTGTGAAAATATTGATTAATTAGCAAAAGAAGGTTAAAATACCGATTGCAGTATTTTCCCATCTTGTTTTTTTTTTTTTTTTTATCGCACAACCTTTGATGAATTGATGCCTATGTGTCTGACTGTGTGACATGAGGACAGACACGAGGACAGACACTGGTGGCAGTGTAGCACGTACCTTACGTGACCACTAGAGGCCTCTAATGTAAATAACTCACACAGGCCCAGGCACTCAGAAGTGAAGAGAGAGGAAGCAGATGCTGGAACCGTTCCATGAACAGGTGATAGTAGCTGCTGCATTGCTGATCACAAAATTAAATGTTAGCAACATGATCCCGATCCACCAAAATCAACTGAAATTTTATGTCCCGTACCATTGATCGAATCAACCCATTTTGGCCAAAAATTGGTTGGTTAGAAATAATTAGCTATTGATTCCTAGCCTAGAGGGCAGTTTTGCAGGGTCAGAAGAAATTGTACGAATGACACAGATTATTGGAAGCAGTCTGAATTACTGCAAGATCAATTTGTAGCAAAGGATTATGATAAAAAAAAATATTATAAGAGAGGAATAAAGTCCTGCAAGAGGGGAGAGAGGGAAAGCTTATTAAAAAAAATGTAAATCCAATTGTATCTAAGATGGAATTTTCTTCTGTTATCACTTTTTCTAAGGATCACAGTAAATTTAGGGGACAGAGGCAGGCCACCTGGCAGGTCTGTTCGAGGTCGCGCTGTCGTGATTTTGTGCGGCCCTCGACCAAAGTACAGTGTTCAGAAGAAGGCACGTGCCATCAACTCCCAATATTGTCAGGACGTAGTTGACTACTTAACACAGAACATCTCATCTTTCTCAGCTTCCGCAAGGAAGCGTGACATATCTTCCTCCTTCTGCTCTGATTCTGGCACCCCACTTAACACTCAGTCGGCCGCCACCACCAAAGTGCCATCACCTCAGGGCTCAGCGGTGTGGAAATTGGCAAAAAACAAAAAGACCGCAGCATCTACCCCCCCACACCTCTAACCCCCCATTAACTCCCCTCCCCAAGTACTCTCATCCCATGACAAACATCGAAAGGTCTGAGATTTCCAAAGCCACATGGAAATAGAAAATAATCACAAACATAACATACTCTTAACTTTAGGCCTTAGGGTTGTATAAGTTCCTGTCGGCCCAGAGAGCCCAGCAACTGTTCAGTGGCATAACACGACAAATATTTAAAGGATGCCATGAACTCCTGGATTTGGCAGTCAGTGAAGGTATGTAAAATATAGGACTTCCACTTCTTGAAGAATTTTTTGACACATGTGTCTAGATGTGTCAAGGCTTCCAGTTTGTCCAAGTGCATAAGGTGCCTCAGTTCATCATGGTCATCATGAAGCGATGGCGCGGTGGAATATATCCAATGGTTAAACATGGCTTTTTGCTGGCTAGGAGTATCAGGTGGGCTATTAATGGGATGTGATCTTGATTGGAAGCATTTCCCCCGAATTGCTTGTATCTGGGTGGGTGAATGGAAAACGAAGAGCATAGGCTTGAGCGTAAAGGTTCTCCTGCATAAGGACGTAAGAAAAGCAGTTACATACTGACCTCCAAAACCACAGAATATTGGCACAATCCCAGATACAGAGCCCCGGCGTGGCATTTTCCAGAAGACACTTGGGGCATTTATTAACATAAACTTAAGGAGGGGTTTTATACTTAATATTAAAGGCGTACTTTGCTTGATAAATGAGCTTGAGGTGCGACTCCCTCCAGATTTCCCCAATCACTATCGCACATACTTAGTTAATCATTTTATTGATAAGATGTGAAAATATCACCTAAGAAAACTTATAAGGAGGAGAAGCTGCTGAAGGCCACAGCAGCCCTCAGATCAGGTAAGAGATGCGCCACTGCTAATTACAATGCAAAGCAAAACACATGGGGGAGCAAAGGAGGACACAGGGGGACATTCATATCGGCAGGCGTTTGTAAGTTGGGGACTCCCCGTATTTGGACTATAACATGCAGTGACTTTTTCTCCCCACTTTTAGGGGAGAAAAGGTGCATCTTATAGTCCGACAAATATGGTAGTGGCAAGACTAAAAACACAAATATGCAGCCAGGCCCGGCCCTAGACTTTTTGCCGCCTGAGGCAATTTTCAAAGAAATGCGACGTAGCAGGAAGTGACGTCAGTGGAGCGCACGCTGGCCTGGAACGAGGAAGAGGTGAGTAATCCCCGCCCGTTGCCTCTTACGAATAGCTGCAGCCACAGCACGGACCTTTTTAAAACTGGAGGGGAGTGGAGGACGGGGGATCCAGGCAAGGGAGGGGGGGTCCGAACCCCCTCACCGCCGCTAGGCCCAATACCCCCTTCCTGCCCGCTATCCCCTCCAGCTCGGGCGGCCCCCCACACACATGGACGGGCGGGTGCAGCCCCCCCAGAAGTGCCGCCTGAGGCAAAAGTTTCACCCCGCCTCCTGGGCGGGCCGGCCCTGTATGCAGCTGTTCATCCATAGAATACCACAATATGGCTGGGAAACTGAAGAGAAGAAGGAAGCACTCCTTTTAAAAGTATAAAATAGATCCTCCTCTATCAGTGCAGAGAGCGGCTCACCTTATTAGATGGCTGAAATGCTGGACTGTCAATATTGGCATGTTCAGCCATCTAATAAGGTGAGCTGCTCTCTGCATTGAAAGGTTAGAATCTATTTAATACTTTTAAACAGAAGGAGCGCTTCTTTACTATCGTCCTTCCTTCCTTCTCATCTTTTTTTTACAACTCTCAGGATAAAGAACTGAATTGATATGCTTGGGTCCACCACAGGGTCCCTTTAAAGGACCAGGACCACCATCACGAAAAATTGTAAAATCTATAATACATGAAAACATAAATTAAAAGTACATTTCTCTCAAAGTGAAATGTGCTATAAATTACTTTTCTCCTATATTGCTGACAATTACAGTAGGTAGTATACATTTGTCAAAACCGACAGGTTTTCAACTAGTCCAGTGATGGCTAACCTAGTAACCTTAGCACTCCAGCTGTGACAAAACTACAAATCCCATCATGCCTCTGCTTCCCCAAGTTATGCTTAGGGCCGCCAGAGTGTTACGATGCCTCATGGGACTTGTAGTTCCACCACAGCTGGAGTGCCAAGGTTAGCCATCACTGAACTAGTCCATCCCCCCATGATGGATTCTCAGGGTTTTCTTTATTTTCAAAAGCACTTAGCGAACGGCAGTTGCTCGGTCGAACTGCCAGAGTAGTGTGCAAAATGGTGGGAGGAATGGCCTGCATCTTTGTTTAGATCCTCTCCAGAGATTGCTTTTGTGAAGAATAAATTAAAAACTGAGAATCCCCCAAGAGGAGATGGACTAGTCAAAAAAATATCAGTTCCATCAGATTTCTACTAACTACTGTAAATACACTAACATAGGAAAAAAAGTAATTTATAGTGCATTTCACACTGAAACAAACCTACTTCTTATTTGTGTGTATTTACATGTATTTAAAATTTAAATGTTTTTTGTGATACTGGTCCTTTAAGACAGCTGCCGGCCTGTTTAGCAACATATCATACTTGTACGTTTTCTCTATCCAGGCTGCACAGGGCAGCTGACTCACAACAATAACTAAAGACGCATTCGTTTTCCTCAACTCATTTTTTTTTTTTGATGTTCGTAAAACTGCTCCTTAATCAGTGAGATTATTTGCACTGTTGTGCATCCCTCTGACAGGATAAGATTCCCATTGATTTCCCTGAGGATATATTTGATGGGATTTCACAGGTCTTCAATGATGCATGAAAAAGTCAGGGAATAAGGATACAGTTTAGTTCCTATGAGTAACATACATGACTTATGTGGCTATTTGTGAAAATATTAGAGCTGCGTAACATTAGTGTGTCTTTCCCAGCAGTGTGATACTGAGATGACTCATGTACTGTGTGTGCACATTATGTACAAATTACTTGGAAGCGCAGTCTGACTGTTGACTCTGCAATGCGGTCATAAAAGTCATGATTCGGAGATTAAAAAAAAAAAAGTTAATAAAAAAAGTTGAAGAATAAAAATTAAAAGGACAGAGTTGCTTGATTGTACCCGCTGATGCCCTCATATAGAAGAATTGCAGGTTTTTAGGCTGGTCCTTTTTCAGCGAGATTGTCTGTTAGGCTTTGTTCACATCTAAAATAGAAATCCCTGACGGCAGCGATTTTCGATATTTTGCACGTTTTGTTCTCCTCCCGGCGCTTAGCTGCGTGCTGTGATTTGTTTTTTTACTTCCTGACACAAGTCAGGAAGTGAGCTCTTTGACCCAGAAAAGAATAAATACAATGGGCCTGATTCACAAAGCGGTGCTAACCTAGTTAGCATGCCTAAAAGACTTTAGGCGTGATTACCATTGCACCACGCTGGTGAAAAGCCAGTTTAGGCATGATAAGTTTAGGCGTGATAAGTTTAGATAAGTTTAGATCGCGTGCAAAATCCTGCACGCAAAGCAGCGCCATTAAACTCTATGCGAAGTGCACCAGACTTTGCTAGCGAAAAACTTTTGATCAGCTGTGCACTGCGTTGCTAACCCAGTTGGTGCTATAGTTATCACGCCTAAACTTATCACACCTAAACTTATCATAAGATAAGGGGCTTTTCACCAGCGTGCTAAGGGGCTTTTCACCAGCGTGCTAACTGTTAGCACCGCTTTGTGAATCAAGCCCAGGCTTGATTCACAAAGCGTGGTGCAATGGTTATCACGCCTAAAGTCTCTAACTGGGTTAGCACCGCTTTGTGAATCGAGCCCAATGTATTTATTCTTAAAAGCGCTGGGGAAATCGTTATACAAAGCGCTTCTTCAAGTACTTAGCGATTTCCCTATACCTACCATTCAGCAAAAACACTCAGAAAATGGTCCAGGCAGCTCTTTGCTGAGCGGTGAACATGCTCAGATGTGAACACTCTCATAGGGAATCATTGCACAAGCTTTTTAGTGCGATTTTCAAAATCACCGGCGCTTGAAAATAGGGCAAAAACGCCCGCCTGTGAATGAGCCCTCAAAGGATAACAGAGCCAAAGGGCTCTGGTAAAAAGTGAAGGTAGTAGTGAGCGGGGAGCATAATCAAATACTTACCGCTCCGTTCTCCTCGCCGTTCTTTTCGCTCAGTCCTGTTCTCCTCAGCGACTTGGGCGATTACAATCTCGGACATACTGAGCTGCGCAGTATGTCCATTCTGCTTCCCTGTGGCCACGTAGTGATGTCACAGGACAGGAGCGAGCGCGCTCCTGCGTCCCAGCATTCGTGCTGATTGGAGACACGGGGGAGCAAGCAACCTTCTGTCCTGTGACATCACTCTGCGCGGTCACAGGGGAACATAATGGATGTACTGGGCATGTGCGGCGCAGTATGTCTGGATTTGGAGTCGCCCAAATTGCCGCGGAGAACAGGAGTGAGTGGAGGAGAACGGCGAGTGACGGAGGGGAAAGGGAAGCGCGGTAAGTATTTGATTATGCCCCCTACCCACTACTAGTGTTGGGCGAACACCTGGATGTTCGGGTTCGGGTCCGTTCGCCGAACATGGGCCAGATGTTCGGCATGTTCGGCCCGAACCCCGAACTCCCCGAACATCCCGCTTTTGGGGGCCCTATGGGGTCGCAGGCATAAGGGGGGAGCATGCCCCGGTCACGGGGGGGGGTCGGAAATTCCCCCCACCCCCTCCGCTAGCGCTCCCCCCTCTGCCCGCTTCCCCATAAAAAAGTTTGATGAAAGTACCGGTGGCTGGCCTAGCAGTAGAGTGAGTGAGGAGGAGGAGTCCGGAGAGTGACGCGTTGAGGCCGGGCAGCAGGAGGTTCAGCGTTGTACCCTTGTGGTACTTCCGCCCTTTCTCTGACCTCACGTCCTCTACGTGATGACGCATACGAGGGTACGCGTGACGCGTACCCTCGTATGCAGAGGACGTGAGGTCAGAGAAAGGGCGGAAGTACCACAAGGGTACTACCGCTGAACCGCCCGCTGCCCGGCCTCAACGCGTCACTCTCCGGACTCCTCCTCCTCACTCACTCTACTGCCAGGCCAGCCACCGGTACTTTCATCAAACTTTTTTATGGGGAAGCGGGCAGAGGGGGGATCGCTAGCGGAGGGGGTGGGGGGAATTTCCGACCCCCCCTGCGACCGGGGCATGCTCCCCCCTTATGCCTGTGACCCCATAGGGGGGCAGTATTCGGCCGAACAGGGCCCTGTTCGGCCGAACAGGGGCCCTGTTCGGCTGGGCATAGAGCTGTTCGGGTGAACCCGAACTAAAAAGGCCGAACACCATGAGGTGTTCGGCCGAACTCGACGATCACCCGAACAGGGTGATGTTCTGCAAAACCCGAACAGTGGCGAACACTGTTCGCCCAACACTACCCGCTACTACCTTTCGGGTCTGGTATCCTTTAATATTCTCTCTCAATGCCTGGTACACACCATGCAATTTCGTGTCAGTTAGCCGTTTGAATAGATAATTTCCAACTGGTTCGATCTGATTTCAGAAGGTTTTTCTGATCAAATTTGTATAGAAGTAATCGGTAAATTGATTAGAAAAATCGGAAATCAAATCGGACCTGTCGACTGTCTATCTGATGGGAAATTGCATGGTGTGTACCAGGCCTGATATAGCCTACTCTCTGCTCTGCCAGTACTGGTACTGGGCTGCTTCTAGCTGTCTCAGGCACATAACCTGTGTCCATAGGCAGTTACTAGTAATGTAGCGCTCTTATTCACCAATCATCATTTGACCAGTCACTGCACATGATGACTATATTGCAATTATCAAGCCTGCAGAGCCATGTAATAGGGACAGTACAATACACAAGTTTTCTCCCAGGAGATATTTTTTCATATTCTGTTTAAATTAACTTTCAGAACTCTGCAATTGAAAAGGTAACAAAAAGTAGGCGAAAAAGTACTGTCTAAATTATTCTGAGCATTTTCTTGATGTGAAAATATCTCCTAGGAGAAAAAGTGATTTGGATCGGCCCAATGGGTGAAAGCAGTTATAGCTAATCTTATCTTTATTTGAAGAGTACCCATGGCGAACATTGGGTACAGAAATACACACTTACCTAAGAAGGGGGGAGCCTCTGGAACCTATAGAGGCTTCCCACGCCATCCTCTGGTCCCCTGTTTCTGAGCACTGACCCCCCCCCCCCCCCCAAATATTACCGACCAGGGCTTGTTGCTAATAAGATTAGGGCCGCCCTCCTCTTCAGGCATGAATATGGCCATACAGCGCCTGTTCATGTATGGGTGTCCCTGTGCAGTAAGCCAGAGCCATTCGCCCATAAGTGCAGCATGGGGGAGCTTGGGCCAGAATAGGAGCGCGGCTACAATGTTAAGTAGGGTCCCAGGCAGCGATGGAGGACAGCGTGGGAAGACTTTGGGGGATCCAGGGACTCCCCTCTCCTTAAGTATTTGCCTTTGACCATTTCTAACGTCTCATGTTCTCCTTAAAGAGTGAAATCCAGTTCACCTTCTGCTTCTTTCTCAGCTTACATATAGGACTTATAATTTTGTAAAGATTTTATTTATAGGGCTGTTCATATAAACATGATTACACCACTTGTCAACAAGTTTCATTGACAACACAAACTTCATCAGGACAAAATCATGGCAATATTATGGAAACATGTAAAAATCAGGACCTTTAAGATAAAAATAAATACAATCAGTGTATCCACCAATTGGTGTGTAGTATTTATTGATGCTTTCTCATTCCAAACATACAAAGTGAACAATGGGCCTGTGTAAAGATCACAGGGAATATACTGTATGTAAATTATAGACAAATAATTCCAGTTACAAAAAAACGTGATTGAAAAAGGAATGAAGGAAGCAACTAAAGAAGTGGCTAGAATCCTATTAAAAATAGTAAGATATGGATGATAGTAAGTAATAGTAAGACAGATGGATTGGTATATACCTGCTCATAAAGCCTTATGTGTTACTGGAATAAGCCTCTGCTCAGTTCAAGGGGTTTTTCAACTGAAGAGAGTGAAATATTCAGACTTCAGGAGGTTTCAAATCCAAACTCTACAGAAGTTATTGGGGAAAAATATGATGGTCTATTCTACTTCCTGAAAAGCAGTGTCAAAAGCCAAATGCTAGAAAAATTAAAAAAGGAAGCCCACTAATGAACTAACTGAAGCATGGATATTTAAAAAGGATATGCCTGTATAGAGGTGGGGTGGTAGTGGAGACTGTTAGAGGGATGCTATTCATGGCCACATTAATAATGGAACCTTTAAAGCAGGACGATCAGCCATACTATGCCAGGGAAAAAAACACATATATAAGTAGATAAATACTTGATCTACTTACATAACACATGTATTGTACTGTCCACGTTTTTATTTCAGTGAATGTTATATAGTAAATGACGAGAATTCTGTTCCTGGTGGGGGCCATGTCTTTTGCCCACAGTTAAAGAGAATCTGTATTGTTAAAATCGCACAAAAGTAAACATACCAGTGCGTTAGGGGACATCTCCTATTACCCTCTGTCACAATTTCGCCGCTCCTCGCCGCATTAAAAGTGGTTAAAAACAGTTTTAAAAAGTTTGTTTATAAACAAACAAAATGGCCACCAAAACAGGAAGTAGGTTGATGTACTGTATGTCCACACATAGAAAATACAACCATACACAAGCAGGCTGTATACAGCATTCCTTTTGAATCTCAAGAGATCATTTGTGTGTTTCTTTCTCCCTGCAGTTCTCATGCACGGAAGTTTCAGGCTGCTCTTTTTTCTCCTGCAAACACCTTTGCCCTTGTCTGTAATTCTTCAGTATGTGAAAGCCCAGCCAGCTCAGAGGACGATTTATCCAGCTTGTAAAAGATAAGAGAGAAGAGAGAAGATGCTCTAATCTAAATAATACACAGGCAGTGTGCATAGAGGGGCCTGGAAGGGGGAATTCATAGCAGAACCACAACACTGAAGAACTTGGCAGCCTTCCAGACACAGGCTGACAAGTCTGACAAGGGAAAGATACATTGATTTATTACAGAGACTGTGATAGCAGAAAGTGCTGCAGTAAGCCAGAACACCTTAGAATAGCTTTTGGAACTTGTAGGATGATAAAAAACAGGATGAAATTTTTGTTACGGAGTCTCTTTAAGGCTAACTTGTGATGTCATTTCTGCCCTTTACTTTTTTTCTTGTCTTCTCCAATCGCTGAGTCGCCTCAGCCTTGCTCGTAAACACAAGTGAGTAGGGAATTAGGTTTCAGATAAGCAGCTAGCAGGGAAACAAAGGGAAGAGGAGGAATAGATTATAGATAAAAAGAACCCCCAGCATGCAATTCTTTGGCACGACTACTAAAGGGCCAGTGCTCCGTAAGTATGTGATAACTCCGAATCATAACAGCAGAAAAAGTTTTGAATGCAGCATTAGCATCTTTATCACTTAATACACTCACTGTTGGAATGTGATTTTTATGGTGACGATACCGCTTTAAAAAGAAACTTGGAATGGGGACTTGTAACAGAGGGTGCAATGAGAATGAAATATAGTTATAACTAAACCCAATTTTGAGGTCAACCCCTAGAAGATAGAATAACCAATCATGCTTCAGATTTACCTCTTCTTTTCTCATTGAAATGTTTTGCTATTTAAGTACAACAAAAAAAAAAGACATTTTATGAAGAAAATATACCTTTCAAAACCAAATTTCATCATCATAAATTGTACCAGCAACAAAAGGTGTTATAAATAGAATAATTAGCTGAATACAATTTATGATGGGTTAAAACTAAGAAATCATGATTTTTTTTTAAAGTTTTTTTTTTTTGTGCTTTAAAAATGCATAGAAAATACTATAAACATAGCACCTCAGTCACGTTTGTTAGGAAAAAATGTTTACGTGTGTGTTCTATGGCCGGCAGTGAGCTGGGCGCAGGGCGAGCAAAATGACAGCTTTCCCTGCTGCAGCTTAAATACTATTCCCCCTTCGAGTTGTAGCAACTTGGAGGGAGATGTAAATTGGGGTCTGGCAATCGCCATACCCAAATTACTCTTGTGTGGAGCGCGCAGCATAACATTGCTGCTATGACGGCACCCAACTTTGCCGCTCGGCCCTGACCGTTGTGCACCAAAGTTACCTGCTTTGAAAAAATCTCCCAATAGTAAATATATAATTTTAATAGTAATTATGTATTGCTGAATCGATAGGGACATAACTAAGATGTCAAAACTGCTGTAGTTTAAAAGGTGAAAACAACGCCTAGATGTGAAGTAACCATGCAACCGCCATAAAGGATAAAAAACAGACAGTTCCAGCATCAGAATTAAAAGCAGGCAGTGCAGGAGATGTCACAGCTAACACAACATATATGCCTGTAATACCAACAAACCTGGAATAGGGTGCCTACATTCTTTTCACAGCACCAACAAAGTAGAAAATATTTCTAAATGTAGAACTCAGGCAGTGTGGAGTTCTGTGGTAGCTCATTAGCATTTTAGCGATTTTGTGTTGTGCACTTGGTGTAGGTGATGAAGAGATAACCCTTTTAGTCCAGATCTTACCTGTACATTTTTTTCTTCAGTTAAAGGACCGCTATAGGAAAATAAATAAATAAATTTAAAACACATACAAATAAGAAGTGCATTTCTTCCAGGGTAAAATAAGCCATAAATGACTTTTCTCCTATGTTTTTGTCACTTACAGTAACTAGTAAAAAGAGTACAGAACTAACAGATTTTGAACTAGTCCATCTCCTCATGTGAGAGTGTCAGTATTACGTTTATTGTGTATTGTTTACAAAAGCACTAATTGGAAAGGATCTATGCGAAGATGCCGGCCACCCCACCACCTGTTTACACATTATTTTGACAGTTGAACTGAGCACCTTACCTTTCAGGAAGTGCTTTTGAACATACAGAAAGCCATGAGAATCCCCTGTGAGGAGATGGTCTAGTCCAGGCATGGGCAAACTTGGACCTCCAACTATTAAGGAACTACAAATCCCACAATGCATTTGCCTTTATGAGTCATGACTGTGGCTGTCAGACCCCTGCAATGCATTGTGGGACTTGTAGTTCCTCAACAGCTGGAGGGCCAAGTTTGCCCATGCCTGGTCTAGTCCAAAACCTGTCAGATCTTTCAGATTTTTACTACCTACTGTAAGTGACGGCAACATGAGAGAAAAGTACTTTATGGCTCATTTTCCTCTGGAAGGAATGTACTTATTATTTGTATGTGTTTACATGTATTTTACATTTTATCATTTTTTCACAATAGAGGTCCTTTAACAGTAATTATGTTTCAAATTCAAAATTTGCTCCATTTTCAATATAATAACAGTCTTTCCGTAGCTACAACTCCAACATACTGCGTATCTTTTTGGATATTTCGTCATCATTTTCCTAAAAGTGACTCCCAACAGCATCGCAGGGCTGCCGACATGGCCAGAGCAACCCAGTGCAATGACTAAGCTAGCAATTATCTGAACGTTTCAGATTTGGTTTGGAAGACCAGAAGTGACATATTTCCTAATTTCCCCTTTGCTGTACATGTTGTGCTGCCAAATATAAATGGAGCTTCAGATGAGAGGACATAATCAGTTCCATTCCGTGTGGCCAGCAACACACTGTACTGCATTACGGCTATCTCTTGTAAGGGAGCTTACAGGGTGAAAACAATAGACACTAAATTCCAGAAGGAGGAAAAATAATAAGAATAAGGTTATGCTTCCATTTGCCCTGCCCATACAGCGTTACAGGAGAAAGATGAGCTCTCTATTTACTTGTGTTTATGCTGGAGTAATTATGCATCAATCATGTTCCAGGCGGAACACTCCTGGGTATGTTCATTTAGGAGCAGGCTCCGCATAATGCGTGTCTGGTTTACTCATTACGCTTTCCAGCTGATTGTACTTATACACTTACTGCTTAGTTAAGATACCAGATTAGTTCAGCATATAATTCAATTTGAATTTAAGAGGAACTCTTCTTAGCACTGGGGACCTGACTTATTAAAGGAAATCTGAACTAAGAGGTATCAGCAGGCTGCCGTATTTATTTCCTATTAAGCAATATCAGTCTTCTGCCTCTAATACTTTTAGCTATAGACCCTAAACAACATACAGATCAGATGTTTCTGACAGAAGTCCGACTTAATTTAGTCAGACTTCAGTTGCGAGCTGCATGCTTGTTTCTGTTGAGTAATTCTACTGCAGCACGATATACAATTATAACCTTATTGGAGGAGAGCAAAATTTGCTAAAACTTAACTTTTAATTCGTAAGCTAAAAATCCTGTAGTTGCTGACTAGATACAGTAGTGACTAAATGTACAGTGGCTAGGAGGTGGAGTCACCCAAATTTATCCTAATTTGGTATGTACTAATATAGCTCTTAATCTCCCACTGTTACTGTAAACTATACACTACTCCACACCAACTCTACATGTTTTACCCACTCAAATAGGGAGCTTCATCGGGGTACAAAAAGTGCCCAGTGCAAGAGTGCTTCAGTGTTAGGTGCAAATTGACATAAAAACATTTAAAATAGTATCACATATTAATAGCCTGTTGGTTCTGTTAGCAGGACCTGCTGACTCTGTCAGCAGGGTACATACCAAACTAGGATCAATTTGGGTGACCCCACCTACTACCCACTGTACATTTAGTCACTACATGTATATAGTCAGCAACAACAGCATTTTTTTACCTGTGAATTAAAAGTTTTAGCAATTTTTTGATGTCCTCCAATAAGGTTATAGAGTCATTGTGTATCAGTTTAATCAGGACTGCCGGGCAACTGGAATTGTCTATAAGGAAATAAATATTGCAGCCTCCATATCCCTCTCAGTTCAGGTACCATTTAGGGCCTCTCCAAGCATCTACTGGGCGGGGTTTGATTTCTTTACAAATATTGTCTGCTGCGATGTAAACGATTGCAGATTTTGCATGGAACATTGTATTGAAACATAGTGAGGCTTGCTAAAAGGTCAGTAATTTAGCAGTTTTGTGATTGCAGTCTCATAAAGGTGCCAAGGGAAATCTATCTTTTTAAATGCATCATCTGCTGTATATACATAGGCCCCTGAGACTGTTGCCTGCTGATAGTAACAACAGCCCCTGTGACCCCTCCCATCATGGCGAGCCTGTGAGCTGAGGGGACCCGGGAGCTGGGGCGCTGTTCCGTATGTAGTTAATACAGAGTGGCAGCAGAGCAAAGCATTATACATTACCTGCCGCCAGCCACTGTACAGGTCCTTCGTCATTTCCTCTTCACTTTGCAAGTCTCCTGCAGCCAGTGTAACAAGTGTGAATTCAGCCTAAAGTAACAAACTTATTCAAAAGTGAATCAGCACATATTTAAAATAAAGCAGATCTAAATTGTGATAACTGTAAAACAGCTCTGAAGAGTTATTAAAGACAGGAATTAAGCTTAGTGAATTGAGGCAAGTGTGCTCCCGGTATTCAACCTTTTTTTCTTATCAAAAGAGGAGTACGGAAGCAGCTTACATGTTTTGCACCAACATGGACATTAATCAGGGCAGTAGTGAGTGGTAGAGTCCGTTATCTACATCTGCTAATACTATGCATCATGAGGGCTGGTTAACCCATCAGGAGAGAGTAATGTTTACTATTAGCTCCTGGATATGCTGTTATAACTTTCTGTTATAATGAAAATACACAGAATCAGAAGATCAGAGGCACTGTATAGAGAGGGTTCTTAAAGGACCACCATCACGAAAAATTGTAACATCTAAAATACATGTAAACATGTACAAATAAGAAGTATGTTTCTGCCAGAGAAAAATGAGCCATAGATTATGTTTTTCTTATGTCCCTGTCACTTACAGTAGTTAGTAGAAATCTGACAGAACCGACAGGTTTTCGACTAGTCCATCTCTTTATGAGGAATTCTCAGCATGGCCTTTATACTTTGCACTATACAGTATACAAAGATACTGGCCAGCCGCTCATTCTCTGCACACTTCTTTGGCAATTAAATGGAGCAACTGCCATTCACTAAGTGCTTTTGAAAATAAAGAAAACCCTAAAAATCCCTCATAAGGAGATGGGCTAGTCCAAAACCTGTCGGTTCTGTGATATTTCTACTACTAGAATGCACACTGAACTTCATCTCTATGCCATTAAGCTATGCAGACAGCAAGGTAGATTTAATTATACTGATCTGAAACTATTCTTATACACGAGCAAGCTACTGAAATTATATAGAGAAAGGGTGGTAATTCAAGGCAAACTACCCATTCACACTAACTCTGAAGATCACCAAGATGATGATCACCAAGTTTTGGATGATGTGATCAATACAAACTTACAAATGACTTTTTTGATGGAAGGGATTTCAGCCAATCACATATTGTTATCTATTTAGCAGGGAAAAATACATCTCCTGAAGAAGTGAACGACATTTATTCTGATCTTCACGAAATGCGTCGAGAAAATTGAATTTCTGTCTCGGCAGAATACATTAATAATAGTATGCAATGTAAGCGGACACAAATTGTCCCTTCAAGTTTTCTGGTGAATTTCCTAAGGTTGACCAGAAATAAGGGACTTTATTCCACATCAAAGTTACCCATATTGGGAACAGTTTGCTATTGTTATTTGAACTGTAAAATTATATTTATGCGATGGCTATATCAGGGATGCTCGGATGTGCCTCATCCACGAATTCGGCAATCCGCGTGGTTGCAAAAAAAAATCCGCATTCGGCCCCGCCGCATGCGGATTTTCGTCTGCGTCCACGCAACCACGCAGATTTTCTGCCGTGAATGGCGTAATCACGCGTGGATTCCCGCCCGGAGGCGGATTTTCTTTTAATGTTAATAACAAAGCCCCCATACATGCTACAATCCCCCAAATTGCATGGATTATCGAGGTGATAAGGGGCAACATAACTTCACCATAAAAAATTCCCAAAATTTTTTTTTTTCTAGAGAAAATGGATTTTAAAGTGAAATCAACACTTTAAATGGGGCTATTAATTGGTAATAAGTGGTTTTAAAAAGGGATATACGCGTTAAGCAGTCAAAGAGGTGAAGGCGAATTCCAATGGCACTTGGCGGCGAAGGTACCGCTGGAGGAGGATGAGTGGCTGACGCCAAAAAGGCCCCAGAGAGGTTTTTGTATTTTATTTATTTATTTATTTTTTTGCAGCAATTAGCAATGACATCGCAGCAGAGTTGTCAGTGGACACGGGCAGTGTGAACGCAGAGTGCAGTGGTGGTAGCCACTGAGTCAGGAGAAGGACTATGCAGGCGGTCAGTTCAGCAGCACAGAAGGACCACGGCAACATACTGGTAGTAGTAGTAGCAGCACAGCTTCATAGTGCTGGCCAAAAAATTAAATGCACCCGGTGACCCGGGCAGTGTGAACGCAGACAGAGTACATTGGTGGAAGCGAGTGAGTCAGGAGGAGGAGGACAATGCCGGCGGTCAATTCAGCAGCACAGAAGGACCATGGCAACATACTGGTGGTAGTAGTAGCAGCACAGCGTCATAGTGCTGGCCAAAAAATTAAATGCACCCGGTGACCCGGGCAGTGTGAACGCAGAGTGCAGCAGCGGGAAGCGACTGAGTCAGGAGGAGGAGGACAATGCAGGCAGTCAGTTCAGCAGCAGCAGCAGCACAGAAGGACCATGCCAACATACTGGTGGTAGTAGTAGCAGCACAGCGTCATAGTGCTGGCCAAAAAATTAAATGCACCCGGTGACCCGGGCAGTGATAACGCAGACAGAGTACATTGGTGGTACCGTGGTAGCGACTGAGTCAGGAGGAGGAGGAGGAGGACAAAGCGGGCGTTCAGTTCAGCAGCAGCAGCAGCAGCACAGAAGGACCATGGCAACATACTGGTGGTAGTAGTAGCAGCACAGCGTCATAGTGCTGGCCAAAAAATTAAATGCACCCGGTGACCCGGGCAGTGATAACGCAGACAGAGTGCATTAGTGGTACCGTGGTAGCGACTGAGTCAGGAGGAGGAGGAGGACAAAGCGGGCGTTCAGTTCAGCAGCAGCAGCAGCACAGAAGGACCATGGCAACATACTGGTGGTAGTAGTAGCAGCACAGCGTCATAGTGCTGGCCAAAAAATTAAATGCACCCGGTGACCCGGGCAGTGATAACGCAGACAGAGTGCATTGGTGGTACCGTGGTAGCGACTGAGTCAGGAGGAGGAGGAGGACAAAGCGGGCGTTCAGTTCAGCAGCAGCAGCACAGAAGGACCATGGCAACATACTGGTGGTAGTAGTAGCAGCACAGCGTCATAGTGCTGGCCAAAAAATTAAATGCACCCGGTGACCCGGGCAGTGATAACGCAGACAGAGTGCATTGGTGGTACCGTGGTAGTGACTGAGTCAGGAGGAGGAGGAGGACAAAGCGGGCGTTCAGTTCAGCAGCAGCAGCACAGAAGGACCATGGCAACATACTGGTGGTAGTAGTAGCAGCACAGCATCATAGTGCTGGCCAAAAAATTAAATGCACCCGGTGACCCGGGCAGTGATAACGCAGACAGAGTGCATTGGTGGTACCGTGGTAGCGACTGAGTCAGGAGGAGGAGGAGGACAAAGCGGGCGTTCAGTTCAGCAGCAGCAGCAGCACAGAAGGACCATGGCAACATACTGGTGGTAGTAGTAGCAGCACAGCGTCATAGTGCTGGCCAAAAAATTAAATGCACCCGGTGACCCGGGCAGTGATAACGCAGACAGAGTGCATTGGTGGTACCGTGGTAGCGACTGAGTCAGGAGGAGGAGGAGGACAAAGCGGGCGTTCAAGTCAGCAGCAGCAGCACAGAAGGACCATGGCAACATACTGGTGGTAGTAGTAGCAGCACAGCGTCATAGTGCTGGCCAAAAAATTAAATGCACCCGGTGACCCGGGCAGTGATAACGCAGACAGAGTGCATTGGTGGTACCGTGGTAGTGACTGAGTCAGGAGGAGGAGGAGGACAAAGCGGGCGTTCAGTTCAGCAGCAGCAGCACAGAAGGACCATGGCAACATACTGGTGGTAGTAGTAGCAGCACAGCATCATAGTGCTGGCCAAAAAATTAAATGCACCCGGTGACCCGGGCAGTGATAACGCAGACAGAGTGCATTGGTGGTACCGTGGTAGCGACTGAGTCAGGAGGAGGAGGAGGACAAAGCGGGCGTTCAGTTCAGCAGCAGCAGCAGCACAGAAGGACCATGGCAACATACTGGTGGTAGTAGTAGCAGCACAGCGTCATAGTGCTGGCCAAAAAATTAAATGCACCCGGTGACCCGGGCAGTGATAATGCAGACAGAGTACATTGGTGGAAGCGACTGAGTCAGGAGGAGGAGGACAATGCGGGCGGTCAGTTCAGCAGCACAGAAGGACCATGGCAACATACTGGTGGTAGTAGTAGTAGTACAGCGTCATAGTGCTGGCCAAAAAATTAAATGCACCCAGTGACCCAGGCAGTGTGAACGCAAAGTGTAGTAGCGACTGAGTCAGGAGGACAAAGCGGGCGGTCAGTTCAGCAGCTCAGAAGGAGGACCATGGCAACTTACTGGTAGTAGTACCATAACACCAAAAAATTAACCAAGGTAGGCACTAGGCAGGTAGTAACTGTCTTTATAAAGGCAGGCATAGTTAACAACAGCACATGCAGCAGCCACTTCATGTCCCCCTGTGTCCGACAATAGGGGCCAGGAACTCACCTTCCACCCAAGCCTGGTTGATTTTCAGGAAGGTGAGTTTGTCCACAGAGGCGTGGGAGAGCCGAGAGCGCTTCTCTGTGACCACGCCACCGGCTGCACTAAAGCATCTCTCTGAGAGGACACTGGAAGGAGGGCAGGATAGGAGTTCCAGGGCGTACTGGGAAAGCTCGCTCCAGATGTCCAGTCTCTTGACCCAGTACTCCAAGGGGTCCACGGGGCTGTCGGGGTCATTGAGCCCACTGGATGACCCCATATAGTCAGACACCATGGTGGTCAGTCGTTGCTTGTGCTGGTTGGTGGTGGATGCTGTGGCGGGCACCTCTGTTCTGGGCTGCTGCACTGCATACAGGCTCTTGCTTAGGCTCTTCAGGTCTCCGGGGCGCCAGTTGCTGCTGCTGCTGCTGGTGCTGGTGGTTGTTGTTGTGCTACTAGTGGCAATGGCAGGCACCTCTTGCTGGCTTGGCAGAGAAGTTACAGTGGGGGTGGAAGGCTGGGGGAATGCTTCCAGTAGTCTGCGCACAAGGGCCTCCTTCAACTCCCTTGTGCGTTGCTCGGTGGTGGATGGCGTCATTAAGTCTCCCAGCTTCCCCTTCAGACGGGGATCAAGCATCAAGGTAATCCAGATGTCCTCCCTTGAACGCATCTGGATCACCCGGGGGTCCCTGCGAAGGCAGCGCAACATGTGCACAGCCATGGGAAACAAGTGGGCCCTGCCAGCAAGATCTTCCTCGTCCTCGCCATTGTCCCATAACGCATGCCTGTCCTCTTCCTGTGCCATGTCGTTGTCCTCCTCAAACCGCCATCCACGTACAACGCCTGCTGCACTCTGCTCCTCCTCCTCCTCCTCATTCAGGTTAGGGACCTCCAACTCTTCCACTACCTGCTGTGAGCCCTCCTCTGAGCTGGACTGTGCTGCCATCTGCTCCTGTTCTTCCAACTGCCTCAGGGCTTCATCCCCACGCTCAATTAAATTGTCCATTGCCTGCTCCAATAGACAAACCAAGGGCACCCACTGGCACACAGAGGCCCGCTCCTCACTGACCATCTTGGTTGCCTCCAGGAAGGGACTCAGCACCAGGCATACTTGCTGCATCAGTGTCCACTGAGTGGCAATAATCATGGGGACTTGCTGGTTACTGGGGACACTTGGGTCTAGCATGTAGGCCCTAAGAGCCAGCCTGTGCTGACACAGCCGCTCCAACATGGCCAGAGTCGAATTCCAGCAAACTGGCATGTCGATGATCATCCGGTGTTGTGGCCTTCCATACTGCTGCTGTAAGGTGGACAAGAGTGCAGAGGCAGTGGCTGACAGGCGGAAAAAGCGTACCACCGCCCGGGCATCCTGCAGCAGCTCGCTCATCCCCTGGTAGGTGCGCAAGAAGCGCTGCACCACAAGATTGAGCACGTGGGCCAAGCAGGGGATGTGCTGGAGGTTTCCCTGCTGCACTGCTGCCACCAGGTTGGCCCCGTTATCGGCTGCCACATACCCCACTTCCAGGCCTCTGGGGGTCAGCCACCTCCGCTCCTGCTTCCTGAGGGCGGCCAGGACGTTGGTGGCCGTAAGCCTCTCCTTCCCCAGGGTCACCAATTTTAAAAGGGCTTGGCAGTGCCGAGGCTTGGCGCTGCTGCTGCCGAGGCGGGCTTGCTTTCCGGGTGCTGAGGGAGTGTCGTGACAGGACCCTTCTGCATCCCCCCTGATCCCGCATGGTGGCACCACTAGCTGGGCTGATGCGCTCTTGTCCTCCCTCCCTTCCATCAGTGTCACCCAGTGGGCCGTAAAGGACAGGTAGCGACCTGTCCCAAATCTGCTACTCCACGAGTCCATGGTCACGTGGACCCGCTTGCCCACAGAGTAGTCCAGGGAACGGGCCACGTTTTCCACCGCAAACTTGTGGAGTGCTGGGATCGCGCTCCTGCTGAAATAGTGGCGACTGGGGACTTGCCACTCGGGGATGCCAAATTGGAGCAGCGTCCGCATGGCGCTCCCCTCCTGCACCAGGGAGTAGGGAAGCAGCTGTGATGCCATGGCCCGGGTCAGCAAGCCATTTAGTTTGCGGATCCGCCTGTGGCTTGGAGGCAGAGGCTTGGTCAGACCCTGAAAGGTGTCGCTCAGCAGGGTCTGACGACGCTGGGATGCAGGGGAGACAGAGGAGAGAGACGAACACTGGCTGCCAGCCTCAATGTCTGTGTCCTGAGTAGCCGAGGTGGAAGAGCGCTTGCATGCTACTACTGCTGCTGCTGTGGGGGATTCACAGCCCTGAGGGAGGGATGATGCTGCTGCGCTGGTGGGCCCTCTGCTCTCAGGAACCCCTGCCAGCAGTGCCTGCTTCCTCTTAAAGTCCGCATACTCGCGGCAGTGGCGGCTTCTCAGATGGCCCTGGAGGGATGAGGTACCCATCTTGCTCAGACTTTTCCCACGGCTCAATCTTTTGCTGCATAACCTGCACACCGCATACCTTTTGTCATCAGTACATTCCTCAAAGCAATCCCACACTGGTGACTTTAATTTAATGCGGCCCCCACTAGCAGAGGGTGCAGCGGAACAATGTGTGGTAGTAGTTGGGGTTGCATGGTGGTGGTGCCGGCTGAAGCAGTGTCCTGTCTACTTCCTCCATGCCCACTGCTGCCGATGCCCCTGCCCCTGCCTGACATATGGCGATATCCTTGCCTAGGCCGAGGTGACTCGTCATCCTGCTCTGCCTCTGACCATTCTTCCACGGACTCAGCAGGCTGCACATAGTTAGGGTCCACAACGTCGTCATCATCAGCAGCAGCATCATAATCCAGCTCTTCCTCTGACTCCCCCGCCTCCTCTTCTGTCCCTACATCCCCAGACACAGACCCCTCTTCTTCATCACCAGAACTCAACAACGCTTGTGATTGTGGCCCGATCTCAATCTCTGCCACATCAGTCCCCAGTAAGTCCTGAGCTTCTTGCATCAGCAGGTTCCCAGAAGCCGGACTGAGGGACAGAACGCTGTCATCCTGGGAGGGCTGCTGACCAGTGGGTGCTGGGGTGGATGTCACAACAAGCGTGGGACGTTGGCTGCTGCTGCTGCTTGGAGTGGTGCTCACAGTAGAGGTCTGGGAGGAAGTCATGATGTCCATGAGTACGTCAGGTTCCATTTGCTCAACCACCACACGGGGACCAGAAACTTTAAAATATTTGGACAATGGCGTCCGCTGACTCAGCCCAGGCTTTGCTGCCCCCCTTTCTTCTGCATCACGACCACGTACAGCTGGGCGTCCTCTCCCTGGACGTGGAGCAGTCCCAGAAGTGGCTGAGGCAATTGAACTCCCTTTCCTCTCACCCCGCGAAACCCTGCCAGACATGTTGCTAGTAATGAATCACTGGATGCAGTGGGCACAGTACAAGGTCACTGAAGGATGCACCAGGCACAGTACAACGGCACTGAAGGATGCAGTGGGCACAGTACAAGGTCACTGAAGGATGCAGTGGGCACAGCAGTGGGCACTGGATATACAACTAGGTCACTGAAGGATGCAGTGGGCACAGTACAAGGTCACTGAAGGATGCAGTGGGCACAGCAGTGGGCACTGGATATACAACTAGGTCACTGAAGGATGCAGTGGGCACAGTACAAGGTCACTGAAGGATGCAGTGGGCACAGTACAAGGTCACTGAAGGATGCAGTGGGCACAGCAGTGGGCACTGGATATACAACTAGGTCACTGAAGGATGCAGTGGGCACAGTACAAGGTCACTAAAGGATGCAGTGGGCACAGCAGTGGGCACTGGATATACAACTAGGTCACTGAAGGATGCAGTGGGCACAGTACAAGGTCACTGAAGGATGCAGTGGGCACAGTACAAGGTCACTGAAGGATGCAGTGGGCACTGGATATATAACTAGGTCACTGAAGGATGCAGTGGGCACAGTACAAGGTCACTGAAGGATGCAGTGGGCACAGCAGTGGGCACTGGATATACAACTAGGTCACTGAAGGATGCAGTGGGCACAGTACAAGGTCACTGAAGGATGCAGTGGGCACAGCATTGGGCACTTGATATACAACTAGGTCACTGAAGGATGCAGTGGGCACAGTACAAGGTCACTGAAGGATGCAGTGGTCACAGTACAAGGTCACTGAAGGACGCAGTGGGCACAGCAGTGGGCACTGGATATACAACTAGGCCACTGAAGGATGCAGTGGGCACAGTACAAGGTCACTGAAGGATGCAGTGGGCACAGTACAAGGTCACTGAAGGATGCAGTGGGCACAGCAGTGGGCACTGGATATACAACTAGGTCACTGAAGGATGCAGTGGGCACAGTACAAGGTCACTGAAGGATGCAGTGGGCACAGTACAAGGTCACTGAAGGATGCAGTGGGCACAGCAGTGGGCACTGGATATACAACTAGGTCACTGAAGGATGCAGTGGGCACAGTACAAGGTCACTGAAGGATGCAGTGGGCACAGCAGTGGGCACTGGATATACAACTAGGTCACTGAAGGATGCAGTGGGCACAGTACAAGGTCACTGAAGGATTCAGTGGGCACAGCAGTGGGCACTGGATATACAACTAGGTCACTGAAGGATGCAGTGGGCACAGTGCAAGGTCACTGAAGGATGCAGTGGGCACAGCAGTGGGCACTGGATATACAACTAGGTCACTGAAGGATGCAGTGGGCACAGTACAAGGTCACTGAAGGATGCAGTGGGCACAGCAGTGGGCACTGGATATACAACTAGGTCACTGAAGGATGCAGTGGGCACAGTACAAGGTCACTGAAGGATGCAGTAGTCACAGTACAAGGTCACTGAAGGATGCAGTGGGCACAGCAGTGGGCACTGGATATACAACTAGGTCACTGAAGGATGCAGTGGGCACAGTACAAGGTCACTGAAGGATGCAGTGGGCACAGTACAAGGTCACTGAAGGATGCAGTGGGCACAGCAGTGGGCACTGGATATACAACTAGGTCACTGAAGGATGCAGTGGGCACAGTACAAGGTCACTGAAGGATGCAGTGGGCACAGTACAAGGTCACTGAAGGATGCAGTGGGCACAGCAGTGGGCACTGGATATACAACTAGGTCACTGAAGGATGCAGTGGGCACAGTACAAGGTCACTGAAGGATGCAGTGGGCACAGTATAAGGTCACTGAAGGATGCAGTGGGCACAGCAGTGGGCACTGGATATACAACTAGGTCACTGAAGGATGCAGTGGGCACAGTACAAGGTCACTGAAGGATGCAGTGGGCACAGTACAAGGTCACTGAAGGATGCAGTGGGCACAGCAGTGGGCACTGGATATACAACTAGGTCACTGAAGGATGCAGTGGGCACAGTACAAGGTCACTGAAGGATGCAGTGGGCACAGTACAAGGTCACTGAAGGATGCAGTGGGCACAGCAGTGGGCACTGGATATACAACTAGGTCACTGAAGGATGCAGTGGGCACAGTACAAGGTCACTGAAGGATGCAGTGGGCACAGTACAAGGTCACTGAAGGATGCAGTGGGCACAGCAGTGGGCACTGGATATACAACTAGGTCACTGAAGGATGCAGTGGGCACAGTACAAGGTCACTGAAGGATGCAGTGGGCACAGTATAAGGTCACTAAAGGATGCAGTGGGCACAGCAGTGGGCACTGGATATACAACTAGGTCACTAAAGGATGCAGTGGGCACAGTACAAGGTCACTGCAGGATGCAGTGGGCACAGCAGTGGGCACTGGATATACAACTAGGTCACTGAAGGATGCAGTGGGCACAGTACAAGGTCACTGAAGGATGCAGTGGGCACAGTACAAGGTCACTGAAGGATGCAGTGGGCACAGTACAAGGTCACTGAAGGATGCAGTGGGCACAGCAGTGGGCACTGGATATACAACTAGGTCACTGAAGGATGCAGTGGGCACAGTACAAGGTCACTGAAGGATGCAGTGGGCACAGTACAAGGTCACTGAAGGATGCAGTGGGCACAGCAGTGGGCACTGGATATACAACTAGGTCACTGAAGGATACAGTGGGCACAGTACAAGGTCACTGAAGGATGCAGTGGGCACAGCAGTGGGCACTGGATATACAACTAGGTCACTGAAGGATGCAGTGGGCACAGTACAAGGTCACTGAAGGATGCAGTGGGCACAGCAGTGGGCACTGGATATACAACTAGGTCACTGAAGGATGCAGTGGGCACAGTACAAGGTCACTGAAGGATGCAGTGGGCACAGCAGTGGGCACTGGATATACAACTAGGTCACTGAAGGATGCAGTGGGCACACAAGGATGTCACACTGTGTAATGAGATGCTCATATGCCAGCGAGCGAGCAGTGGGCACTGGGCACGGCACAAGGTCACTGACAGAATGAATGAACAGCGCTGGCAGAGAGTGGCGGCACCGGCGGTGTGACTGGCTGCCTGCAAATAGTACAAGTGTATAACTGTCACTGGAATATGCAAGTGAACACTGCAGCTGCACTAACCTGCCTGCCTGCACTACACACAGATAATCCCCACTCCCACTACACTGACTACACTGCAGCACTGAACCTGCCTGCACTACACACAGTTAAATAATCACTAGACTCCCACACTCCCACTACACTACACTGACTACAACTAACTACAGCAATCACTCACTGACTAGCTAACTGTGTACAGTATAAGAGCAGTGTTAGCAAAAAAAAACGCTTTGTTTTTAACACAATAAATGCACTTGCTCAAACAACAATGGCCTGGAGATAATCCTCTCAGCACCACAGTCTAGCAAGGACAGAGCTTTTCCATCATGGCCACCGCTTTATATTCAGGAGGGGAGGGCATAGCTCCCCTCCTGTGATTGGTTGCTAGGGCCTGGCTGGGGCACTCTGATTGGCCTGCAATGTGTCACTTCCGCATAGTTTGACGCATTTCCGCAAACCACGACTTCAGCACCGGGTTTCACGAGCGTAAATGCGGATTTCTGTCCGCATTCACGCGAAGCCGAAGTAGATTTTCGTGGTTGAAAATCTATTCACGGCTTAGCGTGTCCGAGGCGGAATGCGTCAAAATGGTCGTGAATCCACGCGTAAGTGTGATCACGTCCTGGCGGTGAGCACCACTGGGCTATATGACTATGTTAGCTTTTTGATATGTAAAGAAATTCTTCTTTTTTTAATATTGTTGTAATAAAGTGATATTTTATTGATTATCGGATGATTTGACTCAATACTTACCTACTTCTGATCTGGACTTATCATATTGAGGTTGATTTCCCTAAAAATTGTTATCTATTTTTAAAAAGATTAGTATCTTAGATAGGATATGGAGATATCACACAAAAAAGAACACTACCTTTAACCCATGTGATCACTGGTGTTATTGGGAGTTTTTGGTTAAGATTTCTACTACCTACTGTAAGTGACAGGAACATGAGAAACGTAATTCATGGCTTTGGGAGAAATGTACTTCTTATTTGTATGTGTTTACATTTATTTTAAATTTTACGATTTTTGCGATAGTGGTCAGCAAAGCAAAGTGTGCACTCACCTACCCAAGACCTACCATTTTTTCTTTGCTGAAGTGGTTTATGAAGTACACTGCAGAAAATTGTGCATGGCGTTATAACTTTTGTTTTTACCCTATTTAATAAGCAGCCCATTACCTGTGTATTGATTTAATGTGAAATCCATTAGCGTGTCCCCATTATGTGTGCCCCCATTACACGAGCAGTGTTAGCTTTAAGTAGGTATCATCGGGAGGGGAGTAAAGTATAAAGTATAGTTACCGGAGCAAGACTGATGTATCCTCTTCAGCCACTGAGCTCCTCTCTCTTCACAGGCGCTTCAGTCATATGCCTGACTTTTGTATTACATGATCTACCGGTAATTAACTGGCTGAATAGAATAATCAAAACACAGAGTCGATAAGTAAAGGATGCTGAATTAATATGCAAATTACAACTATTCCTTTAGGGTCAGACTGAAGCTATCTATGCGTGTTCAATTAGTGTTGTCATTTTAGGAATGATCGCTGTACAATAAAAATGGAAATGTTTTATAAACTTTTCACCTGACAATAATGTCATAGAAAAATGTTTTAAATACACTCCCACGCACTCTTAATGCAAGTAGTAGTGAATAGGGAAATGCTGTGCTATGCCCGTGGCTGAGATTCTGCTTAGTGAATTCCTTTACAGCCACCACCAATGACGCATCATCCGTGTGTGTCGGGTTTCGTTTGTGTAGAAAATTTGTGTAGTCCAGTTTTTGGTGCAATTACCTTCACAAATTGTCCCCATTCCAAAACCAATCTAGCAAGCAAGGAAGAGACTTCAAACCCCCCTTCAGATTTAACCACTAGAAGACAACATGTTTAAACCACACTGGTGACCAGGCCATTTTTTATAATTCAGTACTTCACAACTTTAACAGTTTGTTGCTTGGTCATACAACTTAGCACCCAAATGAATTTTACCTCCTTTTCTTCTCACAAATAGACCTTTCGCTTGATGCTATTTAATTGCTGCTGCAATTCCTATTTTTATTTATAAAAAAAAAAAAAAGAGTAACATTTGTGCATTTTTTTATGGAGGAAGCACCAGGTATGTATATTTTTTTCCTAATCATCTCATGGTTCCTTTAAGCATATTTGTTTGATAATAGTGCACTTCAGCACTTGATTGATTTTACAGGTTTGGATTCTCTACATTGGCCTCACTTTACTAAGCAGTTAAGACTAGTCTACTGATGGTTTTTAGTCTACTAATTGTTTGGTGTAATGTTTTAGACCTGTTTCTAGACCTGGTCTAAAACATTCGGTAATTAGGTCTGTAAAGCAGGGGAAATGCTCAAAAGATGCAATTCACAAAGACAAAAAAAGGAGTCTGTGAGGTAGTTTAGACATAAGGATGGAACCTTTTGAATTAATTATGCAGGAGTTTAATTGTATGCAGAGGAGAGCTCATCAGAGTGGAAGATGTCAGTCATAGCTACTGGTTTGTGAATTGCATCTTTGGATCATTTCCCCTGCCTTACCGACCTAACTACCCAATGTTTTAGACCAGGTCTTAAAAACAGGTCTAAAATATTTGGTAATTATTAGTGAATTCCCTCTTGTTGCAACTGATTTACACCAAACCATCAGTAGACTAAAAACCATCAGTAGACTAGTCTAAACGTCTTAGTGAATTGAGGCCATTGTCTATTCAATCTTGATTAGATTTCAGCAGAAATCTAACTGCACAGCTTTATTACTGGTTGCTGTGGAGACGGACTGTGCAGGTAATCTGGAAGTGCCTCACATGGGTTGCCAGGAAGAAAGTGCAGTAAGGGAAGCTTGCGCCAGTGGCATAGCAATAGGGGGTGCAGAGGTTGCGACCACACAGGGTCCATGGGCCAGAGGGGCCCTCTCTCGACCGCAGTATTAGCCTCTTATTGGTCATGTGCTGGTAATAATTACTTCTGCAGATGCTAGCAGTAATCACTCATTAACAAACTGTTCCCCATCCCCTTCTTGCACCTCTGACACTGTAGTTGCCATTGGCAGGTTTTAGTGCGCTGTCACAATTGTTATGTATATAGTGTTTGGGGGGGCCCAATGTTAAACTTGCACTGGGGCCCAGAGCTCCTTAGCTACATCACTGGCTTGCACTCTACCAATTCAGAAGTGTACCTGCACCCTGAGGCTGCTGCCTCTCTCTCCCCTGCTTCGGCCTCCCTCTATTCATTGATGGCAACCTTTTTTTTTACAATTTTTTTATTGTGTGTTTGTCTTTTGCTTGCTCGGTTAGCGACAGATTTGGTTTAATACTGTCATAAAACTTGTCAGAATAACATATATATTTAAAAACTCAGCAAAGACTTCTAACATAGTAATATTTTTCACAGGTCTTGAAAGAATAATTGGTACTGGAGAAAAAGAGATGGATTGTTCTATACAGAACACATCTATAATAGATCTGCCTCTATGCATACATTTCCAATGCATTCCACATGTAAATAACTACTATCCTTCCACCCCCCCGCCCTACCACCACCACCACCTTTATCAACATACATAGATGCGTTAGTGAGCTGGGAATCAGGTGGCCCTCAAGCCTAACAATACTTCCCTAGAATGAATTGTCTCCAGGTCAGAAAGAAAAGCTTGTGAATCCATTGCAAGAGCCTGAAACTTGTGCGTGACACCTTCATCTTTCAAAGGAATCATTCAAACTGAAGTGATGAGTTCAAATAAGAGATCCGGCAAGAATATATCACTACAGGCAAACACCATAATACAAATATCCCCAGTCCAAGCAGCCCTTAAAGATAATGAAGGCAGATGAGAAGGAAATACATTCAGCCTCATTACATTGTGAAATGCACATTCGTTTAAACTTTAAAGGAATGTTTTAGTTACCTCTGGTGTGATTCCTTGAGAGGCATTTTTATACAATCTAGATATACTGGGTGAGACAGGAGCAACTAATAAAAATAATAATGAAGCTCAGTGCACTCATACGAGTAATGTTGCCCGGCAAGGATCAGGAATCTATTCCTCAGGTGATTGTTCAGGGCTGATGCTGTACAGACACGTTGCTAGCCTCCAGGTTAGAGATGCATTCTGTTGCTATGGAGGGGGGAGGAGGGATGACGAATGTCACACGAAGGAGTGGGAGGAATAAGGAGTGAGGGTAGCGTTTGGCTGAGATGATCTTCTCCGATGCATGGGGGTGAGTTGTAGTGGTACACACACAAGAGTCTTGACAGAAGCAGTCTTTACTGCACACCCTCTCAGCTGAATTTAGTCTAATGTGTGTATAATATGCAGGTATGTATAATAGAGGCACCAGTTAGAACAAAATGATTAAAAATCGTCTAAAAGGGGGAAGTTGGTGGACTCACCTCCCTCGATGAAAGAAAAAACACGGACGTTACTAAGATTCAAAGTAAAATTTATTTACAGACTCCAAGGATGCAACGCGTTTCATGGGTCACTACCCCGCTTCATCAGGCAATAGTTTGTAGAATACAAAGTCGGGTCAATAAAGTGGCCAAGCGCCTCTGTCTACTGTCTAGTCCACCCTGGGTGGAAGGGTGTATCCCCGTTTTCCTGTCTACAGAGAGCGACATCTTAAACCTGAGTGGGGTCAGGTCATAATTCTCCCCATCTGCCTATCCAGTGGTTGCCTACCCTTGTTTGTGAGTATAACCATTGCATTGTGTATAATATCCCCATTTTATTGAAATACTACTCTATATTGGGCTCTCGGTCTCTTTTGTCTTTCCTTTAAGCTAATGTGTGTATAAAGCTTAATTGTGCTTAATGTGTGTATGACGCTTATTTTATTTTTTCTTATCATGAAATTGAGCTCCAGGAGTATCAGTGTGGCATCTCCTAACACGTTTCTAAAGACTGTAAGTGTACTCTAGTATAAAAACACATACTTACCTAAGAAAAGGGAAGCCTCTGGATCCAGTCCCCCGATGAGGAATGCACAAAGCTCTTAACACCCCCCCCCCCCCCGAAGAATTCTGACATGGGCTTGTCATAATAAACATCTTGTTCAGCAAGAAGCTATCTTGCTCTATCATTTTCCCTAACCAGCTGATACTGTTTCCTTATCCCAACAGATGTAAGATGACTGCATCTAAACCTACTGGACATTAAAGCCTAAACCACCTCTTATCTGCGCTAAATCCCAACACTGTTCTTCCTCTCTGTAAATTTAAAGCTACATACTCACCACCCAACAGGTCCAGCGACGCCCCCTTAATGACAGTCATTAAGCGGCCCCTCTTCCTACTCACAATGTCAAGTGGCTACATGACAGACGTGAATGGGAAGTAAGCGCTCGCAATACTTTGCATGGAATCGCCAGGGATCTTAAAGAGACTCTGTAACATCAAAAACATCCCCTGGGGGGTACTCACCTTGGGTGGGGGAAGCCTCGGGATCCTAATGAGGCTTCCCACGCCATCCTCTGTTCCACAGGGGTCTCGCTGCAGCCCTCCGAACAGCCGGCGACAGACCCGACTGTCAATTCAATATTTACCTTTGCTGGCTCCAGCAGGGGCGCTGTGGCTGCTTTCGGCTCCGAAGTAGACAAAAATACCCGATCTCAGTCGGGTCCGCTCTACTGCGCAGGCGCCGGAAACTTGCGCCTGCGCAGTAGAGCAGACCCGACGGCGGTCGGGTATTTCCTCCTACTTCGGAGCCGACAGCCGTCAGAGCGCCTGCGCAGGAGCCGGGAAGGTAAATAATGACGTCATCTTGTACGGAGGGCTGCAGCGAGACCCCTGAGGGACGGAGGACGGCGTGGGAAGCCTCATTAGGATCCTGAGGCTTCCCCCACCCGAGGTGAGTACCCCCCAGGGGATGTTTTGACGTTACAGATTCTCTTTAAAGGTCCGATCTGCCGTGTCCGATGCTTAACAATGCGCTATCTCCACGGAAGGCAACATTGATTAACATGCTTATGTTAAACAATATTGCTGACGTGGGGTAACATCGCCGCAACTATCTCTCAGTGGGTATAAGGCTTAAGTGTGTCACCTCTGTGACTCATTGATGTCCCTCTGTCTTTGCTTCCCAGCAGTGGGCTTGTAAACATTGCTGCTACTTCCCTTAAAAGCAAATTCAGAAGAACCTTCATCAAACCTTGGGTTATTTACTATTTCTATTAGCTTGAACAAGTTGTGATGTAAGTTTTGTGTTGTATTTCCCAGTCTTGTCTGTGATACATTATTCAGCAATTCTAATGCACACAAGTGTCTATCCCCATTGCTGGAGTCATCCTCCAATTCCAGCATCATTCCCTTTGTCTCCAGGCTACGGGGACAGATTCTCAACTACTGCATCTATCTTCTGTATTCAGTCCCCACATTCTCTGCTAAGCACTCAGGCTTTATTCTCTATAAAGCAGCCCTGTGCTGAGAGATTTGCAGTTTCCATGGAGTCTCCAGCTAACTACAGCAATGAGGTGATAATGGACTGCAGGAAACAAATTGGCATTCTCTACGACCTACTAGAAAGTTGTGAAATTTGGCTTTTCAGCCGCCTCTAATGATGTTATATGTCACTTAGTGAATCAGTACATTGAAACACTGGATTAAAACAGTGAGATGTCTTAAAAGAACCACATATTAAAGGCTATGTCCATTTATAAAAATAAATAGTAGGGTAAGGAACACGCGGTTTTAAGCTCAGCTCCTGATGTTTTGGAGGAATCCTGCGGCCACATACCTTGACAGTGTGACAGAGGTGCCTGGCTCTTCTACTGACCACATATGCTATTGCTCCGTTGTTATTGCCTGGTGAAGCGGGATCAAACCTGTGAAACGCGTTGCATATTTGGAGTTCATAAATAAAATATATTGACTGTCTTTATTACAGTCGTTGTGTGTCTACTTAGAGGAGGTAAGTCCACCACTACCTCCTCTATTTACCAAGAATTTGGTTTTTAAGCTCATTTAGCTTCCTTTTATCCTTTTGGCACCTTGCTTTGATAGCTGTTTTATCTCCTACTACCCTCATAGTTAGGGAATCAGGCTGGTACTGGCCGAGCGCAAAAAAACGTTTACATGCCCACCGCAGGGCATTCCAAATAACCACTGTGGAATCCCGACTGGATCACCATCCAAGACCGTGAGGATATCCATGCAATCCAGGTCCCCGGAATAAGAGGGACACAAGCGTGACAGCTGGCAAACCTATATAGGTTTCTCCAGCCTCGACAACCAGGTGAGACCTTTCCTATAGGGTCTAGAGCCCTCACCTACTAGTATCACAGTGTGCGCTTTTTCTCCTTTCTGTCTCCATATACATATAAAAGTGCATTTATCCCAGAGTAATATAGCCTTTCTATTGAGCACTTTGTAAAGAGAAAAGGAAATACTGAGTATTCCCCCTGAGGAGTGAGGAGATGAAGTAGCCCAAACCAAAACCTCTCAGATCTATCAGATTTTATTGCCTACTGTAAGCGACAGCAACATAGGAGAAAAGTCATTAATATTGCCTTTTATTTTGGGAGAAATGTACTTCTTATAAGCATGAGGACACATGTATTTTTAAGTTTTTAATGCTTTAATATCTAATCCTAACTTTAACCCTTTTCCTGACAAAACACTCTTCCTAATGCTTAACCCTAACTGAGAAGCCTAACCTCTGGCTAGCCTATCCCCTAACAATAGTCCTCCTAAAGAAGAAGTGCATAACCATGACAAATACTCATATTACCGTAATTGTCTTTACCCCTAGCACCGAGCATGTTTATGGTGGCCTTGATGCATCACTGAGAGATTCAGGGTGCTGGATCATCTCATAAAAATGCATTGTTCTCCTCCTTACCCTGTTTAAAGCCTCTTTGTCATGTGCCTCGCTGTTGCCACTCCTCTCCCCTTCCAGTGACAGAATGGATTGCTAACCTGTAGGCTAGTGATGTGTTTGTACAGCACTTGGCCCTGAACTGTTGCCCAGGGAATTAAGTCGCTAACCCTGCTGGCTACAGTAATTGTTCATGTGTTTTTACCTTAAAGAGAACCTGTACTGAGTAAAATTATTTAAAATAAACACATGAGGTAACTTCAAATGAACATTACATAGTTACCTTGCCATCAATTCCTCTCAGAAACTCACCATTTTCTGCTGACAGTGATTCCTTCCAGTTCTGACAACATTTTGTCAGAACTGAAATATATCAGTTGCTGTCGGTTATATATCAGTTGCTGTCAGTTACAGCTGAGAGGAGAACTGATGTGTCCATGTTTCCCCTATGGCACAAGTGGGTGATATTACAGTTTAACTGTGTGCTGACCAGAAAGCTGTTATGGTGTAATGGCCATTTTCAAAATGGAGGACGGAGAAATCCATTGATCACAGTGGACAAACAGGATGCAGGAGAGGAAAAAGAGATTGAGGAGTAGACTACACAGGAGGTAAGTATGACTTGTGTATGCTTATTTTACTTTTAATTTTCAGTTCAGGTTTTCTTTAAGTACCAGCGGCCAGTTGCACCTAAATAAGGATCTCCTGTCAAAGATTTGCTTGTGGCGGATAAACTCCTACAAGTATCAGCATTGGCTGCATAATAGCCAAGTATCATCACTCAAATGTGCTGGATAAAGTACCCCTTATCACGGTCGCTTATGTGCTCAGTCCAGACAGCTGGCACAAATGAGTGTCATTGCGCATTTTTATGAAGTAAGGTGCTTAGCGGCTTACATGTGTTCGTTCAGCAAACACATCTTTACATCTTGGGCTGAAAGGGTTACTGACTTCTACCCTGTCCAACTGCTGGCTTTGTTGCCGGCTTTGAATCCTATATCCTTTGTTGCTGAATCCTGAATTCCTGTTCCTGCTCAGGTGCTGTTAGATGATCTGTCCAGACGATCTTCCAGCCTTCAAACTGGTCTGCCATCTGCTTGTCATTCCACCAGCAACTGGACTACAGATCAAGCCCTCCTTCCCTTCACTGTCAAATGCTCTCTGGTCCAAATCCAGGAATGACAGGCAGCGTACTACAAGAGACTTAGGTACGAGGTCTTCTGGAACCTGATACCCATGTATACAAATGAACACTGGGAGATATTTTGGGGGGCACTGCAAAACTGGGTCAAAATACAAGGGTACTGGAAATCTGGGACACTTTTTAGGGAGCAAATCATGGGAAGCCAAGTCTCAGGACTCCCAATAGTGTCTCTCTACTTTCTTGCATAGCCTTTAGTGTTCTTAAAGGATTCATCAGGCAAAATGACTTTGCTAAAACACGCATGTCTGCGTGTAACTGACCTTTTTGTACGGTGGATCGCGGCCTCTGTTCCCCTTTCAAAAGTATCCTTTAGCTGCCATACGCTCCAGTCAGGGGCCTGACCTAGAGGTCAGGCTCCCCAGCGACCCGGAACATCTTGGGAACGCAGGCGCAGTGCTGCTATCCTATCTGCAGGATGCGATCCTGCACAGAACATACTGGGGAACGGCGGCAAGTAGGCCATTTATAGACACATACGTTTGCCTGATAACTCCTTTAATGTTCCCCATAAATGTGTCCCAGAATCCATCCAGTGTAGTATTTGGTCTTAGTACCCCGTATGCATATGTATGCCACCGGTGAGCTGAATAATGGCAACTCGTAGGGAGTATGGTAGTGGCTGAATGGAGTAATGTTTAAGGGCTCTGCCTCTGACACAGGAGACCAGGGTTCGAATCTCGGCTCTGCCTGTTCTGTAAGCCAGCACCTATTCAGGGAGACCTTGGGCAAGTCTCCCTAACACTGCTACTGCCTATAGAGCGCATCCTAGTGGCTGCAGCTCTGACGCTTTAAGTCCGCCAGGAGAAAAGCGCGATATAAGTGTTCTGTGTTTGTATAACATTACTGCTATGGCGGCGGCTAGTTTGGGTGCTTCACTCTTAGCGCTATGCGCCAAAACCATCTGCTTCGTCACTACCTTCCAAAGAAATCCACTGTGTCTTCGTTTTTTAATGTTTCCCAAAACATTTCCTAGATTATACACACTTATAAAGTTTTGGTTGCTAGACCGGAACATGTACATTTTATGAAGTCGGGAGTCAATGAAAAGTAAGAGTGCATTTGATTAGCCCAATACCGGCTGCATACAGTTCACATTAAATTTGCTTGCAATCCAAAATTATCACATTGACCAACTGTTGTTTGGTTTCTTAAAGGGAAATTTCACTTTCATTGCAGAATTTCAATGAACATACTTTGATGCTGCAGAAGTCTTTTTTTGTAATTTAATATTATTAAAAATAAATTTCCATTTCAATTTTCAGACACCTAAGAATTTTTAATTTCTTCCTAAACTGATTGTAAGTCCTGTTTTTTGTGTAACTAAGGCAACAGTACTCTGGTTGGAATACAGCTTATCAACAATCTCTCAGCTTGCTACAGGTGATATTAGTTGCACAAAGCAGGATCCATAAGAGCTAACTTTCATAGTTGTGGTATATGTACATAAAAACAATGCAGGCAAGCAGAAATAATATTTTCTATTTGTAATGTATAGAGCTGAACTGGATAGATTGCAGTTTTTTCAACAAAAGTTGGATTTCCCTTTAAAGCGGACCTAAACCAAACATTTTTTTAATTCAAAATATTTAGTTGCACCACTCTGACACATACAAAGATAAATAAACACTCCTTCAAGTCTATGAGCATTTCAGTGCATGCTTTTCACCCTTCTATTTTCATAACTAGGTATCACGCTGATACATGATGAGGTTAGCGTAACTAGTGCAAATCACAAGAAGTGAGTAAGGCGTATTCAGTATCAGGCCGTAGTCATACACAAAGTCAGAGGTATCGAAGTACAGAGTAACAAGGCAAAATCGTAGTCAATAAACAGGTAGGGTCATACACATAAATCAGATGTCAGTCGTATTGGAAGGATAATCAGAAGAATAGTCAGGGACAGGCCGAGTCAAACACATGTATCAGATGGCAGTGGTACAGAAGGACAAGACAAGAGCGAGGTCAAGAGGTAGGCAAGAGGTAGGTACACAGATAAATATACAATATGATGTTACTTCAATATAATATTACGATAAGATAATATTACAAATATATAACTACGAAATATAGTCTGACTGACTTGAGTACATATATATATCGTGCAGAAGCACAATATATGAATGTAGGTCTCAGAACTCACTAGCTAGGCCAAGAACCAGCGTACTGATTAGTATCAAGGCCAGTGAGTGCTCTGGCCTTAAATACACACATGATAGTCCCAGAAACCACTCCCAGAATTGGCAGCACCTCCTGCATGGTGATGTCACCTGATGACATCACAGCTGACATCGCTTCAGACCCGCCTCCTTAGCCTATAAGGCCCTTCAGGTCTCACGCGTGTCCGTTTGGATGCATTGCGCTCGTGTGTGCTCGGATCCACCGCCGGGGACGCCGCCACACGATGCCACAAGATGCCAGCGTAGGAGCTTCACTACCAGCATGGACCCCGTCAGACCTGCCGCTGAAAGGTAAGATTGTTACACCAGGGTTATACAGGTGGCAGCAATTACTTCTGAGCTTAATAGCTTAGCTACCCTCCCTGTGACATCATCATCACCTCCCCTGTGACATCATCAGTAGCAGCCTGTGTTTTGTTTTTGTTTTTGATCTCCTCCACCAGTCTGCCGGATTCTGACCCAGCAATATGAAAGGAAGGGAGGGGTTCCTCCAATAAATGTAAAATATTTTATATTTGTCATCATGCAGCTGAAAAAAAAGCTGCTATTTATTATTATAAGTTAGAAAATAGATTTTATTTCTGAAATCCTGTATTTTTAATTGGGTCCACAAGGACAGCAAGATTTATTAGTTATTACCATATTGTACCCCCCAGTTTATTGATTATCACACCTTAGGACTCTCTTTCTACAAAAGCGGGTCTGTTCGGTTGGACTGAATACCTAGTACATGCAAATGTATTCTGTGACTCCCAGGTTTTATTTCTGCCTGTCATGGTCTCAGATTAGCCCTGATCATATTCATTGTTTGTTTGTTCTGCCTTCTAACATTGCTACTGGCTCAGCTGCTGACCTTTAGTCCATCTGCCGCAAGATAGATTAGCAGATTTTCATTAGCTGGGTGGCTTTGAGGCTTTGATTTTCAGCAGAAATGGCTGCTATAAGTTCACCCAAAAAGACTCTGTCTGGACCCACAAAAGCTATGCTATCTAACATTTACAAGAAGTGTACAGTTCACTGCAGGACACTTGGTGATGCTCCAGCTGTACTGAAGACAGCTTAATGCCAGCAAACATCACAGTTTCATTTATTTGTATCTTCTGTGACAGCAACAGTTAGTTCCTGAGCATGTTAAAATATAAATGTTACTATGATGGTTCCCAAGCTGTTGCTTTCACAAACTAGTTTTGTTTTCCTGGCATGACACATGCCATCTGCTGCAGGGTGGATGCAAGCAATCCCATGTCATGAAAGTTGGATGAAAATGGATCGGTTAGCAACTGACAAGCTACAATGTGTGTTTTGTCTTTGGCTCGTGTTATCTTTTTTTCTTTAACAGTTTACAGTTATGTCTCTCGCTGTTACGCTCTCTGCCAGGTTAAACAAATCTGTCGGTAAAAGTGGTACCCTCTCCGCCCCGCGCACCTGGACCCCGCAGGAGGCAGGTGAACCCTCAGCAGAATGTGACGCAACATCTTCATTCGAGGCATAACACTCAACAATGTTTATTGTAATATGTCCTGCCAATGACATGTGTGTTACTCACTGCAAGAGCAATCTGCTGCATCTGATCTATATTTATAGCCTGTGTAGGTGAAGAGAGTGCCATGGCTGGCTGTCAAAACACTCGTTTGTAGTGTCAAATGTTATCTTATGCTAATTGTACACGAGGAAGGGAAAAACAATACGACTCACTGCATGAATAAATAGGTGTATTTAAAAATGGATCATGCAGCAAATATCAACAGAAATGTGTGGCTTTTTAAAATAGCCATAAGGGAAGAATTTTGAAACTTTTTTCTTTCAAACAAACCTGTGATAAATTCTGGCCCCTAAGCAGGGCCGGCCTTAGGTTTTACAGCGCCCTGAGCGTAACCAGATTTTGGTGCCCCCCCCCATTCATCCTCTTCGCGTGCGCGTACGCACGCACACACACGCCCATGTGCAAGATCCTGTTTAGTGTATATAGGCAGATCCCCCCTTTAGTGTATATAGGCAGATCCCCCTTTAGAATATATAGGCAGACCGTCCCTTTAGTGTATATAGGCAGCTCCCCCCCCTCTTTAGTGTATATAGGCAGATCCCCCATTTAGTATATATAAACAGATTCCCCTTTTAGTGTATATAGCTAGGCAGATAAATAGTGTATAGTTTACAAGCAGATCCCCCTTTAGTGTATATAGGGAGTGATGGTATTAACCACTTGAGGACCCACCCTTTACCCCCCCTTAAGGACCAGCACTGTTTTAGCTGATCTGTGCTGGGTGGGCTGTGCAGCCCCCAGCACAGATCAGGGTGCAGGCAGAGCGACCAGATCGCCCCCCTTTTTTCCCCACTAGGGGGATGATGTGCTGGGGGGGGTCTGATCGCTCCTGCCTGCCTGGGTGTTGCGGGGGGGGGCACCTCAAAGCCCCCCTCCGCGGCGAAATTCCCCCCCTCCCTCTCCTCCCTCCCTTCCCCGGAGATCCGAGGCTGCACAGGAACGGATCTGTCCTGTGCAGCCTCTAACAGGCTCCTGCCTGTCATGTGACAGCGATCCCCGGCCGCTGATTGGCCGGGGATCGCTGATCTGGTACAACGCTGCTACTGTTAGCAGCGTTGTACGGATGTAAACAAAGCGGATTATTTCCGCTTGTGTTTACATTTAGCCTGCGAGCCGCGATCGGCGGCCCGCAGACTATTCACGGAGCCCCCCGCCGTGAATTGACAGGAAGCAGCCGTTCGCGCGAGCGGCTGCTTCCTGATTAATTAGCCTGCAGCCGGCGACGCAGAACTGCGTCGCTGGTCCTGCAGCTGCCACTTTGCCGACGCGCGGTATGAGTGCGCGGTCGGCAAGTGGTTAAAAGTTAAATCAATATATAAAAAACACCTTTAAGTTTCAAACCTAATTATTCACTACCAAACCATAACACCCAATCTCTTTATGTTGTAGAACAACCAGCGCAGTTTTTTGGGGACTGGGTCTCCACTAAGGCTATCCAAGTGTATGTCCTAATCCTAACCCTTCATGGTGCAGAAAACAAGTATTTTCAATGCCCCTGCATCCAGAACCGAAACCCCACCAAGTGACATTTGCAAGTGTCTAGGGCCTGACGTGTTTACAGGGACTTGGCTGCCATCTTATCTGATGTCCACACCTCACTTTACCAAAATTCAGAGTGTACACACAATGGGGTATTATCTAATCCAGGCAGGACACAGGAGGCAGCACTATGCTCCAGACTTCTCTTCCTCATTCCCTGCAGGCATATATGGGGTCACCATAGCTAGAGGAGAGGGGACGTACACCTTGGGGGCCCTTACAGGCTCTGGGTCCCTGGGTAATTGCTCCCTTTACCTCTTTGTGCATGTGCAGACCCTGTTGCCACATAAAAAGCAGTCATGTAGTCAAGAAAGCCAAAAGAAATAACCAAAAATCCATGCAATTGGCATAGTTTGATGAAAAATGTGTTGGGAAAAAAAAACATCTGGGTGCGGAGCCTCTGGCTCATGCACAACAGTGGCTCATGCACAGCAGTGGCTCATGCACAGCATTGGCTCATGCACAGCATTTACAGCCGTCGACTGAGAAAGACCTGTCTCTTGCTTATATTTGGTAAGTAGGCCTATTTTTCATGAAAAATGTGTATATATTAGAGTAAACTCACCACAATTGGTAGTAGTAGTTGGTATACTAGGTTTAATCCGGTTTCGGCTGGAGATTTTGGCTGGGAGAGATGTTAGGGCTGTCGGATGGCTGCAGATCAGCTTGGTGACATAAACAGGGCAGGAAATGATGAGAAATATTGTAGCAAATTGTAGAAATGCTGTTTTCTCATCATGTCCTGACTCTGTAAGTGAAATACAAACTGTTCCAAACTGATTTCAACTGATACCAGGCGGATGGCACAGGGATGGCCAGTACTGGTTTATATAGGGCTGCTGGTTTACATTATGAAAGGCATAGGAGGAGGTTTTTTTGTTTAAGAAAAATCGGTACTTGTGTATTATCCCGTCTAGCAGGACAGCTCGTCCGTTAGACAGGCTTAAAAAGTCTGCACTGTGTTTCTTTAGCAACTGATTCATCACAGATCAGCTGCTCTGTTTGTTCTGCACGCCTAATGACTTAACGAGCTGAAAGACGTTTGTGCTGGGTGAAAGGAGAGCAATAAATCATGAGTCAATGTAAAGGTAAAAATGTAGATCTTTCAATGTTAATGATTGCTGTAATACTCTGCTCGAGACAAAATGTGTTTTCTTATAGTAGAGTATGAAATGCTTCTTTGTACACTCACAATATTACACACATATGCCCAGTAAGGATTGTGTGAGCACCAGCTAGACAGGCTGAAAAAGTCTGCACTCTGTTACCTGATCAGCTGATTCACCACAGATCAGCTGCTGCTCCCGAGCCGTTCTGCTAGAGGGGCTAATAACACAGCTTTCCTCATGACAGCGGGGCGGCCCGGGCGCTTTCATGTCTCCGTCCTTTGAGGGGGGTTTGGCGTTTGTTTTGTGTGGGAAAAAAAGGATCAAAAAGCCATCTGAAGCCCATTGAGAGGAGGGAGGAGGACGGACTTCAGAGCCTTCGTGTCAAAGGAACTGCTTTCTAGCTAAGTGGCTAATTAAGATGTGATAGAAATTCACGGGACACCCTCTCCTTTCACCCAGCACAAACGTCTTTCAGCTCGTTAAGTCATTAGGCGTGCAGAACAAACAGAGCAGCTGATCTGTGATGAATCAGCTGCTAAAGAAACACAGTGCAGACTTTTTAAGCCTGTCTAACGGACGAGCTGTCCTGCTAGACGGGATAATACACAAGTACCGAAAAATCATGTATATAGTTGATAAAGACAGCGATGAACCATATTTTATTAATAAATGGGTGTTAAATATTGGAATTTCAGCACGTTATGATATCAGTGGTGCAGTCTGCTAGACTCTCCTATATCATAAACAGGGCCGGCCTTAGGTTTCACAGCGCCCTGAGTGTAACCAGATTTTGGTGCCCCCCCCCATTCATCCTCTTCGCATGCGCATACGCACGCACACACACGCCCATGTGCAAGATCCCGTTTAGTGTATATAGGCAGATCCCCCCTTTAGTGTATATAGGCAGACCCCCCTTCCCCTTTAGTGTATATAGGCAGATCCCCCCTTTAGAATATATAGGCAGACCGTCCCTTTGGTGTATATAGGAAGCTCCCCCCCTCTTTAGTGTATATAGGCAGATCCCCCCTTTAGTATATATAAACAGATTCCCCTTTTAGTGTATATAGCTAGGCAGATAAATAGTGTATAGTTTACAAGCAGATCCCCCTTTAGTGTATATAGGGAGTGATGGTATTAAAAGTTAACTCAATATATAAAAAGCACCTTCAAGTCTCAAACCTAATTATTCACTACCAAACCATAACACCCAATCTCTTTATGTTGTAGAACAACCAGCACAGTTTTTTGGGGACTGGGTCTCCACTAAGGCTACCCAAGTGTATGTCCTAATCCTAACCCTTCATGGTGCAGGAAACAAGTATTTTCAATGTCCCTGCATCCAGAACCGAAACCCCACCAAGTGACATTTGCAGGTGTCTAGGGCCTGACGTGTTTACAGGGACTTGGCTGCCATCTTATCTGATGTCCACACCTCATTTTACCAAAATTCAGAGTGTACACACAATGGGGTATTATCTAATCCAGGCAGGACACAGGAGGCAGCACTATGCTCCAGACTTCTCTTCCTCATTCCCTGCAGGCATATATGGGGTCACCATAGCTAGAGGAGAGGGGACGCACACCTTGGGGGCCCTTACAGGCTCTGGGTCCCTGGGTAATTGCCCCCTTTACCTCTTTGTGCATGTGCAGACCCTGTTGCCACATAAAAATGCAGTCATGTAGTCAAGAAAGCCAAAAGAAATAACCAAAAATCCATGCAATTGGCATAGTTTGATGAAAAATGTGTTGGGAAAAAAAAAACATCTGGGTGCGGAGCCTCTGGCTCATGCACAACAGTGGCTCATGCACAGCAGTAGCTCATGCACAGCATTGGCTCATGCACAGCATTGGCTCATGCACAGCATTTACAGCCGTCGACTGAGAAAGACCTGTCTCTTGCTTACATTTGGTAAGTAGGCTCATGCACAGAATTGGCTTATGCACAGCAGTGGCTCATGCACAGCATTGGCTCATGCACAGCATTTACAGCCGTCGACTGACAAAGACCTGTCTCTTGCTTACATTTGGTAAGTAGGCTGATGCACAGCATTGGCTTATGCACAGCAGTGGCTCATGCACAGCAGTGGCTCATGCACAGCATTTACAGCCGTCGACTGAGAAAGACCTGTCTCTTGCTTACATTTGGTAAGTAGGCTCATGCACAGCATTGGCTCATGCACAGCATTTACAGCCGTCGACTTACAAAGACCTGTCTCTTGCTTACATTTGGTAAGTAGGCTCATGCACAGCATTGGCGTATGCACAGCAAAGGCTCATGCACAGCAGAGGCTTATGCACAGCATTGGCTCATGCACAGCATTGGCTCATGCACAGCAGTTACAGCCGTTGACTGAGAAAGACCTGTCTCTTGCTTACATTTGGTAAGTAGGCTTATTTTTCATGAAAAATGTGTATATATTAGAGTAAACTCACCACAATTGGTAGTAGTAGTTAATATACTAGGTTTAATCCGGTTTCGGCTGGAGATTTTGGCTGGGAGAGATGTTAGGGCTGTCGGATGGCTGCAGATCAGGTTGGTGACATAAACAGGGCAGGAAATGATGAGAAATATTGTAGCAAATTGTAGAAATGCTGTTTTCTCATCATCTCCTGACTCTGTAAGTGAAATACAAACTGTTCCAAACTGATTTCAACTGATACCAGAGGCGGATGGCATAGGGATGACCAGTACTGGTTTATATAGGGCTGCTGGTTTACATTATCAAAAGGCATAGGAGGAGGGTTTTTTTGTTTAAGCAAAATCATGTATATAGTTGATAAAGACAGCGATGAACCATATTTTATTAATAAATGGGTGTTAAATATTGGAATTTCAGCATGTTATGATATCAGGAGTAGCTGGTGGTATAGCTGCAGTCTGCTAGACTATCCTATATCATATATATACTGTTCTAAGTGACCTTGGAGTGGATGCACAAAGCTGTAGTAATATTGTTGTGCACAGACAGCGCACTGCAATATTACCATTACTACTGGCAGCTATTAGCACTACCTGCGGTACCGCGAGTGTTGCTATGGTAACACGCATTAGTAATGTTAACCATTTCCGGACCGCAGTGATAGAGATCTACGCCCTGTTTTGATGGGCTCCTGGCTGGCAAGGCGTAGATCTCTATCACCGGCGCCGCCGCTCCCCGCCGCGATCGCGCGCACCGAACCGGCTGCACTTAGCTGTCTTATGACAGCTAAGGCTTCCGGGTATCGGCAGGAGCCGTCACTGATTGGCTCCCTGCCGTGTGATCGCTGTGAGCCAATCACAGCGATCACCCTCCGAAAGGCAACATAGTTGCCTTTCCGCCTCCCTCTCCGCCTCCCTCTCCCTGTCACTGTGGATCTTGTGTGACAGGGAGAGACGCACAGCCTGCAGCCGTGACAGGCTGTGCGATTTTAGTGTAAAAATAAACTTTTTTCCAGCTCTCTCCCCCCCATGTATCCCTTGATCCCCTCCCAACCACCTATATATAGATCTATATATATATATAGATCTATATATATATATAGATCTATATATATATATAGATCTATATATATATATAGATCTATATATATATATATAGATCTATATATATATATATAGATCTATATATATATATAGATCTATATATATATATATATAGATCTATATATATATATAGATCTATATATATATATAGATCTATATATATATATAGATCTCTATATATATATAGATCTATATATATATAGATCTATATATATATAGATCTATATATATATAGATCTATATATATATAGATCTATATATATATAGATCTATATATATATAGATCTATATATATATAGATCTATATATATATAGATCTATATATATAGATCTATATATATAGATCTATATATATATATATATATATATATATATATATATATAGATCTATATATATATATATATATATAGATCTATATATATATATATATATAGATCTATATATATATATAGATCTATATATATATATAGATCTATATATATATATATATAGATCTATATATATATATATATATATATATATATATATATAGATCTATATATATATATATATAGATCTATATATATATATATATAGATCTATATATATATAGATCTATATATATATAGATCTATATATATATAGATCTATATATATATATATATATATATATATGTCTCTATATATATATATATATATATATATATATATATAACTGGATTGTGATTTTAACCACTTGCCGGCCGCCCCTACCTAGGGGCGGCGGCAAAGTGGAGCCCGCAACGACCGCGCAATACGCCGATCGGCGGCGGCTCGTTGCGGACTAGCTGGCCGGGGATCGCATGCTGGATGTGCCCACCCGCGACGTCAACCCGCCAGCCAATTAGCAGCGGCAGCGGGTTGTTAACCCCCGATCTTCCGCATGTAAAGCGGATAATACGCTTTGTAATGTATACAAAGCGTATTATACAGGCTGCCTCCTGCCCTGGTGGTCCCAGTGATTGAGGGACCACCAGGGCAGGTTGCAGCCCTCCTAGTAAGTACCCAAGCACACTGATCCTGCCCCCTGATCGCCCACTGCACCCATCAGACCCCCCCTGCCCACCCCTGGGACACCTGTTTGCACCCAATCACCCCCCTAATCACCCATTAATCACTCCCTGTCACTATCTCAACGCTATTTTTTAGATTAGGTCCTAAACTGCCCCCTGGGGGCTCCTGAACACACACCCCCCACACCCTTAGATCCTCCCTAGACCCTCCCCCCTGTGTACTGTATACATCTATTCTTCCCTATAATCACCCACTGACCACCTGTCAATCACCCATCAATCACCCCCTGTCACCACCTGTCACTGCCACCCATCAGATCAGACCCTAACCTGCCTTTTGTGGGCACCTGATCACCCACCCACACCCTCAGATTGCGTGCAGACCCACCCTCAGATCACCTCTGAAAGTGCATTGTTTACATCTGTTCTCCCCTCTAATCATCCACTGATCACCCATCAATCACCCCGTCACCACCTGTCACTGCTACCCATCAGATCAGACACTAATCTGCCCCTTGCGGGCACCCAATCACCTGCCCACACCCTAAATTAGCCCCCCAGACCCCCTCTGATCAACTCGCCAGTGCATTGCTTGCATATATTCTCCTCTGTAATCACCTACTGATCACCTATCAACCACCCCGTCACCCCCTGTCACCACCTGTCACTGCTACCCATCAGATCAGGCCCTAATATGCCCCCTGCGGGCTTCTGATCACCCGGCCAAACCCTCACCCACCCCACCGCAGTGACAGAAATTTTTTTTCTGATCACTGCTGGTACGACTTAATTGCCATGTCCAGGTCATGATTTGAGAACATTCCTGCACTTCAGTGCCAATACAACCTGTCATCTAAGAAGCCACCCTGCTTATGACCGGTTCCACAAAATTCGGCCCCTCATAGACCACCTGTCATCAAAATTTGCAGATGCTTATACCCCTGAACAGTCATTTTGAGGCATTTGGTTTCCAGACTACTCCTCGTGGTTTTGGGCCCCTAAAATGCCAGGGCAGTATAGGAACCCCACAAGTGACCCCATTTTAGAAAGAAGACACCCCAAGGTATTCCGTTAGGTGTATGACGAGTTCATAGAAGATTTTATTTTTTGTCAAAAGTTAGCGGAAATTGATTTGTATTGTTTTTTTTCACAAAGTGTCATTTTCCACTAACTTGTGACAAAAAATAAAATCTTCTTTGAACTCACCATACACCTAACGGAATACCTTGGGGTGTCTTCTTTCTAAAATGGGGTCACTTGTGGGGTTTCTATACTGCCCTGGCATTTTAGGGGCCCTAAACCGTGAGGAGTAGTCTAGAAACCAAATGCCTCAAAATTACCTGTGAATAGGACGTTGGGCCCCATAGCGCACCTAGGCTGCAAAAAAGTGTCACACATGTGATATCGCCGTACTCAGGAGAAGTAGTATAATGTGTTTTGGGGTGTATTTTTACACATACCCATGCTGGGAGGGAGAAATCTCTCTGTAAAGGGACAATTGTGTGTAAAAAAAATCAAAACATTTTAATTTACAGAGATATTTCTCCCACCCAGCATGGGTATGTGTAAAAATACACCCCAAAACACATTATACTACTTCTCCTGAGTACGGCGATACCACATGTGTGACACTTTTTTGCAACCTAGGTGCGCTAAGAGGCCCAACGTCCTATGAGTACCTTTAGAATTTCACAGGTCATTTTGAGGCATTTGGTTTCTAGACTACTCCTAACGGTTTAGGGCCCCTAAAATGCCAGGGCATTATAGGAACCCCACAAGTGACCCCATTTTAGAAAAAAGACACCCCAAGGTATTCAATTAGGTGTATGGGGAATTCATAGAAGATTTTATTTTTTGTCACAAGTTAGTGGAAAATGACACTTTGTGAAAAAAACAATAAAAATCAATTTCCGCTAACTTGTGAAAAAAAAATGAAATCTTCTATGAACTCCCCATACTACTAACGGAATACCTTGGGGTGTCTTCTTTCTAAAATGGGGTCACTTGTAGGGTTCCTATACTGTCCTGGCATTTTAGGGGCCCTAAACCGTGAGGAGTAGTCTAGAAAATAAATGCCTCAAAATGACCTGTGAAATCCTAAAGGTACTCATAGGACTTTGGGCCCCTTAGCGCAGTTAGGGTGCAAAAAAGTGTCACACATGTGGTATCGCCGTACTCAGGAGAAGTAGTATAATGTGTTTTGAGGTGTATTTTTACACATACCCATGCTGGGTGGGAGAAATATCTCTGTAAATGGACAATTGTGTGTAAAAAAATCAAAAGAAATCTCATTTACAGAGATATTTCTCCCACCCATCATGGGTATGTGTAAAAATACACCCCAAAACACATTATACTATTTCTCCTGAGTAAGGCGATACCACATGTGTGACATTTCTTTTGCAGCCTAGGTGCGCTAAGGGGCCCAAAGTCCTATGAGCACCTTTAGGCTTTACAGGGGTGCTTACAATTTAGCACCCCCCAAAATGCCAGGACAATAAACACACCCCACAAATGACCCCATTTTGGAAACTAGACACTTCAAGGTATTCAGAGAGGGGCATGGTGAGTCCGTGGCAGATTTCATTTTTTTTTGTCACCAGATAGCAGAAATGGAAACTTTTTTTTATTTATTTTTTTTGTCACAAAGTGTCATTTTCCGCTAACTTGTGACAAAAGATAAAATCTTCTATGAACTCACCATGCCTCTTAGTGAATACTTTGGGGTGTCTTCTTTCCAAAATGGGGTCATTTGGGGGGTATTTATACTATCCTGGAATTCTAGCACCTCATGAAACCTGACAGGTGCTCAGAAATGAGAGAGATGCTTCAAAATGGGAAAATTCAATTTTTGCACCATAGTTTGTAAACGCTATAACTTTTACCCAAACAAATAAATATACACTGAATGGGTTTTTTTTAATCAAAAACATGTTTGTCCACATTTTTCGCGCTGCATGTATACAGAAATTTTACTTTATTTGAAAAATGTCAGCACAGAAAGTTAAAAAAATCATTTTTTTGCCAAAATTCATGTCTTTTTTGATGAATAGAATAAAAAGTAAAAATCGCAGCACCAATCAAATAGCACCAAAAGAAAGCTGTATTAGTGACAAGAAAAGGAGGTAAAATTCATTTAGATGGTAGCTTGTATGACTGAGCAATAAACCATTTAAGCTGCAGTGGTCTGAATGGAAAAAAGGCTCTGGTCCTTAAGGGTGAAAAGACTGCGGTCCTTAAGTGGTTAATAACTGGCTCCTGGTAGTAACCGCTGTTATGTGCATCAACCCCTTTATTTATTTCACCCATTAGCTCTCCTGTCACAGTTAAGGTGAAAAATAAGTAAGCTTTGTGAATCAACCACATTCTGATATATCCTCATATTAATACATTATCTTTCTCATATATCTACAGTGACAAAGTCTAAAGCGAAAAGAGAAAAATATGGCAACTTGGAGGAGCGACAGCAGGATGTGCAGCCAAGGCACCACCGAGATGGGCCTGCATGGAAATGGACAGACGTAAGTACATCATTTTTCAGCCTTCCACACATCCAAAGCTCTTTCTAAACTAAAGCTTAAGTCAGTAACAATGTTTCTTAATCCTATGACCCATCTAACACACTAAACATATCACCATCACTTCACTATAAAACCTGTAAATACCATACAGATGAAATCAAAGAAGTATTAAATAAAAGTATTCATCAAGTGTATCAGTTATTGCAATTCTTTTTTTATTAATATGTATTTAAGATCATTTAGGGTAGGAACACACTAGGAAGAATCGCATATGAGTTCCATAGCACATAGTGGAAAATGCATATGCGATTCTGCCCAGTGTGTTCCTATCCTTAAACTTGCTTTTTTTGTGTCCATTAAAACATATTGGGGTTGAATCACAAAGCTTATCTCCCCTTACCTATTATATCATGATTTAGCTCTCCTTAAATGACTTAGCCCATGATTTATGTCTCCTAAAATTATATATCCCATGATTTATCGCTCCTTATTTGAATTAACACCTGATTATTATTACATATGAAGTTAACAATTTCTCCTAAGTTTTCTTCTAAGAGATCATTTTTCATCTTCTTTTTAAAATAACTTTTCAGCACTTTGCAACTGACAAGGTACCAAAAATAGGTGAAAAAGTACTATCATAATTATTAGGTGCCGCCAAGTGCATGTCTGACCCACGATAAAAAGAACAGCCTTTGGGGATTTTGGCGGTAATGCGCAGTAATACCCTTCTGGCTGACAGCCAAGCAGGAAGTGCTCACTTCCTGTGGCTGTAGAAACAAATTGCGCAGAAGTGTATTGAAAAAATAAGCTTCTGCGCATGCGCACCGGAATGCTAGCATGCAATTTTTTTAAAAAATATACAAGTCACCATAGACTTATATGACTTCCCGTCCATTGCACGTTGCTGCGCAAGTAGCCCACCAACGTAGGGATGCACTCATGTCGTGTTTACAGCGAATACTCCACTTCCGCTGCAACGCATCTGTGTGAAATGCCCTATAGACTTACACTGACATAGCGTTGGCCTGCGGTAAAACAGGCCAACGCACCGTGCCAGTGTGAAAGGGGCCGCAAAATCATCACATTTATAAAGATGGACAGATGTAAGGAATTATTAAAATAAAAGAGTGAATATAAGTGATTTTATTTTGGAGAAGGAAAGAAAATAACCCCGTGCAGCTGTCTGTAGTGCTACACTTACCACTGAGTTTCTACTGAAAGTGTATTCAGGATCTTGAGTCCTGCAAGTGATTTCTTTTATTTGCACTAACACAGTATTTTTCTTTGAATAGGCCCATCCGGAGAGTGTGGCAGGACCACCCAGAGCTCCTGGACATGCACAGTTTACCCATCTACGTGTAAGTATAAGATTTGGGATGGATAAGAGTATGACAATGGCGGCCGGAAGGAGGAGGTGCGCGGTACTAAGTCTTGGAACGTGTCCCATTGGACGCATGCGTGGCTGTGTGATAGGCATAGAAGCGGCGGGCAGCTGGGTAATTAACCCCCTCTCTCCCAGCCGCACACCTGCAGCAATTATGCCTCATTAGAATCACAAATTCGAGTAGCTAGCTACTCGTAATGACTCATACATGACAGGTCATGTATAGAGTGCACTGGACACTGGGGGGCACATTAAACATTAGGGGGGACAGCATCGGGGGTTTTGTCATGTTCATCCCTCCTCCCGATATCACTCACCATTACCGCCGTGCACCCGAGCAAGTCGGCCCTACATCTTGCAGCATGTCCGACCGATTAATGCAACCAATGCACTTGGTCTCATTGTCGGTCGGGCATGCACTTTAAGGCACCAATTTTCATCCAGTTCCGATTATAAAAATCAAATTGGATGGTTGATTGGCCACCAAGTTTCCTGATGTATGGCCACCTTAAAGTGAACCTAAAGCCGATCAAAAAAAATGAGATTAACTCACCTGGGGCTTCCCTCAGCCCCCTGCAGCCGATCGGTGCCCTGGCAGCTCCGGTCCGATGCTTCTGGACCCGCCGGCGACGACTTCCAGTTTCGCCGTCAGCGGCCGACAATCATGGGAACGCGAGTGGTTGTTCGTGTTCCCAGCCTGTATATCACCCCCTATGCTGCTATTGCGGCCTGGAGGTCGCAATAGCAGCATAGGGGGCGATATACAGGCTGGGAATGCGAACAATCACTCGCGTTCCCATGCCTGTCGGCCGGTGCAGCAAGGTAAGTGATGAATAAACATAGAGCTGTGTGGCCGCTGCGAGGGCCAGAGACATCCTGGGAGTGAAGCAGGCAATTTGGGTGCTGCATAGACTTCAATTTCAGTTGCAGTTACAACAGCTTTCTGGCAATTTGAGCTCTAGAGGTGGTGGAGTTTGGCTAAGATCTTCAGTACCAGCAAGCGCCTCATGGAGTTTGGCTACTATGTAGCTTAACTCCAGGTAGCATCAAACATAGCAGTGGGGTGCACAGTACATGGTAGCCGATCTCCAAATTGCAGTAAAGGGGATTAGTGTAGGTAGGGTGGGGGGTTCCTGTTAGGCCTAGGTAGGGGGAATGCGGAGATTAGTGGAGGTAGGGCGGGGCAGTTAGTGATAGGCCTAGTTAGAGGACATGAGGGGATTAGTGTAGGTAGAGGGTGGGGGTTCCTGTTAGGCCTCGGTAGGGGGGATGCGGAGATTAGTGTAGGTAGGGCGGGGCAGTTAGTGTTAGGTCTAGGTAGGTGGCATGAGGGAATTAGTATGGGTAGAGGGTTGGGGGTTAGTGTTAGGCATAGGTAAGGTGGTAGGGTTAGTGTTAGGCGTAGGTACGGGATAGGGGTTTACTGTTGGGTGTAGGTGGGGGATTAGGCCTAGGTAGGTGTGGGTTAGTGTTAGGGAATGGTGGGAGGGAGGATTAGCGGGAGAGTTAGGTTAGGTAAAGCGATGGTGGAATATCGGTAATATTAATGATATTCTATTTGCATTATCCAGTGCCGCAATAGTAGAATAATAGTAATGTTACCAATATTCTACTAGAGGCTTCATCCCAAATTGCCAGGTGCCTTTTTTGCATGTATGCTCTTGTTACTGCTCTCGCAGCTTTAATTCCAACAGGTCCACAAAAACCACCAGTTATGGCTTTACCCACCAATTATGACACCGAATGGATCTTCCGATGGAGGTGATGTGACCGATGCACAAAGACATAGGGGCGCTTCCTGGATTAGGGCAGATGGCGAAACATCCACTCATACCGTGTGCATCTGGATTTCCCTCCTTGGATTTGCCATTCACAACCGGACATGACAATTTTTTACCGAATGGTCACGAGTGGCTTTCTAGCCCCGTGGCAGACATATTGTGGGGCTCAGACCCCCCTTGCATAGATCAGACCAGAATGTTCTGATCAGACTTTATGAAGTCATTGGGATATTTTGTTGCTGCGGCTGCAGCTGCAAACGTTGCTTCCTTCACCTCAAGGAGCAACGCCCCGTGTGACGGTATGAGTGCTTCCTCCAAAGAAGATGGCGCTCCAGCCACTCATACACAGTCCACACAATGACTTCATCACCGGACTTGGCATTTTTCCTGCATAGTCACGGCTGGCCATTCGGCCCCGTGGCAGACACATTGTGCAGCTTGTACCCCTGGAGTGCGGCTGCACATATCTTTACTACAACAACATCCGAACACCGTGGAAGACTAAAGAGATGAAAGAAGAATCACAGTAAAGCAACACCAGCAGATCATCTTCCACCGCCAGAAAGAGCAGCATCTACAAGGCTATAAGACCGCCTTTATGCCTGATACACACAATGCAATTTTCCCATCAAATCAATCAGCATGTTGGATCTACTCTCAATCAAGAAAGGTATTTTGTGCAGTACTGATCTGACAATTGATCCATTTCTCAATCGGGAGTAGATTGGACATAACAAACATTATCGATAGACCCATTGATCTGACGGGAAAATTGAATTGTGTGTATCAGCCTTTATGCCCGGAGAGGTGGGGCAGTGCACTAGCCATGGGCCCTCCAGAGGTTTCCTCCACAGGGGGTTTTTCCTCTCCTGCGTGCTACGTGCCATATTGGTGGCTCCTCTGCAACACAGGACCACCACCAGCTCTGCTAGCTTTATATAACATCTTCAATAAAGCTCAGAAACCATCTACTCCACTGCATCTTTTTTCTTTAGATTTATGATATTACTTTAATGTGTGTTGTGATGTTTCTCACTGTAGGGGACTATTTCAGTCGATTTTCAGCTTGTAAAACAATTTGGCTTGGTAACATTGGGTGTAAGCTGCTCACTGATCGGCAAAACAACAGTGGCATCTGGGTACATTTTGGAGGGATTTATTCTTGTTTTTTTTTTTTTTTAATTTATTGAAAAGGTTTTATGATGGTCTCAATTGTTTATATTTATAGTAATCAATTTAGGGGAGTAAAGGAAGGAGAATAGAGAGAAATATAATTCACTAGCTCATGGCCCGGCATTGCCCGGGTATGTATTTTGCTGGAGTTGGCTGTGCCCACTTTTTCTGACCCTAACACACAATTACTCAATTACTCAATGACCAGGTTTATTAACTTTGCGCTCTTTGGCATCAATAATTTGAATTGAAATGAAACAAATCTAATTGGCTGTTTATGGCTCCACCCCCTTTTGTGAATTTAAACCCTAGTCACCCAGTGACCAACTGTACCAGGTTTGAGGCTTGTGCCATTACCAGTGCAAGAATGGCAGCAATAAAATATTCCCCTTGAAAATCAATAGGTGAATTCTGATTGGCTTTTGTAGGCTCCACCCACTTTTCTGAATATTAATCCCAGTCACCCAGTGACTAAGTGTGCAACGTTTGAGAACCCTGCCATTAACAGTCTGAGAATGGCTGCAGTTTACATTTTCCCAGTAATATTTGTATTTGTGTCCACCCACTTTTGGTTATGGGGATAAAAAGTATCTTATATGTTATTCCAGGTAATGTGCTATGTGTGTGCCAAATTTCATTCACATCTGTTCAGCCATTGTTGCGTGATCGAGTAACAAACATCCAAACTTTCACACTTATAATATTAGTTCAGTACTATTTACAGGGTTGAAAATAGCAGTGAATACAGCAAAATAGCCTGAGGTAGAAGCTGAGGTTACAGGGAGTAGAGGGAAATGTGTGTAAATGGATAGAGATTTAGCTATAGGACAGGAGGCAAAGACTATTAGTAAACAAATGATACTTAAAATGGGAAACTGTTAGCAGTAGAGTCCCGCAAGGCTCAGTAGTAGGTCCAATTCTTTTTAATGTGCTTGTTAACGACCTAGTGGAAGGAATACAAAGTAATATTGCTATTTTTGCGTGGACAATATTGATCAATAAGGTAAGCAATCATATTCAGTACCAAACAGCAGCAGCTAAATCAAATAAAATCCTGTGATACACAAAATGAGAATTAAAATCACGATACATTAGTATACTACTCTGTGTGTATAAATCACGAGTGAGGTTTTATCTGGAGCATGGGATACAGTTTTGGCCAGAACTGGTATAAAGATGAACAACTAAATTACTCAAAGGATCTGAATACCAAAAAAGGTGTTAGACAAACTAGATTTATTTAGCTGGGAAAAGAGACGACTGAGAGGTGATCAATATTAAAGCTTTGAGAATTAGTTTTTCAACCCTGGGTCTGTATATAGGATATGAGAATAAGATCTATGTATGTGGGTAAGGAAATACTACCACCTCTGTAGGAAAGGGTTCTTCACAGTAAGAGCAGATTCTATACTTGCATTGATAAAGGTTTTGGCTGCTTTACTTACTATGCAGGGAGTCCACAGCTATGATTGCTAGGTGTGGGAACATGATGATACCTCGATCCGGGGAGATGGCTAATCTTTCCTCTGGACTGAGGTGCTGTGAAAATGAACTCAAAATACTATTTCTTTTTTTAAAGCGCACCAGAATTGAGAGGGATATGGAGGCTGCCGTATTTATTTCCTTTTAAACAGTGCCTGGCAATTCTACTGATCTTGCAGGCTGCAGTAGAGTCTGAATTGCACTCCTGAAACAAGCATGCAGCTAATCTAGTCAGCCTTCAGTCAGAAGCATCTGATCTGCCTGCGTATTCAGGGTCTGTGGCTGAGAGTATTAAAGGCAGAGGATCAGCAGGACAGCCTGGCAATTTGCATTGTTTAAAATGAAATATAGATGTCAGCTTCCATATCCCTCTCACTTCAGGTGTGCTTTAAACATTTCTTTCTCAGTTATGTAATTTTATGTTCCACACAAATAAATCATGTCTATTGATCTGCATGCGCCATCCAATATTCACTCCTGATCAATGGGTTTTCCATGTTATCCACTAAAATGAACACATCTGAATAAAGATCTGTCACTGGAAATGATTCCGAAATCCCACCCTTCAGCACCCCAGCAAGTGGACAGGGCCACAGGGAGTCCACTTACTTGTCCACGGCTTGGAAGGAGGAAGCGGTGGAGTCGCTTGGAGCGCCGTGCAGCCGTGAAGAATTATGGTTTCTGAATTCAACACCAACGCTAAAAATGATCCAGTCAGAAATCTGGTACATTCAGGTTGAAATTGGCTGATTACTTCTGCTTGTGATCTGGCAAACATTTTTGCAGTTTGACTCTTTTTATTATTGGAATAAGAAAAACTTTGACAACTGGGCAGCATGGTGTTGTAGTGGTTATCACTCTTGCCTTGTAACACTGGGTCTCCGGTTCCAATGCCAGCCAGGCCACTATGTGTGCCGATTTTGTATTTTCGCCCTATGTCTGCGTGGACTTCCTCCAGCATTCCGGTTTCCTCACACATCCCAAAAACATACAGATACGTTAATTGGCTTCCCCCCTAAATTGGCCATAGGCTACAATGGACAAATGGCTATGGTAGAGATTAGATTACAAGCCCCTCTGAGGCATAGTTAAGTAACAAGACTATATTCTCTGTACAGGGCTACGGAAATACAAAATATTCATAATAACTGCTCTGGATTTTTTGCATCCCAGGCGCCAGTGTAGAGTAAAACATGTAAAAAAAAACATTTAAAAGGGGTAGGTAGTGGTGGGCTTACCTCCCATAGGATGGCACATCAGTCTATATTTTCTGAAATAATGTTTTCTTTATTTAAAGGCAACCTTAACCCTGCACCTAAATAAAGTTTCACTTACCCGGGGCTTCCCAAGTCCCCTGCAACCATCCTGTGCCTTCGCCCCTCCTCGAGTGTCCTCCGGTCCCCGCTGCACGTTAGTTTCATTGTCAGCCGACTGGGAGTCGGCCACTGGCCACACATATTCTTCTCCGCCTTGCAGCCATAAGGCGCGTCCTGTGCAGATGCAGTACGCCTGCGCAGGACGCACCTGACGGCGGCAAGGCAGAAAAGAATATGCGCGGCCAGGGGCCGACTCCCAGTCGGGTGAAAAAAAATAATAATGCAACTCATTTTGTGGGCAATCCCTCGCTTCATCAAGCGACAATAAGGAGCTTGTTTCAATCTGAGCAAGAGGGAGCGCTTCCGTGTAGCATATGGCCTCAGATAACTCCAAAGTTTTGTTTTCAGCTTCAAGGCCGGATTAACCAGCATGTGGGCCCCGGGGCAAAGGTAAACTGGGGGCCCCTACCCTAAGGCAAAGTCAGTCACCCCCCCCCCCCTCCCCCGTTAACTCCCTGGCAGCCAGCCCAGTAGTCTGGTCCCCAGTAGTTTCTCTTCAGGTAGTGTGGTGCCCCCAGTATAGGTAGAGTATTACCCCCCCCCCCGTATAGGTTGAGTATTGCCCTCAGTATAGGTAGAGTATTGCCCCCAGCATAGCTATAGTGTTGCCCCCACAGTAAAGGTATAGTAGTGCTCCCAGTATAGGTATAGTATTGTATAGCATTGCCCCCTGTATAGATATAGTAGTGCTCCAAGTATAGGTATAGTATAGTAGAGTATTGCCCTCAGTATAGGTAGAGTATTGTCCCCAGTATAGGTGGAGTATTGCTCCCAGTATAGGTAGAAATGTGCCCCCCCCCCCCCCCCGGTACATGGCAGGCAGCAGGAAGCAGGCAGAGCATCCCTCCCACCCCGAGAGAGGAGAGTGAGCAGTGTACAATTGCCTGACTGACTCACCAGCACAGACAGGCACAGGCACATTCATCAAGGTGGGGGGCAGACACAGGTGCTGCCATTAACAACAGTGCATATCTTCTTCTCTCCTTGCAGGCATGTAGGCCCTGATGTCCATGCCTGCATCACATCGGGAGGTGGGAGCACTGCTACAGCTGGCCGGCGGCATAGCATGTACGCAGCAGCGAGCCAGGAAGGGAACCATGGAGATTGGACGCCACCACCACCAGGAAGAATCAGGTGTTACATATGGTCCCAGTCTCTCTCTCCCCAGCTCAATCTCATTACCGCCTGCACCCGGCACACAGTCAGACCACACACATTGAGCAAGCGGCAGCTTCCAAAGCATCCAGTGGATGCCGCTGCTGAGTCAGACAGGTGGACATCTTCTTTGGCTGGCAAAGGGGGGCCCCCAGGGACTCTGGGGCCCGGGGGCAATTGTACCGTTGTCTTACTTGTAGCGCCGGCCCTGTACAGGTGTGCTTTAAAAAGTAGCAGTACAGTTACAGTGAAGGCCAAGGAGCCTAACACTTACCCACCCGCCTCCTAACCTTAACCTTCTCATGCCGCAAAGTCGCGATTTGTGGCAATGAAGGTAAATTTGGATGCTTGGAGGCGGTCGATAAAGTTGTGGGTGCCAAGGCATGCTGATATGCAAATTGTGATATCTCACAGCAGACTCAATTACACCCACTATGTAATTGGCATTACATAGCGCCTTCTAGCACCCAAATGTAACTTTTTGCCTCAAATCACACCCATTATTAAAGCCGCAATTTGCAGCAAAGAAGATACATTTCGATGCCTTGAAGTGCCTGAAAGCAGGAGCAAAGGCAGGGGCGTCTCACCCACCAGGCAAGTATAGGCGGTTGCCTGGGGCGCCATGAGGTGGTGAGGCGCCATGAGGTGGTGAGGCGCATTCCCCCGCCGCTGCTACTGTGACCATGGTTTTTCTTTTTTTATATATTATATTACCTCCCGACTCAGTCCCCGGTGCTCGGCATGCTACCATGTGCTCAGCAGTGCCTCCACCTCCACTTCTCCCCAGCCAATAAAGCAATCAATACTGCTCTTCTCTGCCAGCCTCCTTCTTTAAAGCCGTGCCCCTTCTTCTCAGTAGCCACACAGGTAAAGTGTTTACCTCGTGTGGCCCAGCCTTTAACTCCGCCCCATGCCAGTCAAACCAGGAGCCAGCGGCCAGCCAGCTTATGCCCCCGACAGTCTGACCCCCCACCTGTGTCACTGGCTGCACACAGACACTGGAGCGAGACAGCCAGGGGACAGATGCAGTCACAGAGAGAAGAATGTGATGTGTCCGTGTTGGAGCCCCGCCCCCGCACAAGACAGCAACACAGCCCGGGAGAAGGGAAGTTTCTGCTCCAGAGTAGTGATGGGAATTTCATCTCTTTTCAGAGAATCGACTCTTCTGAATCGGCTCCCATTAAAGAGCCGGCTCTTACGGCTCTGAATCGGCTCTTCATTAAATATCACTAAACACCACTCATAATCGGAGTAAAAGCCCCGCCCCCGTCTCCATGACAATTCCAGACTGCTTCTCTGACTGGGGCAATCCCTCCTGCTACTGCTCTGCTCCACCCCATACACTCCTACAAGCTGCAAGAGGAAGACTACATCTCCCAACATGCCTCAGCGCCCTTTATTGCAGAGCAAAGCAGAGCTCTGTGGGGCGGCTGAGGCATCGGCTCTTTCAAAACTGAGAACCGGCTCTTGTCGTTCGCGAACGACCCATCACTACTCCAGAGATGATAATCTGCATGCACAGGCAGAAGAGAAGGTATGCAGGCAGGCTGCTAAGAACATTTCCTGTCCTGTGTGCAGACTCCCAGTACTGTTATAACTGCTAGAATGTGCCCTGCTCTTTTGATACTAGAGTTTTCTTTGAAAGCTGGTTAGGCTGTAGGCTGGTAAAGCTGTAAACCTGTGCTTTAGTGCTGTGCTGTCTCTCCCTCTCCCCTCTCTGTTCATCTGCCCCCTCTTCCATCTTATACTGTCTCTACCCCTCTCTGTTCCTCTGCACTCTCTTCCATCTTATGCTGTCTCTCCCTCTCCCCTCTGTTTCTCTGCACCCTCTTCCATCTTATGCTGTCTCTACCCCTCTCTGTTCCTCTACCCCCCTCTTACATCTTATGCTGCCTCTCCCTCTCTACTCTTTCCTTCTGCTCGGATTACGTGTATTTTCTGGTGAAACGCTTCCACATTACGATTATTTTCTGACAACGCTGCACCATTACGATTATTTTCTGGTGAAACGCTGATGCCCTATGATTAATTTCTGGTGAAATGCTGCTGCAATAAGTGTATTTTCTGGTGAAACGCTGCCACCTTACGAATATTTTCTGGTGAACTGCTGCTGCAATAAGTGTATTTTCTGGTGAAACACTGCCACATTACGATTATTTTCTGGTGAATTACGATTCTGAATTACGATAATTACTATTATTTTCTGATGAAACACTGCCGCATTATGATTATTTTCTGGTGAAACGATGCTGCATTATGATTATTTTCCTGGGGGGGAGGGGCTTGGGGGGGGGGGGGGCACCACAGGTTTTCTCGCCTGGAGTGACAAAATGACTAGAGGCACCCCTGAGCAAAGGCATGCCGATTCTGCGCTCCTAAATTACCCTACTTTGCCACAAATCTCTGCTTTTATAACAGGCGCCAATCGCCATGCTCTTTTTCCATTAGGACTCCTGCGACAATGAAGTCAGTGGGCCGTGTTCTGCTGCTTTATGTGGTGAGAGGTAACAGTTTGGTCTGGTGATCAGTTACGAGGCTTCTTATCACCAAATTAAAGAAATAACTTGTGCCATAAAATTGAGGTTTTGTTTGTAAGTAGTGCATTGCCAGCCACAGTTTGTTCCATTCCAATGCTTCCCTGCTGATTCATTAAGCAGTCGGCCATTGCTGCATTGGATAGAAAAAGGCGGGGCAACAGTCATAGTAAATGTCATTCTGGATATTTTTCAGTTTGGAATTTACAGCTGAGGTGTACTTTAAGTTAATGATGGTATGGTGATTAAAAAAAACAAAATCCCTAATGTTTTGGGCAGTGGCATGGCTAAGGAGCCAGGGGTCCCAGTGTGAGTGTTAGATGAGCGCCCCCCAAGCACTTCATTGGTATAAGGCTTCAAAACTTTCCAAGGACATCTTCAGTGTAAAGGCTCATACACACGTCCAACTTATTGCACAACCAACCGCACAACATGACCAACCACATAACAAGTTGTTTACATGACAAGTACGTACACACACACCAACCAACTAAACAAACAACTCACTTAAAGAGAACCTGAACTGAAAATTAAAAGTCAAAATAAACATAAACACGTCATACTTACCTCCTGTGTAGCCTACTCATCAAGCTCTTTCTCCTCTCCTGCGTCTTGTTTGTCCACTGTGATCAATGGAATTCTCTGTCCTCCATTTTGAAAATGGCCATTACCCCATAACAGCTTCCTGGACAGCACACTATTAAACTTTAATATCGCCCACTTGAGCCATAGGCAAACATGGACATTACCTTACACATTCAGTTGTAACTGACAGCAGCTGATATATACTGTAACTGACGGCAACTGGTATATTTCAGTTCTGACAAAATATTGTCAGAACTTTCTGTAAATAGAATGAATTATTGTACCAAAAATAATTTCGGCTCATTGAAAAGTACAAACACTCAGGGCCGGCCTTAGGTTTCACAGCGCCCTGAGCATAACCAGATTTTGCCCCCCCCAATTCATCCTCTTTGCGTGTGAGCGCACCACAAACATACACTAATGGGGGGGGGGTGGAATCTGCTGCCTAAATACACTAAAAGGGGATCTGCGACTGCAAGACCAGTAGCCTATATACACTAGTACATAGCAAGGAAATGAGCAGCGCTACTTAAAAACAGACTAGTGCCTACCTGCAAAAGAGTGCAAGCCCCACTTGTGGGGTCGAATACACACCGAGCATACACATGACCTGTCTACCACTAGAGGAGGATGTTGGTTTCCATTAACAGCTTGCATGCAACCTATTAAGTACTCGTCCCTCCCACTGCGAAGAAGTCAATCCTCCATGGGAGGGGCCTAACACTAACTAAATCCTAACCTATGTATATGCATAGCCTGGGTGCGGCTAATCAAATAAAATCAAAAATTGAAAATTGCGCAAAAGGTGGATCAGCGCAACACCAGGCCGCCTCCGAATGGCCTCCATCAGAGATGCGCTGAGCCCCCCCAGGAACTACAAACGCACCTTGAACCCAAACAGAAGCTCTGCATATACACCAAAAGCATGGCTGTTATGTGGGAGCAGCTGACCAAAAACTAATTACATTAGTACATAGCAAGGAAATGAGCAGCGCTACTTAAAAACAGACTAGTGCCTACCTGCAAAAGAGGTAGGCACTAGTCTGTTTTTAAGTAGCGCTGCTCATTTCCTTGCTATGTACTAATGTAATTCGTTTTTGGTCAGCTGCTCCCACATAACAGCCATGCTTTTGGTGTATATGCAGAGCTTCTGTTTGGGTTCAAGGTGCGTTTGTAGTTCCTGGGGGGGCTCAGCGCATCTCTGATGGAGGCCATTCGGAGGCGGCCTGGTGTTGCGCTGATCCACCTTTTGCGCAATTTTCAATTTTTGATTTTATTTGATTAGCCGCACCCAGGCTATGCATATACATAGGTTAGGATTTAGTTAGTGTTAGGCCCCTCCCATGGAGGATTGACTTCTTCGCAGTGGGAGGGACGAGTACTTAATAGGTTGCATGCAAGCTGTTAATGGAAACCAACATCCTCCTCTAGTGGTAGACAGGTCATGTGTATGCTCGGTGTGTATTCGACCCCACAAGTGGGGCTTGCACTCTTTTGCAGGTAGGCACTAGTCTGTTTTTAAGTAGCGCTGCTCATTTCCTTGCTATGTACTAATGTAATTCGTTTTTAGTCAGCTGCTCCCACATAACAGCCATGCTTTTGGTGTATATGCAGAGCTTCTGTTTGGGTTCAAGGTGCGTTTGTAGTTCCTGGGGGGGCTCAGCGCATCTCTGATGGAGGCCATTCGGAGGCGGCCTGGTGTTGCGCTGATCCACCTTTTGCGCAAGCCTATATACACTAAAGGGGGAATCTGCCTACATCTACAAGACTAGTAGCCTATATACACTAAGGGGGGGGGGGGATCTACCATAGGTAGGTTCCCCCAGTATAGGTTAGATAGGTAGCTGCCCCAGTATAGATTAGATAGGTAGCTGCCCCCAGTATAGGTTAGATAGGTAGCTGCCCCCAGTATAGATTAGATAGGTAGCTGCCCCCAGTATCGGTTAGATAGGTAGCTGCCCCCAGTATAGATTAGATAGGTAGCTGCCCCCAGTATCGGTTAGATAGGTAGCTGCCCCCAGTATAGATTAGATAGGTAGCTGCCCCCAGTATAGATTAGATAGGTAGCTGCCCCCAGTATAGATTAGATAGGTAGCTGCCCCCAGTATAGGTTAGATAGGTAGCTGCCCCCAGTATAGATTAGATAGGTAGGTGCCCCCAGTATCGGTTAGATAGGTAGCTGCCACCAGTATAGGTTAGATAGGTAGCTGCCCCCAGTATAGGTTAGATAGGTAGCTGCCCCCAGTATAGATTAGATAGGTAGCTGCCCCCAGTATAGATTAGATAGGTAGCTGCCCCCAGTATAGTTTAGATAGGTAGCTGCCCCCAGTATAGATTAGATAGGTAAGTGCTTTCAGTATAGATTAGATAGGTAGCTGCCCCCAGTATAGATTAGATAGGTAGCTGCCCCCAGTATAGGTTAGATATGTAGCTGCCCCCAGTATAGATTAGATAGGTAGCTGCCCCCAGTAAAGATTAGATAGGTAGCTGCCCCCAGTATAGATTAGATAGGTAAGTGCTTTCAGTATAGATTAGATAGGTAGCTGCCCCCAGTATAGGTTAGATAGGTAGCTGCCCCCAGTAGAGATTAGATAGGTAGCTGCCCCCAGTATAGATTAGATAGGTTGCTGCCCCCAGTATAGATTAGATAGGTAGCTGCCCCCAGTATAGATTAGATAGGTTGCTGCCCCCAGTATAGATTAGATAGGTAGCTGCCCCCAGTATAGATTAGATAGGTTGCTGCCCCCAGTATAGATTAGATAGGTAGCTGCCCCCAGTATAGATTAGATAGGTAGCTGCCCCCAGTATAGGTTAGATAGGTAGCTGCCCCCAGTATAGATTAGATAGGTAGCTGCCCCCAGTATCGGTTAGATAGGTAGCTGCCCCCAGTATAGGTTAGATAGGTAGCTGCCCCCAGTATAGGTTAGATAGGTAGCTGCCAGTATAGATTAGATAGGTAGCTGCCCCCAGTATAGATTAGATAGGTTGCTGCCCCCAGTATAGATTAGATAGGTAGCTGACCCCAGTATAGATTAGATAGGTAAGTGCTTTCAGTATAGATTAGATAGGTAGCTGCCCCCAGTATAGGTTAGATAGGTAGCTGCCCCCAGTAGAGATTAGATAGGTAGCTGCCCCCAGTATAGATTAGATAGGTTGCTGCCCCCAGTATAGATTAGATAGGTAGCTGCCCCCAGTATAGATTAGATAGGTTGCTGCCCCCAGTATAGATTAGATAGGTAGCTGCCCCCAGTATAGATTAGATAGGTAGGTGCCCCCCAGTATAGGGTTAGATAGGTAGGTGCCCCCAGTATTGGCTAAATAGGTAGGTGCCCCTCCCCCTCATAGTGGAGGGGGAGCCGCGGGGAGGGCAGCCCGACCTCTCCCTCCCTTCCTCTCCGGGCCGCCCTCCGTGCTCCCCCCTCCAATGCAGACTGCAGAGAGAACAACTCACCTCCCTCCCTGGTTCCGATCGTCGGCGCCTCTCACTTGCCGCTGGTCTCCTCTTTTACATTGTCACTGATGCACACTAAACTTCCTGTTAAGCAGGAAGTTTAGTGTGCATCAGTGACAATGTAGAAGAGGAGACCAGCGGCAAGTGAGAGGCGCCGGCGATCGGAACCAGGGAGGTGAGTTGTTCTCTTTGCAGTCTGCATTGGAGGGGGGAGCACAGAGGGCGGCCCGGAGAGGAAGGGAGGGAGAGGTCGGGCTGCCCTCCCCGCGGCTCCCCCTCTATCACGGGCACATGTTTGCCAACTTTGCCCCCCAGCCATCACCCCCAGCAGCGGCACCAGGGGGCGCAGCGAGACGGACCCAGCCGGGGCCGCAGCTTTGCATTATAAAACACAGGCGGCAGGAGCGCCCCCTGGAAGCCGGCGCCCTGAGCGATCGCACCGGTCGCTCAGGTCAAAGGCTGGCCCTGCCCCTAAGTTAACTAAGATGTGTAATGACGTCAAACCAAGTGGTTGGAATGGCCAAGGGACATGCTGAGAGAGCACATAGTCCTCATCCCCAAACCAAATAAAGACTCATTTCTGTGCACAAACTACAGGCCTATTTTATTAGTGAATCTCAATCTTAAGATTTTTGCCAAAGTCTAAGGCTGTGTTCCCAAGTGAATGGAGACTGTACATTCTTTGTAAGTTCTCCACTCATCATTAAGCAGACAGTGAACGGCTCCTATTTTATTTTTTTACACTTGTCACGCTGCAATGGATCCATGGCAGTAAGCGGACCGCAATAATCCTGGGCAGGTGGATGCATTCCGGCAGACAAATGATAGCACTCAAGGCTGCACCTGAAATGAAAACCAACAGAGGCATGCAGAGCCCCGTGTAGCCTTGAATGCAAAACAGATTCAAGTATGTACTAATTCTAATCTAAAAGATTTTGAATACAGATTGAAGCAATGAATGCAGCTAGCCACAGGTATACTTACGTTCAATTTGTACAGCAGGAGACTTGGCAGCGCTTTCATACGGAGGCTGTACCCGAATAATTTATCTGCATGGATGTGCAGAGCTCCAAAAACTGAACAACATTACACAACTAGCACTCAAACTCGTATAACAAAGGAGGGTGTTAGCCTCAGTAAATAATTTGTGCACAGATTATTCCCTATCGGACTTCCCCACGGTGATGACGGACCCTCACGGGGAAGACCTAACACTAGTCTAACATTAAAAACATAATTTTTCTTGTGCTGCTGATCATAAATGGTATACACATATCGTCAATTTCATCAAGAAAGGTGGATACATTCCCCCATATAGCCTATGGGGGTAACGCATCTACCCCGGGTTACAGCCAGACCATTGGAGCGGACATTACACTGTCTGCTCCTGCTGGTCTGGCACAAGGGAGAACAGAGCCTCTGCCCTTCGGCTTAATCCCACACTTAAGAGTATAATATACCCTGACCAAATGGGCTTCATGCTAGGCGTGCAAAAGAACGATAATGTGAGAACTTAGGGCCTGGTGCGCTCGGCTAGGTACTGTTAGACACCTGCTCTCTTACTGTTGTCGGTTGAAGGCATTTGACAGGGTCAACTGGAGATACTTCTGGATGGTGTTGGCCAGATTTCAGATGGGAGCCTCATTCATGAACGCTCTGAGGAGCTTTTATGTCTCTTCATCGGCCAAAATATGCAATTTGGGGTTACTTTCTGAGGAATTCCTGATAATGAGTGGAGCCAGAAAGAGGTGCCCTCTCAATTCTCACCTTTTTGCCCTGAGTCATTAGCACCTCAGATTCTGGCCTAATCCTCGATCCAAGGAATCAGAGTAGGGGCAGTGGAATTCAAGATATCACTTTTTGCTGATACCCTTTTTTCACTCTGCAGTCTTGAGGTCTCATTGCCTAACCTCTTTGATGCCATGTGTCTTTTTTTGCAGAGTATTCAGAGTGAACCATTCCACATGGGAGGTTATTCCTATTTGCTTTTCTGAATCTCAGAAATCATTTCTAAGTCATACCTTTAAATTTAAATGAAAACTAAATGGAATGAGGTGTCTCTAGATCATGACAGGCTTTACAATCTTAATTATAAACCCCTCTTAAGAAATCTGCATGCACCTCGAGTCTTGGAAAGATTATAAAATGTCATTAGTGGGGAGCATTAACGTCATAAAAACGACTATCCTCCCTAAAATACTGTACTTCTTTAGAACTCTTTCTATTGATATCCACAGAAAGGACCTTCTCAAATTGCAATCCAATATATTGAAATGTATCTGTCAGGGAAAATGCCCAGAATCAACTCTAGATACTTCACCAGGTCTAAGCTCCAGGGTGGCTTCAGCCGCCTAAATCTACTAACTTACTTTAAAGCCTCTGGATCCTCCAGAGACTCCCCACGTCCTCCTCAAGACCACGGATCCAGCACTGAAACCCTCTGGAAATTCTCGCCCATCCTCCTGTCTGTGGACAAGCGAGGCTGCACTGTGCAGGTGCAGGACTCTTAGGTTAAGCAGAAAAAGATGAGTCTGATCGGCTTTGTGCTAGTCCACAGTCGCAAGCCTTCCTGCACCTGTGTGGCCACACTCCTTCACAGACAGAGCGCGGTAACACGCACTCTTCGACCAAGCCCTTGTCAAAGAGGTCCTGGGGAGCCCAGCGCAGGATCAGGGGAGGTGAGGGGGATGGGGGATGCCTCTGGATAATCCAGTGGGTTTCCTCTACTGAGATAACTATTTGGGGAACCTTTTTCCCATCAGGTACAATTTTAATATACTTATTATACTGTTGATAATACAGTGCAGTACACACACACAGAGTACAGTATACACACACATTTACTGTATATTGTGATTGAAAACAGAAATTACAAAACAAATTATCTGCCAGTTAGGTACCCCCTGACATGTTCTTCAAGTCTTGCAAAGCTTGCTAAGCACAAAGTTTACAGTCCTATTTACCTACTGTATGACATGGAGATAGTCCTTGTTCAAATGCGTTTTCCAGTCCTGTACTGGGTGCCATCATCAGTCCTTGTGCTGTGCTGGGTGAAATTCCCTTTTTTCGCTTCACCAGGCAAGCAGCAATGTAAATTCACAAACATGTTTGAATGTGAATCCTGACATGAATGCGCTTTTGCAGATGTTTGCTGGGGCAAACTCAGTTCCTATTGGCCATTCCAAGCCAGCTGACCTAAGTTTTAAGGTCAGGCTGGGCATTATGCGAAAAAGTTTGCCACTGACAAAGAAGGGAAGAAGTTGTACCCGTTTGGAGGAGCAAATCCTGATGCACATATGTGCACAACATGTTCGCATGCGCAAACTCCATCTCTATTCTTGTATCTTCTGCCCTTTCATGAAGACAATGAGTGACTAACCTGAAGTTAGCAGAAGGCGTGAAGTCTGGCCAGGATGTGAGGACTGGCAGTTGCACCTTGAGGGGAAGGCAGCAAGCACAGGATAAAAGGACTGGCAATGGCTCTCAGTACCTGAAGGAGAATGCAAGGACTGGCAGTAGCACCCAGAGGAGGATGCAGGGATTGATGACGGCACCCACAAGATGTAAGAAGAGGCATCAGAACCCAAAGTAGTTACAGTCTTTATTGGGATTTCTGCATTCATGTTCTCTGCAGGGTTCGAAGATGATCCAGAGGTCATGTAAGGTTAGTCAGTCTATCAGCTTCATAAACTAATGTACAACAGGAGAAAATGGCAGCGCTTCCAAATGCAGGCTGCACTGGAATTGACCAGCTGCATACTGTAGATGTGCAGAGCTCAAAACACGGGCAGATTACTCAAATTGCATTCAAAACAGATGCAGCAAATGGAGGACGTTAGCTTCCCAAAAAAGTTTGCGTGCAGATTTTTCAGTATTAGACTCTTCCACGGTGTTGACATGCCCTCACAGAAGAGACTTAACCATTAACTAACAATTAACACATAGTGTAAACCTGGGGCTGCTGGCCATAAATGGTCTACAGGTTTTCTAAAGTGTAACAACAGTGTTGCGCCTATTGGTCAGCAGCTGCACTTGGAATGGGAGTTTCCCAAAAATCTCCCAATAGATATATAGTACAGAGAAATAGGTATCCAAACAGCGCTTATATTGAATATGCAATATTATATTCATAAAATCTCACTCCAATAAAATTGCATTCGCAATTTTATTGGAGTGAGGTTTTCTAAAGAACAGCAAGAAATTGGCAACGGTCCTAATCAGGCTGCAACTGAAATGAAACCAACAGAGGTGTGCAGTGCCCCCCTAGGGACTTAAATACACACCTTGAATACAAATCAGATGCAAACTATGTACTAAACCCTAATATAGATAAACTGAATGCAAACTGATACACAAGAATGCAGCTAGCCACAAGTAGACTTCCATTTTTTTCAACAGGAGAAAATGGCAGTGCTTCCAAATGCTGGCTGCACCTGAGTTTACCAGCTGCATACAGGGGCGTAGGGGCCACGGTCGCAGCAGTCGCCTGTGCGACCGGGCCCGGGGCCCCTAAGGGCCCCCCGAGGGGCTCGCTCGTCCTCCCCACATCAGAGCCAGATTTCTGCTGCACTCGCAACTCCACATATGCAGACTGCTGTGCACAGGAAACGGAAACGAGGGATGGCCGCTCCTCTCTGTTTCCAGCAGGCAGCAAGTGACCACAGAGCTTGCAGCACTGTCTGCAGTTCTTCACTTCTGCCCCCCTCCTTCCTGCTCCAGGCTCCGGCTATCAGAGATGCTCAGAGAACGAGCACACAGCTGTGAACAAGTAAGTCCTGCGCAGCCCGCTGCCGCAGCACTGTGCTTCACTACTCACACGGCATCACACAAGTCTCACAGGCTATCGACGTTATGACATGCTGATGTCTGTAATTACGGGAGCAGAGAAAGGAACTGTGAACTAGTTTGGGCAATTAAGATTAAAAGATAACCTGCCGGCTATATACTTTCTGGTCTTCTTGTCTCCCCTCTCTCCCCGTCATCATGAGGTCTACTCTGTGTCAGGCTCTGCATGTGCTCTCCTCCACAGTGCAGGGTGTTGGTGGCAGGTTTTCTCAGCTAAATCTTGCTCCATATCCCCCCAATCTGTCTCTCCCTTTTCTATACCTCTTTATCTTCCCCTTTCCCACATTCTCCTACTTTCCTATACGTCCCCCCTCTCTTTCCTTGACTTTTTCTTTCTTATGTTTTCTCCAGCATCACTCTCTATTTCCCCATCTCACACTCCACTGTCTCATCTTAATTTACTGTATATAGAATTGATTACCGACCCCCCGGTGCTTTACACAGTACACAATTATTTCAGCAACTGTACCTCATAGAAGCTAACAGTTTAATTCCCAGCATAATCGTTACCTGATGTCCTACCATATTATTTATGTTATAGCACAGACATTTTCTGTGTCACTTTATAAAGTACATAGTCACTGACTGTCCCCAGAGGTAGGGCTATGGAGCTGAGGAGTCGGAGCAATATTTAGGTACCTGGAGTCGGTAGCCTATTCCTGGCTATCTATACTGAGGCACCTACTCCTGGCTATACTGGACGCACCTATGCCTGGCTACCTATACAGAGGCATGTATTCTTGGCTACCTATACTGGGAGCACCTAATTCTGGGTTATCTATTCTGGAGCACCCATACCTGGCTACTGAAACTGGTGGCCCCTATTCCTGCCTACCAATAATGAGGGCACCTATTCCTGTCTACCTATACTTGAGGCGCCTATACCTGGCTATTTAATGTAGGGTGGGGGGGACCTAGGTCCAAATTCCACATCGGGATGGGGGCCCGGGTCCAAATTCCGCATCAGGGCCCCGAGGCTTGTAGCTACGCCACTGGCTGCATAGCTGTGCAGAGCCCAAAACATGGGCAGATTACATAACTTGCATTCTTCTGTGAGGGAATGTCAACGTCGTGGAAGACTCTAGTACTGAACAATCTGCACGGTTTTTGGAAGCTAACATCCTCCAATTGCTGCATCTGTTTTAGATGTAAGTTCCGGAGAGGCGCTCCGAGTTTAGAGGCTGTATACATTCGGTACTGTTAATGGCCTGATGAAGTGGGCTTATACCTACAAAACGTGTTGCTGTGCTAAATACACTATATTTTATCACAATTTTGATTGTGTCATCTGAGAGGTAAGCCACCTCTGATTTTTTATATTATTTGTTTTTACCTGTATTTTATCCTTTTTTGGGCACCTCTTCAAACCTGTTGTGCTATCTTCACCCTCCCTTTTTACCCTAACAGGGAGGAAGGTATAGTATGCCAGTGGTTTTTCACCACTGGTAGTTCTTTTTCCTTTTATTCTAAGTGTGCGACCACCCTGCATCCGGTCATTCCAGGAGGCACCCGAATGGAGACAGGCAGATACTCTCCACCTGCGCCACGTGGTTAGTTGCTCCCTTGTGCAACCTACCTTTGTGAGTATATTTCCTGCAGAAAGCCTTTGTATTTACTTTATTCAATGACATATTGTGCTATTGGGCTACCATAGTCTCTGTGTTTTTTTCCCAGGGTGTTCTTCACCCACTCTCCCTTCCCCTGGGAATCACTGTGCCCCCCCGAGTGCCCTCCCTGCTCACTAACATAAAGTTAACTGTTTCCAGGCTCCAGCAGCATACAATTAACAGGATGGGGTCTGTAAAAAACTCTACATGTCAGCCTGAGTCTATGTAGGCATTAAAGGGAAGGTTCAGGGAGGGTGGGGAAAAAATAAAAATCAATTTCCACTTACCTGGGGCTTCCTCCAGCCCGTGGCAGGCAGGAGGTGCCCTTGCCGCCGCTCCGCAGGCTCCCGGTGGTCTCCGGTGGCCGACCCGACCTGGCCAGGCCGGCTGCCAGGTCGGGCTCTTCTGCGCTCCAAGTCCTTGTACTTCTGCGTCCCACGCCGGCGCTCTGACGTCATTGGACGTCCGCCGGGCTGTACTGCGCATGCGCAGAACTACTGCGCATGTGCAGTACAGCCCGGCGGACGTCCGATGACGTCAGAGCGCCGGCGTGGGACGCAGAAGTACAAGGACTTGGAGCGCAGAAGAGCCCGACCTGGCAGCCGGCCTGGCCAGGTCGGGTCGGCCACTGGAGACCACCGGGAGCCTGCGGAGCGGCGGCGAGGGCACCTCCTGCCTGCCACGGGCTGGAGGAAGCCCCAGGTAAGTGGAAATTGATTTTTATTTTTTCCCCACCCTCCCTGAACCTTCCCTTTAATCCAAGTCTAACAATATGTCTTCTACCTGCATGAGACATTTCGTGAGATTCAGACGTTGCTAACGGCCATTGCTGCGATTTATGTACGTCACCATCACTACCATTGAAATAGCCCAAATAAACAGGTTTTTGTGACCCTAGGCTATGACCTCTTCGGCCTAGGGGCCCGAAACTCACCAGTCATGTTCCCCCTAAGGGTCCCTACAATGCTAGAAAATTTGGTACTGCTGAGCCATTGCCCTTTGAAAAGATGTGAGATTTTGGAAAGTGAAATAGGGAGGCAATGAAATCCTATGGGGGATTTTACCAATTTTGGACCCCTGTAACTCTGGTTTGCAGAGATGTAGGGACCCCATCTTTGGAATCCAAGTCTAACAATATGTCTTCTACCTACATGAGACATTTCGTGAGATTCAGACTTTGCTAACGGCCATTGCTGTGATTTATGTACGTCACCATCACTACCATTGAAATAGCCCAAATAAACAGGTTTTTGTGACCCTAGGCTATGACCTCTTCGGCCTAGGGGCCCGAAACTCACCAGTCATGTTCCCCCTAAGGGTCCCTACAATGCTAGAAAATTTGGTACTGCTGAGCCATTGCCCTTTGAAAAGATGTGAGATTTTGGAAAGTGAAATAGGGAGGCAATGAAATCCTATGGGGGATTTTACCAATTTTGGACCCCTGTAACTCTGGTTTGCAGAGATGTAGGGACCCCATCTTTGGAATCCAAGTCTAACAATATGTCTTCTACCTGCATGAGACATTTCGTGAGATTCAGACGTTGCTAACGGCCATTGCTGCGATTTATGTACGCCACCATCACTACCATTGAAATAGCCCAAATAAACAGGTTTTTGTGACCCTAGGCTATGACCTCTTCGGCCTAGGGGCCCGAAACTCACCAGTCATGTTCCCCCTAAGGGTCCCTACAATGCTAGAAAATTTGGTACTGCTGAGCCATTGCCCTTTGAAAAGATGTGAGATTTTGGAAAGTGAAATAGGGAGGCAATGAAATCCTATGGGGGATTTTACCAATTTTGGACCCCTGTAACTCTGGTTTGCAGAGATGTAGGGACCCCATCTTTGGAATCCAAGTCTAACAATATGTCTTCTACCTGCATGAGACATTTCGTGAGATTCAGACTTTGCTAACGGCCATTGCTGCGATTTATGTACGTCACCATCACTACCATTGAAATAGCCCAAATAAACAGGTTTTTGTGACCCTAGGCTATGACCTCTTTGGCCTAGGGGCCCGAAACTCACCAGTCATGTTCCCCCTAAGGGTCCCTACAATGCTAGAAAATTTGCCACTGCTGAGTAATTGCCGTTTGAAAAGATGTGAGATTTTGGAACTGTAAATAGGAGGCCCAATGAAAGCCTATGGGGGATTTTACCAAATTTGGAGCCCTGTAACTCTGGTTTGCAGAGATGTAGGGAACCCATCTTTGGAGCCCAAGTCTAACAATATGTCTTCTACCTGCATGAGACATTTCGTGAGATTCAGACGTTGCTAACGGCCATTGCTGCGATTTATGTACGTCAGACTCGCCACCATTGAAATTGCCCAAATAAACAGGTTTTGTGACCCTAGGCTATGACCTCTTCGGCCTAGGACTGCATTGAACGCGACCCACGCATTGTGCGCATTCTGGACAACACCAATTACTGGGTTAATACCCTTCTGGATCCACGGTACAAACACAATGTTCCAAAACTGCTTGAAGAAAGAGCCAGACAGGTCAAAATGGAAGAACACAAACCAATTGAGATGCGCAAATGTATACACTCAAATCAGGAAGTGCGCCAATATTTTTATACAGTCAATATTAGATTTGATATTAAGCGCTACACAGTCCTGCTTCTGAAGGAGGGAAATCCTCTCTATCACAAAAGTTCTTTTATATTGCCGACCTGGTTCTCACCACCACCACACCAGATATTGGAAAGGGACTCACCCTCTTCTAAGACCCCCAATTGGGTCTTAGTCTCGCCTTGGGGATATTCCCAGGTCACCCCCGACCTTACCGATCTGTATCTTTAGTGGGCTGGGCCAATCCTTGGTATTATTCCATAAGTACTGACAGATAACCTCCAAACAAACAAAGCTCACATAGCGTAATACTGTATGATATTAAAAGTTCTTAAAAATTTATTGCACTTACAATATTCTCCGAATAAAAACAGCATGAGTTTTTCAACGGGCTCTCCCCCGTATTGGTGGCCTCCGGAGGGCTCCCCAAAGGTAGCTTCTCGGACTGGCTGCCGCGCGGTCAGCCTTCCGTATGGTTTCCGCGTCTGCCCCCACTGTTGGCTCTGCACTCCACGCCGTCTCAGGTCCCGCCCGACTAGTTTCGTCACAGTACGTGACTCATCAGGAGCTCCCGACTAGTTTCGTCACAGTACGTGACTCATCAGGAGCTCCTGATGAGTCACGTACTGTGACGAAACTAGTCGGGCGGGACCTGAGACGGCGTGGAGTGCAGAGCCAACAGTGGGGGCAGACGCGGAAACCATACGGAAGGCTGACCGCGCGGCAGCCAGTCCGAGAAGCTACCTTTGGGGAGCCCTCCGGAGGCCACCAATACGGGGGAGAGCCCGTTGAAAAACTCATGCTGTTTTTATTCGGAGAATATTGTAAGTGCAATAAATTTTTAAGAACTTTTAATATCATACAGTATTACGCTATGTGAGCTTTGTTTGTTTGGAGGTTATCTGTCAGTACTTATGGAATAATACCAAGGATTGGCCCAGCCCACTAAAGATACAGATCGGTAAGGTCGGGGGTGACCTGGGAATATCCCCAAGGCGAGACTAAGACCCAATTGGGGGTCTTAGAAGAGGGTGAGTCCCTTTCCAATATCTGGTGTGGTGGTGGTGAGAACCAGGTCGGCAATATAAAAGAACTTTTGTGATAGAGAGGATTTCCCTCCTTCAGAAGCAGGACTGTGTAGCGCTTAATATCAAATCTAATATCAAAATGGAAGAATACCAGCAGGCCCTTGTGGAGACTTTAGAGAGGAGATTGACATCCTCCCCCTCCTCTAGCCAGTTGTACGCCGACAGACTGACTTCCGCAAACCCAGGACGACCAGGAGGGCAGCAAACAACACAAGCCGCAGCTAGTGCCCAAAAGGGAATGGTATCGGCAGTGTCCTTGGAGTGGGAAAATTTTCTGACACCCATGCAGCAGCACACAGAACAGCAAGCGTGCAGATCCACCTCCAACACCGATCGCCTGGAGAAGATGGTCAAGGACTACATGTCAGATGGCGTAGCTGTGTTGAACAATCCATCTGCACCCTTCAACTATTGGGTATCGAAGCTAGACACCTGGCACAAACTGGCAATGTACGCAATAGAGGTGCTGGCTTGCCCGGCAGCCAGCGTTATGTCGGAACGCTGTTTCAGTGCTGCCGGAGGCATCGTCACAGATCGGCGGCGTATCCGCCTCTCCACAGAAAATGCAGACCGTCTGACTCAAATTAAAATGAATCAATCCTGGATTGGAAACGACTACGCAACACTCCCGGACCCCAACCAAGTAACATGAACAATGAACATCTGTGATGGGTTAGCGTTTCCGGTCCCTGTTTATTGAACCTCTCATCTGTATTACATTTATGACTGCATGGCGACAAAATGCAAATTGCTATCCGCACGCTTCTTGTCCTCATGCAAGGCCTGGGTTGTTGTGTCTCAAAGCGTGGCCTTCTCCTCCTGCGCCACCCTCCTCCTGTTCCATCACGTGTGCTTCTGCTGGGTTAGCGTTACCGGTCCCTTTTCCTGGAACCTCTTATATGTATTACATTTATGACTGCATGCCGACAAAAAGCATGTTACCTGTGCAAAGAAAACAGACATTTCCCGCATTTAAAAGACAGTTTTCCCTTTGAAACTTTAAAATCGATTTTCTCAAAAACTATAAGCTCTTTTTGCTAAATTTTTTTCCTCTTGTACCCACTCCCAAGGTGCACATACCCTGTAAATTTGGGGTATGTAGCATATAAGGAGGCTTTACAAAGCACGAAAGTTCGGGTCCCCATTGACTTCCATTATGTTCGGAGTTCGGCCATGTTCGGCCCGAACCCGAACATCTAGATGTTCGCCCAACACTACACGTGACCCGTTCGGCCAATCACAGCGCTAGCCGAACGTTCGGGTAACGTTCGGCCATGCGCTCTTAGTTCGGCCATATGGCCGAACAGTTTGGCCGAACACCATCAGGTGTTCGGCCGAACCCGAACATCACCCGAACAGGGTGATGTTCTGCAGAACCCGAACAGTGGCGAACACTGTTTGCCCAACACTACTTACATAACATGTGTATTGTAATGTCCTCCTTTTGCTTCCATATAATTTTATATAGTAAATTAGGAGCATTCTCTTGATGGCAGGGGCCATCTTGTGTCCTCCGAGTAGATTCCCCCCCCCCCCCCCTCCCGCATCCCCCTCCTCCCTGCACTAATTATGAGCACAGCGGGGAGGATAAATGCAGCTGGCACAGACTCACCTAATAATGGATCTAAGCGCTGCCATTCCTATCTGTTCTCTGCACTACCGCCAGCGGCAGTGCAGAGAGTATAGAAGGGAACTGCAGCGCCTGGAACCATTATTAGGTGAGTCTGTGAGCGCAGTCTTTATCCTTCCCCATTGATCAGTGCGGGGAAGAGGAGGAATGCGGCGGCGACAGATGCAGCAGGCGGGCGGAGAGGGAGTGGACATGCTACTGGAGGAGGAGGGCAGAGGACAGTGACAGGAGACAGCCTCTGGCCCCCCTCCCTGCACTCTAACAGCGGGTGGATCCACCGCAGTGAAGGGGAGACCAGGTGGCCAATCGCAGCGCAAAGAGGTAAGTGACAGAAGCTTCAGCCAATCAGGCTGATCCAGCATGCATGTCACTTCTCTTTTGCATCTGCATACGCTGTTAGAGCCTGGGGGCATAAGGAGAGAAAAGCTCATTTGGAAAAAAGTTTGATTTCAAACTTTTGAATTGCCTGATTACTATCCTTTGTATCAATGTAATAGCCTGCAGTAGAGAATTAATTTAGCATTTTATGCCTAACAGTTACTCTTTAATGTATTTGGATGACACTTATATTTGCAAAAAAAAAACACGTTCTACCTCCTTCTGATTTGTGGCCCATACGCAATTAACCTTTTCTCCTGTGTTTTCTCCTAGGTGATATTTTCACACTTGTCAATAAAAGGCCTTTTAAACCACCAATGAGCAAAAAAAAAAAAAAATATTTAAAATAATTTTGATAGTACGTTTTACCTACTTTTGGTACTTTTTACAAAGCAAAGTGCTGAAAAGTTTTTATAAATTGAAGTTGAAAAATTATCTCCTAGGAGAAAACTCAGGTGAAAAAGTTAATTGCATATGGCCCTGTATGTTCCAACATTGCCAGTCAACAACAATAGAATATGAAGAAGGTTTACAAGCAAACAAGTTTACTGTTTTTCTTTTACATTAGCCAATAAGCTAGAGCTTGTAATTTACAGACAGGAAAATTTGAATCAGGATAATAATCTAATATCTAAAGCTCGCCAATCAAACAACAATTTTGATTACCCAAATGGGCCCCAACACCCAGCCAAATATTCCCCATTTGTGCCCCCCCCCCCCCTAAAAAAATTTGAAGCTGGATCCGCACTGCTTCTGAGGGACAGTTAGTGACAATCTATACACTGTGCAGAAGATGTCAGCTCTATGTATATAAATACAAAATGAATGACTAAATAAATAAATACTTGGGGCATTCAGCAACCATTACGCCATATTTAGAAAGATTTCCTCTATGGGGCGTAGAGTATTTTTCCTAATTCTAATATTTCATTCAAAAAGGCAATCCAGGCTTAAGCAAATTCCTCACAGGGCAGCTCAGCCACATAAGCAAGAATGTCAACATTTCTAGGAATAAGAACTTCAAATGTTTTTTTACTTATCCAGAATATACACAAAATATCTGCATATGACTCACAGTAATCTCTACAGCCTGAGTCTGCAATCAACCCCATTATGAATTTCCTGTCAGGAGTTAGATAGGCTAGATTGGAGTATAACATTGAAAACTGGATTTGGATCTTATCGCCAAACAGCTTTCTTTTTCTCTTCATATGAATGCCATTCTACAGCTGAAGGTGCTGATAGAACATAGTTTTGTCTAAAGGTGCGTACACACCTTTGACGGATGTCGCCCATCAGGGATCAGGACCTGATCCCCTTGGGCGACATTGCTGGGCCGGGCTCCACAAACCCGTGCCAGCTGTGTAGCTGACGATGCACTGTGTTGCTAGGACAACATACAGTTGTGTTCAAAATTATTCAACCCCACTGAAATTTAGTGTTTTGGCCAGTTTGACATTGATTTTGATCATTTCAGTCATCTTGTTTACAATTAAAGAGGCACTTAAGTGACAAAAAAAATATTTTTACTCACCTGGGGCTTCCCTCAGCCCCCTGCAGCTGATCGGTGCCCTCGCCGTGTCTCTCTGATCCTCCCGTCCCCGCCGGCGACCACTTCCGGTTTCGCCGTCAGGACCCGACAGGCTGGGAACGCGAATGATTCTTCGCGTTCCCAGCCACAATATCTCCCCCTATGCTGCTATTGCGGCAACATCCTTTTCCATTTATAACAGCTTTTAAACGTGAAGCATAGCTTGACACAAGTGTCTTGCAGCGATCTACGGGAATCTTAGCCCATTCTTCATGGGCAAAAGCCTCCAGTTCAGTCACATTATTAGGCTTGCGCGCTGCAACTGCTTTCTTTAAGTCCCACCAGAGGTTCTCAATCAGATTTAAGTCTGGTGACTGCGATGGCCACTCCAAAATGTTCCAGCCTTTAATCTGCAACCATGCTCTAGTGGACTTGGAGGTATGCTTGGAAACATTGTCCTGTTGAAAGGTCCAACGTCTCCCAAGCCTCAGGTTTGTGACAGACTGCATCACATTTTCATCCAATATCTCCTGGTACTGAAGAGAATTCATGGTACCTTGCACACGCTGAAGCTTCCCTGTACCTGCAGAAGCACAACAACCCCAAAGCATGATTGACCCCTTGCCATGCTTCACAGTAAGCAAGGTGTTCTTTTCTTCATAGGCCTTGTTCTTCCTCCTCCAAACATAGCGTTGATCCATGGGCACAGAACACTACCACAAATGTTTTGGGATAGTGTTCTGTGGACTGATGAAACAAAATTAGAACTGTTTGGGCCCATGGTTGAATAATTTTGAACACAACTGTAGGGACCACGAGCGGTGCAGGTGTGACGTCATAATGAGATTGGCAAGGGATCGGAGTCAATGGGGTTGGGGGGCAGATTGCTCGCAGGTTGGAGGTCACCGGCTGCTGGATACATGGCTGATTGTCAGCTGTGGCGGTCATTATCAGCCGCCTCAGCCTACTTAAAGAGAAGCTCCGACCAAGAATTGAACTTTATCCCAGTCAGTAGCTGATACCCCCTTTTACAGGGAGTGCAGAATTATTAGGCAAGTTGTATTTTTGAGGAATAATTTTATTATTGAACAACAACCATGTTCTCAATGAACCCAAACAACTCATTATTATCAAAACTAAATATTTTTGAAAGTAGTTTTTAGTTTGTTTTTAGTTTTAGCTATTTTAGGGGGATATCTGTGTGTGCAGGTGACTATTACTGTGCATAATTATTAGGCAACTTAACAAGAAACAAATATATACCCATTTCCATTATTTATTTTTACCAGTGAAACCAATATAACATCTCAGCATTCACAAATATACATTTCTGACATTCAAAAACAAAACAAAAACAAATCAGTGACCAATATAGCCACCTTTCTTTGCAAGGACACTCAAAAGCCTGCCATCCATGGATTCTGTCAGTGTTTTGATCTGTTCACCATCAACATTGCGTGCAGCAGCAACCACAGCCTCCCAGACACTGTTCAGAGAGGTGTACTGTTTTCCCTCCTTGTAAATCTCACATTTTATGATGGACCACAGGTTCTCAATGGGGTTCAGATCTGGTGAACAAGGAGGCCATGTCATTAGTTTTTCTTCTTTTATACCCTTTCTTGCCAGCCACGCTGTGGAGTACTTGGACGCGTGTGATGGAGCATTGTCCTGCACGAAAATCATGTTTTTCTTGAAGGATGCAGACTTCTTCCTGTACCACTGCTTGAAGAAGGTGTCTTCCAGAAACTGGCAGTAGGACTGGGAGTTGAGCTTGACTCCATCCTCAACCCGAAAAGGCCCCACAAGCTCATCTTTGATGATACCAGCCCAAACCAGTACTCCACCTCCACCTTGCTGGCGTCTGAGTCGGACTGGAGCTCTCTGCCCTTTACCAATCCAGCCACGGGCCCATCCATCTGGCCCATCAAGACTCACTCTCATTTCATCAGTCCATAAAACCTTTGAAAAATCAGTCTTGAGATATTTCTTCGCCCAGTCTTGACGTTTCAGCTTGTACATCTTGTTCAGTGGTGGTCGTCTTTCAGCCTTTCTTACCTTGGCCATGTCTCTGAGTATTGCACACCTTGTGCTTTTGGGCACTCCAGTGATGTTGCAGCTCTGAAATATGGCCAAACTGGTGGCAAGTGGCATCTTGGCAGCTGCACGCTGGACGTTTCTCAGTTCATGGGCAGTTATTTTGCGCCTTGGCTTTTCCACACGCTTCTTGCGACCCTGTTGACTATTTTGAATGAAACACTTGATTGTTCAATGATCACGCTTCAGAAGCTTTGCAATTTTAAGAGTGCTGCATCCCTTTGCAAGATATCTCACTATTTTTGACTTTTCTGAGCCTGTCAAGTCCTTCTTTTGACCCATTTTGCCAATGGAAAGAAAGTTGCCTAATAATTATGCACACCTGATATAGGGTGTTGATGTCATTAGACCACACCCCTTCTCATTACAGAGATGCACATCACCGAATCTGCTTAATTGGTAGTAGGTTTTCGAGCTTGGAGTATATACAGCTTGGAGTAAGACAACTATACAGCTTGGAGTAAGACAACATGCATAAAGAGGATGATGTGGTCAAAATACTCATTTGCCTAATAATTCTGCATTCCCTGTACATGAGAAATCTATTCCTTTTCACAAACATAGCATCAGGGGGCGCTGTATGACTGATATTGTGGTGAAACCCCCCCCACAAGAAACCCCTCCCACAAGAAAAGTACATACTCCTGGCAGTTTGCTGTCTGGGAACCTTGCTGCATTGTGGGAAATAGCTGTTTACAGCTGTTTCCAACTGCCAAAAACCATGCAGCAGCTACATCACCTGCCAACAGTAAAATGTTCACTGGAGTTCCTCTTTAAGTCAAGCTTGTGTATGAGGCTTAAGTGATAAGAGATCAAACAAATCTTTACAAGACTTTAATGGCTCATACACACATCCAACATAATGCACAACCACTTGTTATGTGAGCAAAGGTGCCGTGGTGGCTACAGTTTTATTGGCAGAGGGACCATGGTGGCTTTACTTGTTGTATGACTCCTGGTGGGTGGGCCCTGGGCCACAGGGATCACTAATGGAAGGAAGAGTGGTTTTGTTAAAGTTTTGCTGGGTGGCTGATTAATTTGTAGTTACTCCTTTTGTATTATGGGCCTGATGCACTAAAGTATGGTAAAGTTGCACTGCGCAGGGAGCGCACAGTAATTTTACCCTTACTAGCGTTGGGAAAGCACTGGCCGTTAGCCTGTTAGCAACACATGCATTACTGCAGTAATGCGCACATTGCTATAGTAACGCGCACAACTCCCATGTTAACCTGGTAACGCATGTGCTACTAATGAGTTAATGTGCAGTGCTCCCTTGTACTTTAGTGCATCAGGCCCCATGTGTAATAACAAACTTTTCAAGAATACATAATGCAGCTTTTCTATTGCTGCTTCTCTGAGCACAGTAACAAGTGTTCCCCAAAACTAGCACTGCTGCTGGCAGTAGCCACCTCAAACATGGTAATGCCATGTGGTCCAGCAGGTTTTATTTTGTGTCAGTGGCTGTCTGCTTGTCATTTGACTAGAAACAGAGTGAGGGCAAGATATAATAAACTAAGCAATGAAGATCAGCAAAACTGAGCTGTGAACACCAGTGAGGTACAAAATTGTAATTATTTCAAACTTTTCTGCACATGGTTTGGTGTTTGAAGTGACGCAACTTCTCTTCACTGCTCTGTACTGCTTTCCACTCCACATCTGTAGCAAATTATCCCTGAAGCCTACATGTAACTTTGCGTACATTAAAAAATAGTGGCGCAAAAAAAGTCACAGGGTGATGCCCAGGGCCGGGCCAGGCCGAAGCAGAGGCGAGAGAGGCTCCAGCCTCAGGGCGCGGTGTAGGAGGGGAGTGCGCAACTCACTCAGCTACTATTCCCCTATTATGATTGAAGCCTCTTAAGCCCCATCTACACGATACGATTCTTTGTGCGATTTGATTACGATTCTATTTACGATCCAATTAAATCCGACATGTCTGATATGTCTGATCAGGATTCAATTCAATGCAATTCAATTCGAATTGCCATTGTTTTGCAATGGCAAATCGAATTGAATCGAATCCCGATCGGACATGTCGAAATTAATCGGACCGTAAATAGAATCGTAATCGTATCGCACAAACAATCGTATGGTGTAAATTGGGCTTTAGTCTAACAGCAATCAGTGTGTGACGGCTGGGGTGGGAGGGATGGAGGGGCGCACTTTGGTGTCTCAGCCTTGGGTGCTGGAGGACCTTGTCCCGGCTCTGGTGATGCCGATAATGACATCTTGCTACTAAGGTTATTTAAGGTTTTAGCAATGTCCTAAGACATTAAATAACCTTAGTAACAAGATGCAATTTTCAGCATCTGCATACATTACCTAGTCACGACGATTTCGTCTCCTCCTCCACTTCCTGGTTAGTATGCAGGAGTCGTTTAGCCAGCCAATCACCGACGGGGACTGAAGCCGCTGCAAATTAACAAGGAAGTGGAGAAGATTTGATAGTCCGAGATCAGATAATGTATCCCTTCAACTGTGCCTGCTCTCACACTGAACCCTCCCTCTACCTGTGCCTAACCCTAAGACCCCCACCCCACCGATGCCAAACCCTAACCACTCCACCTCCACTGCCTAACCTTAGCCACTCTACCCTGGCTGAATAACTCTAATCACTCCACTCCAGTGCCTGACCTTACCCCCCGCCTAATTTAACCTACTCCCTGCCCTGCCACCCTAGGCAGCAGGGGTGCAGCTAAGGTTTTTGTGGCCCCAAGCGGACTGCAGGAAGTGGCCCTACCCTGCGGCGCGCCGCGGCAAAAAATGGGCGTGATTATCCCGCCAAAAAGTGGGCGTGGCATGACAGGTGGGTGGAGCAGGAGGATGGGACGGGGGTGTTTGTGCCGAAAAATGGGCGTGGGGGGTGTTTGCTATGGCCGTGGCCATGACATTGAAAATAAATGCAAAGTGGGCAACATTTTCAGCAGAAAACGCAATTTGGGCAACATGTCAGCAGAAAAATGCAATTTAAGCCACATTTCAGCAGGAAAAAAAAAGCAATTTGGGCCACATTTCAGCAGAAAACGCAATTTGGGCCACATTTCAGCAGAAAACAAATGCAATTTGAGCCACATTTCAGCAGAAAACAAACACAATTTGGGCCACATTTCAGCAGAAAACAAACACAATTTGGGCCACATTTCAGCAGAAAACAAACGCAATTTAGGCCACATTTCAGCAGAAAACAAACGCAATTTGAGCCACATTTCAGCAGAAAACAAATGCAATTTAGGCCACATTTCAGCAGAAAACAAATGCAATTTGGGCAACACTTCAGCAGAAAACAAACGCAATTTGAGCCACATTTCAGCAGAAAACAAACACAATTTGGGCCGCATTTCAGCAGAAAACAAACGCAATTTAGGCCACATTTCAGCAGAAAACAAACGCAATTTGAGCCACATTTCAGCAGAAAACAAATGCAATTTAGGCCACATTTCAGCAGAAAACAAATGCAATTTGGGCCACATTTCAGCAGAAAAACGCAATTTGGGCCACATTTCAGCAGAAAACAAATGCAATTTAGGTCACATTTCAGCAGAAAACAAACGCAATTTGGGCAACACTTCAGCAGAAAAATGCACTTTGGGTCACATTTCAGCAGAAAACAAACGCAATTTGGGCCACATTTCAGCAGAAAACAAACGCAATGTGGGCCACATTTCAGAAAAAAAAAATGAATTTACTCACCTGACAGAAGTCTTCTCTCCCGGTCAGCCTCTGGTGCGCAGCTGCCCCAAACTGCAATCTCCCGCGCTGAATTGAATAGCAGGGCTACGGAAAGATGGCGCCCGAAGCCCTATACTGGAGACACAAATAGTCTCCAGTACAGGGCTTCGGGCGCCATCTTCCCGTAGCGTTGCTCTGCCGGGCGCAAGCCCAGTGCGGACAACAGTGTGACCCAGAGGCGTAGCTAGGGTTTTCAGCGCCCGGGGACAGACAGTTCTTTGTGCCCTCCCCATCCTGACAGTCCTGCGGTGAGCAAAAATGGGCGTTGCCACGCATCACAATGTGGAGCTGGGGAGGGAAGGAGCGCATGACCGAGGGGGCTGGGGAGGGAAGGAGCGCACGACCGAGGGGGCTGGGGAGGGAAGGAGCCCACGACCGAGGGGGCTGGGGAGGGAAGGAGCACACGATCGAGGGGGCTGGGGAGGGAAGGAGCCCACGACCGAGGGGGCTGGGAAAGGAAGGAGCGCACGACCGAGGGGGCTGGGGAGGGAAGGAGCGCACGACCGAGGGGGGGTGGGGTGTTGAGGCTGGTAAGGGAAGGAGCGCATGGCTGGAGAGTGAAGGAGCGCACGATTGGGGGGGGGGGAAGCTGGGGAGGAAGTGAGGGAAATTCGAGGTTGCTTGGAGGTGAGAGAGTGAGGGCACATTGAGGGTACTTGGGTGGGCACTTTCTGGATGCAGGGGGAGGATGAGAGAGAGTGAGGGCACACTGAGTGGTGATAGAGCAATAGAGCATTGTAAGTGGTGGGTAGGAGTACATGAGGGCACATTGGGGGTTCTGAGAGGAAAGTGCTGGTTATAGGGCACTATAGCAGGATGAGAGAGCATGGGCTGATTGAAGATGCAGGGGACAAGAGAGGCAAACAGTGGAGGCTGCTGCGTGGAATGAGACTAGAGACCAATCTTACCAGATTCCCCAGACCAGGCTTCTGTGTAACTTCTGCGACGCGGTCACGTGTTCCCCGCACCGGAGGTGTACAGCACCAGTCCTTTACATTTTAAATCTCCCCCAAGCTTTCTGGCTCTGCTCCGTCAGGGACCTGGCTAATCCGTGCAGTTGCCAATCACATGTGGATTCTCTCGTCCTGTATGGCAGACGGGGGAGTTGCTTGCTAGCAGGCACTGAACTAGCACATGGCCTGGCTGAACCCATCCAATAGGCTTCAATGGGAGGGCGGAGTTAATGTTCAAAGTGCACCGCAGTCGGACAGTCCTCACCCATCACCAGCGAATGGATCTGGCTGGCCTGGCTCTGCGTTTCACTGCAAATGCACGCTGCGCGGTGGTGCGGCAGCTGCGTGTGACGTCACTGGGGACGTCACAGAGGGAGACACGGCCAGGGAGTTCCGAGCAATGCAGGGGGAGAGGGAATTAAAAAAATTTCACAACGACGTCACAGAGCCTCCGAGGCCCCTAAAGACATGAGGCCCCAAGCGGCCGCTTGGTCTGCTTAGTGCCTGGCGGCGCCCCTGCTAGGCAGCAATGGTAAAAGTTGTGATTAGCAGCCAGGAGGTTAAATAATGGTGCCCGACTAAGCGGGCACTAGGCTCCATAATTTAACCTTCTTGCCGCTAATCACAGCTTTTGCTATTGCAGCCTATGGCGATTTTTATCGGCGCTCATCCTGCACCATCTTTATTTGCCTCCATAACTTCTACCTTAAAGACATTAGTAGAGTCTGTGCTCACTGCTCAGATACTTAGAAGAAAGCAGATTACTGTGATCTGTAATGTTATCGCCATCATATTAGCAGGACTCCAGAAACTTTTCTGCTGCTAAACTTCCAGAAAAGAAGACTCAATCTTCTCTCCGCACTCTGAGAAAATCAGCAGGAATGCAACTCACTGTAATTGAAAATAGATATCCTACTTGGAGATAAATAATGTCAACCCCAGGACAAGTAATACACATTCCTAAGGTCCACAACAAGGATCACACACAAATCAATACAGACAACAGTGTAATAGTCATTTTATAACACATTTCAGAGAATACTAATAACAATACTGCTAGAAAGCTGTTTAGTAGTCATGATGCCTGGTAATATGTAGGAAATATGCTTTAATTATAAATGATCACCAGAGTACTGTGCAGTTAACAGGAATGAGAATGTGTTGACAAGGCGTACCACATTGTCACAGCTGGGATTTTATATTTTGCACATGTACGGCTTGCTTAGCTTTTTTTTTTTTGTAATTGTTTTTTCATGGATGCCAGAATTATAATGCAAAACACTATTAAGAGTTTAATAATGTAAATTGCATTTTACAGCTTCTTCTTGGCATTATCTTTGACAAGGCCTCTGCTTTCCTACTGTTACAGCTTATTAGGCGGCAGTCGGCTGTTGACTAGTGGAGCGTGTAACATTTCGTACAGTGAAGTTGGAGATACAAAAATAAACATATTCAGTAAATAATCTATTAAGCATTCTGTAAATCCTCATAAGGCTGGTAAGCCAGCAGCTCGCTACTGGCCAGGAGAATCCGTATTGCAGGTGCTCATTCTGTGTAGCTACGGCAGGTTTTCTGCTTATGACTCCATCTATTATTTTTATATTGACTGCTGACCCATGTTTTTGTTTTTGCCGCAGAACATGTGTACTGTACAGTGTACCTGTTGTACCAGTTTTGGGGCATTTGTGAAAACTGGCTGGTTTGCTGAATCTATAAAGCCTATGCGTAAAAATGGCCAGAGGAATGACATTATTTCTGCTGAAACACTTTCTCAGATCACAATGTTTATAAAAGTGGCAGTCACCTTAAATGATCACCATTTTTCTAAGGAATCGCCACTCATCAAATCAAAGATAGCTTTATTGGCATGACCAAGATTCATACAGTCATTACCAAAGTGTGTGTGTGTGTGGGAGGGGGGGGGGGGGGGGTGGAATGGGGTAGGGGTACAGTGGGTTAGCAGTTTGTGTAAAAGTCTGGAAATAGTTCCATCAATTTCTTGCAGTGTATTTGGGGCAGTGCGGCAGGAAGTGATTCTCATCTTTGAGTGTCTTTTGCTCACAGTGTTGGCATAGTCTCTCTTCCCTGGGGTTGTATGTCTGATAAAGTAAAGAAAAAAAGTACCCTTTTTGAAAAGCACCAAACTAATCATGTAGTATCAAAATATACAAATTCTTATTGTTCATAAACACAATCATAAAAAACAATAAAAAAAAGTCACCAGAAAGGGTGACATGCAGTGTCTCTCCAATTATAAAAATGTAAAACAATAATAATGAATAATATTATTATAAATGACAGGCCAACTGGAAACAACTTTTTTGTGCAGACAAAGAGCGATCAGAATGAGCGCACTTGAGAAAAAGTACATGAGTGAATGAGAAAAGTATTAGGCCTGAAACGCAAGGTTATCCTATGTGTCTGTGCACACTGGAGCAGTGAGGTTTTGTAAAAAACCCCATAGCATTACATTGGGAAGAGGTTTTGAAACCTCTAAAAGCTCTTCCCAATGTAATGCTATGGGTTTTTTTTACAAAACCTCATTCCTCCAGTGTGCACAGACACATAGGATAACATTAGCAGCAGATTTAAAAACTCAAAACGCTCAGAAAAACTCCTCTGGTGTGTTTCAGGCCTAAGGTGGAATAAGGATAAGATGTAGGGAAGATCCTATATTAGGAAAATCCTGTATTCGGGTTGGTGCACACCAGAGCGGTTCTGGAGCGTTTTTTAAAACGCTTGCAGGGGGGAAACCGCTTGGCTAATGAAAGTGAATGGACTGGTGCACACCAGAGCGGGTCGTTTTTTCCACAAATGCAAACTTGGGGGCTGCAGCATTTTTTAGATTTCTGAGTTGTTTCGAAATTTTTCCTATTATAGGATTTTCCCTACATCTCATCCTTATTCCACCTTAATACTTTTCTCTTTCACTTATGTACTTTTTTGTCAAGTGCGCTCATTCTGATCACTCTTTGTCTGCACAAAATTGCACTTTTTTATATCACAATTTGTATGCTATTACCATGGTTGTCATTATAATATTGTAATACTTATACCAGTGGTGTCTTTGAGGCTGGCATATGTATGTGTAATAATTTACTAATAGGGTGGTTTTTCCAGTTGCCCTGTTGTTTATAATAATATTATTTATTATTATTATTATTTTACACACTGCATGTCACCCTTTCTGGTGACTTTTTTAATTGTTTTTATGATTTTTTTGTGTTTATAAACAATAAAGACATGATTAGTTTGGTGCTTTTCAAAAAGGGTACTTTTTTTTTCTTTGCATTATCATTGGTAGTCTGGCCCTTAGCACACTCTAGTCTAGGATAATTATTTTTATGCATGGTGCTGGTCCAAAATGTTTAAGATACAATTCTGATGGGTTTGTATGTCTGTCTGTGTCTCCCAGACTTAATTTCGAGGTGGTGAGCACCCAGTCAGGATTCTCCTTGACAATTATAAGACGATAGTGATGTCTGCCATATTTATAAAGGACTGATCAGCTTTATTGCCATCCTAGATCACCAGATAGCATTTTCCACTTCATGTTGTCTAGTGCCATAAGCTGCAATGAAGAAGAGTTCCACTTCCTGAATAACCACTGATTTTGGTCAAAAGGTGAATTCAACCAGTAACATGGAAATTATGAACTAGTTATGGACTGGTTCTGGCTGAACCTAATATTTGTGTGGTTCTGGGGAAAGAAAGTTATAGTACACAGTGGGCTATCCCATAATTCTATGATCCTAAAGGCGTATCTAGAGGGGTGCAGGCATGGCTTGTGCCACGGGCGCCACGGGCGCCACTTCCCCATGGGCGCCATTGCCTGCCCCTGTGCTGCTCCGCCATGCCTGCCACCTTGCCTCCCTGTCACTCAGACCTCAGATCAGATTAATGCTGTTATCCGGGAAACATGGCTGCTTAACTTATGCATGTAGGGCGCACTTTGCTTAGTGTTAGAAAACAGGACAGAGAGTGAATAACAAGAGCTAACTCAAAAAAAAAAGTAACATCAGCAATATCCTGAGGAAAAAACACACAAGCAACCATTACACATGTATGTGATAACGGATGCTGTTTTTAGAGGGGAAGGGGGATCTGACCCAGGGGAGGGGGGGGGGGCAACTTCAGTGTTTGCTATAGGCGCTATATTACTTAGATACGCCCCTGTAAGATCCATCAAAAAGTAGCCAAGGAGGAACAGGAGGCTATGTAGACTACCACCACTAACTGCCTGGAGAACTGTGTGTTTTGCATAGATGACATTCGCCGCAGGTCCGGTCTTCTCCGGTATCCCACTGGTAGCCTCTAAGGAGGCTTCTGTGTTTATGCATGCGTGCGCCCGTCCCATGTGACAACGTGTCCTGTTCTGTGTCCTGTTCCATCAGTTCAGCCAGTCCTGTCATATTAAGCCAGTGTGTCCTCGGTCTGTCCTGGCATGCCATTCATTATTCTGTCCAGTCTTTCCAGTCCGCTCTACTCTCCTTACTGCAGGGTTTACCCCTCCTGTTCTTCTCATCACTGGTGGGGCAGTCCTGGGGGTCGTGCCCTGGTGGGTACTAGGCAGCAAAGTAGTCCGTTGCCCATCAGGGGTGATGGCCTATCTTCCCTTGTTGGTGCGCTGGTAAAGATCTGTGCCTACTAACCACGGCCAAGGGGAGCCTGCACCAATCACTGGTGCTGAGATCAAGAGAACCTTGACAGCATGTCTTACATTGATGAGGACCAACAAGTTTGAAACAGCTGTATGCATGCTGGATTAGAAGAATTAATTGGCTATAGACGCATGGCGCATGAGTGGTACAGAAGTGTGCTTTGCTGTCTTGGACATAAAAGATTTGCATATTCAGTAGTGATGCATCATGGGAGGATTTACTTGCTCTCATATAAAGTTGAATTATGAAGTTGTATGGCCATGCAGCAAACTGTTAAAGCTGTGGTGGCCTGAAATGTAAAAAATGGCCTTGTCGCTAGTGGGTATAAGCCTATCTCCTCAAGCAGTTAAAAGAGACCAATCAATTTAAACTTGGGTGGGACTTGATTGGTCCATTTTCCAGCTGCATATATTTAAATAAACATTTACATAATCCTGCAACTCAGAAATATTTGCATCTCATTGATCATCCCTAGTTCAGATACAATATGCAAAAACGGAAGCGAAGATCCTACAGAAAGTAATTGTAGTGGTATAAATGTAGGTATTTGAGTAGGTAATTGATTTGACAATTCAAGTACAGTGTATCATTTCTCACGGGGGTCCATTTCATTTACACTTGGTATGAACAGATGATCTCCATTATGTGATGTCAACAACAACACAGCGTGGTCAACAAACGTTCCAGTGCCGCTTCCATAAATTTGTGATACTCACCAAGTGATTGTGTGAATAATGGCAACCCAAATGATTATGTTTCAGGTGGACAGATATAATTCATCACCTCTGTGAGGTTTGCAGTGCAGACAGTTGATTGGACCAGCCAGACAGCCAATACTGGCCTCATTGTCTGTTAAGCTTGGAGGTGTAATCTCCACAGTCAGCATGCAACACATAAGCTGACGTGAAGGAGGTACACACACCAGCACAAGGAATCAGGATATCCCCAGTTTAGTGGAGGGGAGGACTGACTCCAATAGGAGATTGTGGTGCACAGACCCGGTGCAGATCCGAACAGCCACAAACAACACTTTCGTAATAACGTCTCAGCGCAAAGTAGCGCTGAGCGCATAAACCAGGACTGAGGAGATCAGGACAGGTAGACAGAATGAACGCTTGCTAAACTAGCCACTACTTAGTGACAGCAAGCGTCCACAATAAAACAGACTGGAATGAGGTAGCCAATGCGTTTGCAGCAATGGCGTGCCTCACAAAGACAGGACAGGATAGTCAGGAAATAGCAGGATCAAGATAGATGAACGTAACACAGATAAATATACAATAAGTATGATTTCCTAGCGTATTACAATTACAGCTATCAATGAAACTATTTGTAACGTCTGACTAACATATGTATATATCGGCAATGAACCGATATATGACATAAGCAGGAACTCTGACTAAGGCTGGAGTAATACAGGGAACAGGACTCAGAAGGATTCGCTATCTCTTCGCAGAGATGAACGCAATCCACAAACAGGACCAGGAACAGGATAACTAGCTCAGCGTGCTGGAACGCTGACTAACGGAACATAGGATATAAACAGTTCGTGTACGTATATATCAGCGACACTGATGTATCAACGTAACACGAATACAAGGAAAATAATAAAATGCGCAAGTATGCGTATATATTGGCGATGAACCAATATATGACACAAGACAAGCAGAGTAACAACTTCTAGAACAAGAGCAGAACTAGGAGGACTCGCTGACCCCTTCGCAGGAGTCAGCGCAGTCCACAAGGACTAGGAACGAGGTGGGGCACGGGCAGAGTAACAGACAGAATCTGAGACTATGGTAGCCCATCAAGCATTGCAGGAAGCAGTTCTTTATACTGAGGTCATCCAATGGGAGCAGACCTGCAGATTCCCACACAAGTGAATGGTAATTAATCACAGGCTGACAGCAGGAAAAGGCAGACAATGATATGCAGCCTGCAGGAAAGGGATTGCCCCTCCATTGCAGCAGACAATGTTTGTGTACACAAAAGCATATTAAACTGTCATTAACATCAGAGCGACTGCAGATGGAATCAGCAACTAGTTTAAGTGCAAACCAAACTATGCAAGAAAATGCATGTAATGACATCAGAACTGCTTGGGTTACAATACCACTGCAGCCAGCAGTAAACGCTGCAGACATGATCATAACATTGTCTGACAAAAGTGTCACACTAAATATCAATGTTTCGCTTTACATCTGATCATCACAACTCATTTACATTCCAGGTGATTACTAGAAATTTAGGACCCACCAACCATATGCCTGTGTCACTTTGCTGCAAGATTACAGCTTCTCCTCTTAAAGCAAATCTGAAGCGAAAATAAACGTATAAGATAAGGAACTGTATGTGCTGTACAGCTAAGAAAAAGAACATTAGTAGCAAAGAAAAAAGTATCCTGTTGCTTTCCAGTACAGGAAGAGTTAAAAACTTAAGTTGTTATCTACACAAAAGAGCTTCTCTGAGCTCTTCGACTCACTGGGCTGAATACAGTCCTGTTTTTTAAAGCACTTAAACAGCCAAGAAACAGTAAGCGACAGCTTGAGATAAGGTTTTACTGCAGGAAAGTTCAACGGGTCATTATTTCTGCTTTGTTTGTTTTATAGCTTAAAAGACAGAGACCCATAGTGTGATGGTTGAGTGCCACAACTCAGACGTCTGATTATTGGTAATCTGCGGAATCACCAACAATGCAGACGCTATACTCGACTATGTGTGATCCGCAGAATCACCAATAATACCAGTATTGCAAGACCAAGATCAGAGTGTGTAGTGTTTGGTGCAACCGTAACTTCAATGATTTTACAGGACTTTACCCAAGGAGTTGGTAAGGAACAATCTGGATACAAACAAGACGGATAGACAATAGGCTCCCCAGTGAGGCTGGGAAGGATACAGGCAGAGAATACGGTGGTAGTTTAGCTAGTCTCTGCCAGGGGTGTCGGCGAGAGACAAGAACCAATCAGACAGATAATAACAGACATACACCAGATAGTAAACTAGTCCTATCAGCGGAGCTAGCTTAACTGGCAGCAAGAAGCTACCCTAGGCCTTTCCAGTGGAACTGGAAAGGTGACACGAATGACTCAGACCGCTTTGTTAAACCTTCCAGGGGAGCTGAGAAGGTACCAAAAAACACTAAGCTATACCTCACCAGTGGAGCAGGTGAGGATAGTAAATACATAACAGGTGTTCATCAGTGGAGCTGATGAGCCTCAGAGCACGCAGACTAGGCCCCTACAGAGAAGCAGGCTGGCACTAGCTGAACCTAATAAAGGCTAGACCTCTACAGAGGTGCTGGTGAGGTACTAAAGATACACAGGCCGTCCGTATAATAAAGTACAAACCCCAGCAAGCTGGGGATACTGGAATAGAATCTCCCGAGGAGCGGGTGATTCAGACAATACTGCAGGCGAGTGATAACCTGAGACACAAACAGAACTGCACTAAAGAACAACTTCACCAGCAGAGCTGGTGAAGCTAGCACCTCACCAGTGGCGAGGGCCCACTGGTGAGTAGAGTAGTCTGACAGGCAAGGCTCAGCAAAAGAGAGGTAAGTATCGGTACAGAATCGTGAGACAAGAGAGTAATCAGTAATCAAGCAGAGGTTCAGCAACTAGAAGACAGACAGGCAGAAGCACAAGATCAGAAAGCAGGATCAGAGTCAGAGTAGTTAGCCAAGAGTCATACACAGAAATCCATACAATACAATCTCCTTGTCTAGGTGTGAAGTCCTTGGCATCAACACCCGGGAACTAGTCTAACAGATAACATAAGCAATAAAGCAATATCCTAGTCTAGATGTGAAATCCTTAGCATCACACCTGGGGTCTAGTCTAACAGACAAGACAGTAATGACACTAATCCTAAGCTTGGGTGTGAGGTCCTTGGTCTCAACACCCTGTAACAGGTCTAAAGTATAACACAGTAATGACACAGTAATCCTCAGCTTGGGTGTGAGGTCCCTGGTCTCAACACCCTGGAACTGGTCTAAAGTATAACACAGTAATGACACAGTAATCCTAAGCTTGGTCTGAGTGCTGACACACAAGCGTTCACGACAACAGACAGCACCAGACTAAAAGTCGAAGGCTTAAGAAGCAGAGGAGACCTCACTGGCACGCCCCCTGCTGCAGCCAATCCGGGGCGCCGTAAGTCTCCTCCGCTGTCAGCTGACCAGCCAGTCAGATGACGAGCGCTCTCCCAGGATAAAGGTCCTGTCTATGCGTGCGCCCGCGCGAGACAGCGACCTTACAGGAAGAAGGTAGTTCCGTTCCCGGCGTCCTAGACGCCGGAGGGACGGACAGGGGCACAGAGGCAGCCACGGTGGCGACGCAGTCCGCCTCGGCTGTGCTCATTACTCATAGGCAATTGAATGCAAACTTTTTCTCCCAAGTTTTCTCCTAGGAGATAATTTTTCATATTCAATTTTAAATAACTTTTAAGCATTTTAAAATTGAAAAAGTACCCAAAAGTTGGTAAAAAAGTACTATCAAAATTATTTTGAGTATTTTCTTGCTTGCTGTTAGTTCAAAATGCATTTTATTGACACGTTTGAAAATATCACCTAGGAGAAAACTCAGGAGAAAAAATTAATTGCATGTGCGCCAGAGTGTGGTTTCTGAACTGCAAATATGACAGAATGATGCAATGTTCAAAAAAAAAAAAAGCAAAAAAAAAAGCTGTATAAATGACAATAAAAATATGAGGCTCTTTTCTCTGCTACTAATGTTCTATTCCTTATCCGTACTACACATACAATTCATTATATCATACTTTTTTTTGTTCGCTTTTGGTTTGCTTTAAGGATTTCAGTACTGTATTGTACAGCTGATCAAAAAGGAGAGCAGAGTCAAATAATATGCTGCAGCAGCATCAAAACTGCGTAGGTAGGAAAAAAAATCTGATATTTCTTCTGTGTTGATGGAGTTGTTTTTGTTTTAGCTTTTCATATCGCCCTTGCCATACTGATTCATGTTCTTGGCTGCTCGCAAGGATAAATACACGTTTGTTGGGTTCTTTGATGATGAAGGTGGATTCCATATATATCTTCATTTTTATACCAGTACAGACTGTGATTTCTTACATAAAACAGAACAAAAGAAACATAAATATGTACAGTTGTTAATAGTGCTGGTGCTTTATTTCATTACAGTTTACTTAAGTGCAGTACAATAGAAACAAACGAAACAAAAGTGTTCCTATACATGGCAGTTTTGTGCCTCCTCTTGTCACGAGTTTGGTAAACGTGACCACCGGTGGAGCGCTCACTACCAGTGCTACCTCTAGTTATATAATGGATCTGATTTACTTTCCTAGTTTTATTCTGCAGGCAGGATAAATCCACGTGAGCTTGCTTGTTTGATCTATGATGTCACATCAGGGATTTTCTATGTCATTCCCATTCTTTGCTGGGATCCAGGCTGCTTTTGGCGGAGCAGATAAAAATGGCGCAGGACAAGCCCCTATAAAAATGGCTCCGCCATAGGTGGCAATAGTACAAGCCAAATTAGCGGCAAGAAGGTTAAATTATGGCGCCGGATAAATAGCGTGCGCAATAAATAGCAGGCATCTAGTGCCCGCTATTTATTGGGCACCATAATTGAATCACCTTGCTGCAAATCATGGCTTGTACTATTGCTGCCTATGCGGCAGGGAGTAGGTAGAGGCAGGGGGGTTAGTGTTAGGCAGCAGATGAGTGTAGTCCAGGGTTAGGCGCTGGGGCTGGAGCAGATAGGTTTAGGCATAGGTAAAGGGAGGGTTCAGTGTGACAGTAGCCAGGGGGTTTGTATACATTACCTGGTCCCTGATAATCACATATCCTCTCCACTTCCTTGTTAGTTTGAATGAATTCGGCAGCCAGCCAATCACCATGCGGCTTCAGTCCCCACTCCCTTCATGGCGATTAGCTGGCTGCAGGACTCTTGCAAGCTAAACAGGAAGCGGAGAGAGGACGCGATTGCTGGGACCAGGTAATGTATGAGAGATGCTGCTAATGACATCTAATTACTAAAGTTATTTGACATTTTAGGACACTTCTGAAACCTTAAATAACTTTAGTATCAAGATGCCATTGTCAGCATCACCCCGTGCCATTTTTACCCAGCACCTCTTTTGAATGTACCCGCTTTTGGAACATGCAGAGATGTTTTATGAAGAGTTTCCTTACAAAATTATCATGGAAAATGTTTATAAAACATTCTATAAATGTTTTTTTTTGTACTCCTCTAAATCTCATTTTCTTTATTATAATGCTTCACTGCAATCTCAAATAATAATTATGTTAACATTTTAGTTTTTGCTTTTTAAGTTGCAAAAAAACAGGATGGGTTCCCCCCTCCAAGCATTTAAATCCCTTCATCCACTATATCCAAATTGGGTGGCCAGGAAGGCAGAGTCAGCGAGTCCGACTAGCATGAATCCAGACTTCTAACATTGAGGGATAATACCCTCCCCTTACAATGTACCTTTTTTTCATTAAGGACAAGGGGCTCTTCCACACCTCTGTTTGTCCCAAAAGTTGAGGGTAATGTAATAGTGTAGTGTTATCTGGCTACCTCTTTATCAAGGGAGCATTACATTTTTTTTGCAAAAAGTTGTTGTGCCAACTCATTAAACTTTCATGACATTTACTTTATCTCATGTACGAGCCTCTGAGTCAGAACTCCCACACCTACGTAAAATTCAAGGGAAATATGGGGGTTGAGGGGTATTATCTAGACAAACTCGTTTTTGGAAAAGTATAAAAAATACAAAATCTTTATTAATGATAAATTCAAAAAAGTGTTAAAAGACACAGACCAAAGCTTCATAGAGTAATCGCTCAACAAAGCACACACATCCTCACATACATACACCTAAGATCACCTAACGTGATAAGGGATCCAAGGAAATGCACAGGCCTGTAAAGTTGTAATATAGATTGTAACATCGTTGAGTACAAAAATTCAAAACTGGCAGGCTTGAAAGAGTTCACAGCAGGAAGGCTAATAGCCATTTAGCAAGCGCATGCAAGCAGCACACAATGGCCTGTGTGCAAAAAGCAAATAAATAAGTTCATCAAGCTTGCAAGAAAGCGAAACAGCAAAAAGCAAGCTGAAAGAGTTCACAGCAGGTAGTTGCAGGTCAAGCACGCTTTGTATAGGAAGTGCAATTGAGGGGGTGTTTCAGTGGCGTAGCTAGAGAGCTGTGGGCCCCGATGAACATTTTACAATGGGGCCCCCAAGCACTCTATACATAACAATTGATATGGCACATCAAAACCTGCCAATTGCAACTACAGTGTCAGAGGTGCAAGAAGGGGATGGGGAACAGTTTATTAATCATTATTACTATTCAAAGTATCTGTAGAAGTGGTGATTATGAGCACAGGACCAATACAGAGCTAAAACTGTAGTTGAGGGAGGGCCCTCCGGGGCCCCTCTGGCCCAAGGACCCGATGCGGTTGCAACCTCTGCAACCCCTATTGCTACATCCCTGTGGTGTTTGATACTATACCAGGTCCAGAAGTGATGAAATGGGATTCTGCTTGTGTCCAGCTTGATGAATGTCCATAGAAGCATAAGTCTCTCAAACCCACTGCCGGAGCTCATGGCTAGGGGAGTGACCTAAAGCTGGGGACCTGGATGTCAAATCACCTGTCCTGCCTGTGCTTAGGCAATCGGAAAGGATTTCGCCCTCAAACAATATGGAAGCCCGGGCCTTTGCTGTGCAGCGTTTGCATGAAAGCTGTCTCGCTGTGCAAGATGACATGGAAAGTCAATCCTGCCTCAAGGGACCTCAGCGTGATGCTCCAAGGAGGAAGTCAAGACCAAGCTTAGCAAGCTATCGGCAGTCGCATGAGGTATGTGAGGAGGCGTGCGGGGAGCGGAAAACCGTAGGAGAGTGCCGTGTCAGAGTCACGCCCGCAGCCCTGACATGTTTTGCCCGATCTACTGGCTTTTACGAAGGGAGGCGTGGTTTCAACATCACACAATGTCCTGCCCTGAATGCCAAGCACAGAAACCAGAAAAATGGACCAAAATACGAGAAAAGCAGGGTGGCATCTGCACAACAAGGATTCACCAAAATTGAGTGGCAGGAGCAAAGGCAGAATGAGGGGGAACGGCTAAAAGGCAAAACCAGGTACACAGACGTTTAATTACAGCCCTACAAATAATAGGATTCCAACAATAACCAAGTATGTGATATAATCACCAATGCAGACAATCCACATAGGCTGATGCATAACAGAGTTGATGGGTCACTCAACAAATATTACAAAAGTATATGTTTGTGGACATATACACAACCAGTGTCCTGATCCTGTGTCCAAATACTGTATAAACAACATACCCTGAACCCATTAAAAAGAGCAGTACTGCGGTGTTCTGCCTAAGCTATCTACAGCCGGCTGTGTCACATTCACCGATCTCCACTACATACAGTCACCCATTCACATACACTGGTCATTATACTCCCGGGAGTTTTTGTGAGATGTCTGCCAGCAGCATTTTTATCTCAATTGGCTCCAGGTATGTCCCTTGTTATTCATGCGGGGGCTGTATGCGGGATGTTAGTGCAGCAGTGTCCCATAAGCAGCAGGTCTATGCCCCATGGATATGTTCATGCAGAATTAGTGGTGGATACACAGCAGACGCATCAAGTACATGCAGCTTTATATGGGTTGCCACTGAGGGCTCTCACCACCTCCTGCGCATTGTCCCACTTCGCTTGGGTCTGATGTATAGTCCTCTTTTGTGCGCTCTGCGTCCTGTTCTGTCCACTCTGCGTTCATAAGCGTCCATATGCCGGCATGTCCGCACTGTGGGGATCTCTTCCTGCTAGCACAAACTCACACCGCTCGAGACCCGGATGTGACGTCACCGCTCTGCTCTCTGCATCACTAGTATCCGCCGCCCACCAGCCTTCATCAGATGATAGTGGGCGGTTGTTCAGCCTCCCGTTTTTGACATCCCAGCAACGTTCACTAATTTGCATACTCCTCCCCATATGTACGTTCTTATTAAAGTGCTATGTCCTGATTCCATTACAGTTTTCTCGATGTTGTCCTCCACAAAAATAGGATAGCCGGGGATAAAGGGGTCCTCCTCACGTTATCACAGAAACCCTCTCATTCTACACTGTCTGTTATATGATGCATACGTCTGTTAGCTATAACACAATGTGGAAATACTTGTGTGTGTCCCATAATGCGACACATTGATGCTCTTCTAAGGACTGAGAACATAGCTAGCAATTACTTAGACTACATTTCTCCAATCTTATTTCCAACTTCATGCAAGCAACAGACACTCCTCATACACACACTATCTAAATTATATCAATTATCAAAAGATATTAATGTCAATAGAAGAATGGGGGTCACTGCAATAACTTCTGGGCTTATGACACTGGGGAAGGAAGGGGGCTAGGGGGAGGTCAGAATTTATCCCTTGTGGGATGACTGTTCCTAGCCTAAAAATCCAGCTTGATTCAATTTGGCATAATTTTCTGTCAAGATCACCCCCCCTAGAGGGTATCTGCATTTTGACTATGCCTTTAAATCTTAAGCCTTCAGGGTTCTTTCCATGATTCAACATAAAATGTAATCCCAAGGGGCTGGTCTCATCCCCCTCGTTTATATTATGTACATGTTGCTGGATTCGTTTTTTAAGCAATTGCGTAGTTTTTCCCACATAATTTAACCCACAAGGGCATGTAATCATGTAGACCACATATCTACTTTCACAGTTTATGAACGTTTGAATTTCATACATTTTTCGTCTTCGTGAGTCATGAAATTCGCTTGTTCGATCAACCAAGGATATCATTGGATAGCATTGGTGTATTGTAGGTTCCTTGCAGCCGAATCGTAGCATACTGTTATAGGTGCCTAGGCATGCACAATATCGGAGCAGTGCTTTTCAGCGCTGCTAGATTTGGGCGCAGCCGGCGCCTCCATAGACTACAATAGGAATCATTCCTATTGAAGCGCTCAGTGAGTAACGTCGGCTCCGTCAGAAGACAGAGCCGAAGTTGCTTAAAAACATAATAATTCGGCCTCCAGCAATCGCTGGAAGCCGAATTATTTCATTCCCCCACTATCCATGTCGGCCTGGAGGGGGAATAGTAATTAAATCGGCCCGGACTTGTGCAGAAGCAGGATCAGCTATATACCGCTGTATCCTGCGCCCAAGTCTACCGGCGCCGATTTCAAATGTACGCGCCTAGGTATGCACAATATACCTTAGGGGTGTTTTTAATTCCATTTAATTGAACATTAACCAGCAACATGGCATACTCACTTACTGTTGAATTGGAGACAGATATTGTCTCAGCGTTTGAAGAAAAAGTAGTTATATCACCTGGGCAAGCTGGAGATGATAACAAGGAGTGGAGACGGACCTTCCGCACACATAGGAGATTAACCTTGAGAATGTTGAGGCGAAAATGGACTGTGGCTACACTTGAATCTTACATTTCTAAAAAAGTCGTCCCATGGGGATTAAGGGAAAAAATAAAACCCTCTGGGCACTTGTTGAACCCTAGGTTTTTACCAAAATGGAAACAAGAATGCATGGAAAGGGGGTTGAGAACTATGCAGATGATGAAGGAAGAGGAGGAGTTTCAGGTAGAAGAGCTACAGATTGAAATTGAGAGGAGTCTCGATAAAATGCGGAAATTCGAGACTCATTCTGAGTTTGAGAAGTTTAATGCACAACTTAAAAAGGAGATAGAAATGACTCAAAAGAAAATCAAAAATGTAAAAAGAGAAAAATTCTTAATTGATGTGGAAGAGTGGAAGGATGGTATACACTTTGAATACCAACCAGGACAGCCCAGAACAAGATCGGGTTCTAAGTCAGGTGAATCAGTAGGATCAGATAAGTCAGTGGGTTTTTTAGACGAAAGTGGGGAGGAAGAAGGAGAGGGAGAAGGGGCAGAGGAACAAGAGGGGGTCAAAAAGAAACAACAAAAGAAAAAGAGGAAAGAGAAAAGAACCCCCAAATCAATTTTGAAACGGGAAAACTTGCCACGGGCAGTGAAAACCAAAAAGAAACCATAGAGATGGAGATTCAAGATGAAGTCATGGTCCATGAAACACTCAATATTATCAACCTATCAGATTTTGAGATTAATGAGTCCCATAAGAAAGTTTTAAACAGGGGTTTGTCATTTTGTCCTACGCACCATGGTGATCATTTTGAGGTCTACAAGGATTTAAGACTTTTTTTGCGAAGAGTAATGTTCAGGGTAATGTGGGCCAAGAAGTCTCAGGAACGGGACAAAGAAGGGGATGACAATGACTTAGAGACAGAACTAACGGTCTCAGATAGACAAGCCCTAATTGACTTGGAAGCCCTGTTGGACTGAAATGTAACCGAAGTTCAGGACCAGGACAGACAACCGGTGACATTCTGTTAAGCTTGGAGGTGTAATCTCCAAAGTCAGCATACAACACATAAGCTGACGTGAAGGAGGTACACACACCAGCACAAGGGATCAGGATATCCCCAGTTTAGTGGAGGAGAGGACTGACTCCAATAGGAGATTGTGGTGCACAGAGCCGGTGCAGATCCGAACAGCCACAAACACTTTCGTAATAACGTCTCAGCGCAAAGTAGCGCTGAGCGCATAAACCAGGACTGAGGAGATCAGGACAGGTAGACAGAATGAACGCTTGCTAGCTAGCGATTACTTAGCGACAGCAAGCGTCCAAAACCAGACAGACTGGAATGAGGCAGCCAACGCGTTGCGGCGATGGCGTGCCTCACAAAGACAGGACAGGAGAGACAGGAAATAGCAGGATCAAGATAGATGAACGTAACACAGATAAAATACACAATAAGTATGTTTTCCTAGCGTATTACAATTACAGCTATCAATGAAACTATTCGTAACGTCTGACTAACATATGTATATATCGGCAATGAACCGATATATGACATAAGCAGGAACTCTGACTAAGACTGGAGTAATACAGGGAACAGGACTCAGAAGGATTCGCTATCTCTTCGCAGAGATGAACGCAATCCACAAACAGGACCAGGAACAGGATAACTAGCTCAGCGTGCTGGAACGCTGACTAACGGAACACAGGATATAAACAGTTCGTGTACGTATATATCAGCGACACTGATATATCAACGTAACACGGATACAAGGAAAATAACAAAATGTGCAAGTATGCGTATATATTGGCGATGAACCAATATATGACACAAGACAAGCAAGTAACAACTTCTAGAACAAGAGCAGAACTAGGAGGACTCGCTGACCCCTTCGCAGGAGTCAGCGCAGTCCACACGGACCAGGAACGAGGTGGGGCACGAGCAGAGTAACAGATAGAGTCTGAGACTATGGTAGCCCATGAGACATTGCAGGAAGCAGTTCTTTATACTGAGGTCATCCAATGGGAGCAGACCTGCAGATTCCCACACAAGTGAATGGTAATTAATCACAGGCTGATAGCAGGAAAAGGCAGACAATGATATGCAGCCTGCAGGAAAGGGACTGCCCCTCCACTGCAGCAGACAATGTTTGTTTACACAAGAGCATGTTAAACAGTCATTAATTTCAGAGTGACTGCAGATGGAATCAGCAACTAGTTTAAGTGCAAACCAAACTATGCAAGAAAATGCATGTAATGACATCAGAACTGCTTGGGTTACAATACCACTGCGGCCAGCAGTAAACGCTGCAGACATGATCATAACACATTCACTAATTTGAGACTTTGATCTAGGTACTTCCCGCCATTGTCGCTGAACCCGCATTTAAAAACCTTCGGTGAAGCAGTTGAAAGGGAGTTGCAATCCCTAAACTGGCAGCCGTCAGTTCGGTCTAACTTAACTCCAGAGGAGAATCGGGCGCTGCAGGAATTGCGACGTGCTGATTCAGTTTTAGTGAGGTCCAGCGACAAGGGTGGAAACGTTGTACTGTGGGGAAAAGAACTTTATTTGAGCGAAGTGTGGAGGCAGTTGGGGGATAGTGAGGTGTACAAGAAATTGTCGGCAGATCCCTTCCCCGACATAGTAAGAGGACTTAATGGTAAACTTGATGAAGCCTTGGGAGCAGGATACATCAATCATGATGAGTGGAGGTTCATGAAGGTGGACGCCTACCGTATCCCAGTACTATACCTTATCCCCAAGGTACATAAAAATGCAGAGTGTCCACCGGGAAGGCTGATTGTATCGGCCATAGGTGGCCCCTTTGAGAAAGTGGCAACCTTTCTGGATGAGAACTTGAAACATCTGGTAGAGGGGTTGCCTTCATATGCATGTGATACTGGACACGTATTGTACCTCTTGGAGGACCTAAGAGTGGGACCTAGTGACCTACTGGTAGGTATAGATGTGGAAGGACTGTACACATCAATCCCACATCACGTGGGCTTGAGGGCAACTGAGTTTATTCTAAAAAACGTGGCCATGGTACAGAGAGGTAGGTGTCAGCTAATCATGGATCTCCTTGAGATGGTCCTCACCTGTAATTGCTTCAGATTTGATGGGGTCTTCTACCGCCAGATCAGGGGGACGTCGATGGGCGCGGCGTGTACCCCAGCCTATGCGTGCCTCCATTTAGGCCTTTAGGAACGCCAGGAGGTATATCCTAATGTGGCGTTTGGGGCACACGTCGCGACCTGGATAAGGTACGTGGATGACGTCCTCCTGGTTAGGAGAGGTACAAGAGAAGAACTGGCGGTCTTCCTGGACCACCTCAATATGAATGACAGGAACATAGTCCTAACTCACACTATTGACGAAAGGGAGATCACGTTTTTGGACCTGACTATACGGAGGGAGGGCGACAAACTGAAGACCACAACATTTAGAAAACCCACTGCAGGAAACACTTTTCTTCATGCGACACGCTTCCACCCCCCATCTCTATTGAAGGGCATCCCAGTAGGACAACTGTTGAGAGTGCGCAGGAACTGCACAAACAGCGAGGACTATGAAAGAGAGGCTACAGATATGACTAAACGTTTCAAAAAGAGGGGGTACGATGAGGAAACTCTGGACATTGCAAGACAAAAAGTTGAGTTGATACCAAGAAATGACTTACTAACAGGCAATAGACGTAAACAGAAACAGAAAGATAATCAAGTCAGACTTGTAACAAAGTATGGTACACACTGGAACCAATTGCGAAGAGCCTTGGCCAAACACTGGCATTTGTTGTGCCTAGACCCACGGATAGTCGAAGCAGTGGGAGGTTATCCTAAATTAGCGGCAAAAAGAGCGCCGAATCTCCGTGACATGTTGGTTAGATCTGAATTCAAATCGGTTACACCCCAATCGGCGAGGATGTGGTTGGGACCCTCCATGCGTCCGTTGGGGATGTATCGGTGCGGACGGTGCAGTGTGTGCCATTTGGTTGATCGAACAAGCGAATTTCATGACTCACGAAGACAAAAAATGTATGAAATTCAAACGTTCATAAACTGTGAAAGTAGATATGTGGTCTACATGATTACATGCCCTTGTGGGTTAAATTATGTGGGAAAAACTACGCAATTGCTTAAAAAACAAATCCAGCAACATGTACATAATATAAACGAGGGGGATGAGACCAGCCCCTTGGGATTACATTTTATGTTGAATCATGGAAAGAACCCTGAAGGCTTAAGATTTAAAGGCGTAGTCAAAATGCAGATACCCTCTAGGGGGGGTGATCTTGACAGAAAATTATGCCAAATTGAATCAAGCTGGATTTTTAGGCTAGGAACAGTCATCCCACAAGGGTTAAATTCTGACCTCCCCCTAGCCCCCTTCCTTCCCCAGTGTCATAAGCCCAGCAGTTATTGCAGTGACCCCCATTCTTCCATTGACATTAATATCTTTTGATAATTGATATAATTTAGATAGTGTGTGTATGAGGAGTGTCTGTTGCTTGCATGAAGTTGGAAATAAGATTGGAGAAATGTAGTCTAAGTAATTGCTAGCTATGTTCTCAGTCCTTAGAAGAGCATCAATGTGTCGCATTATGGGACACACACAAGTATTTCCACATTGTGTTATAGCTAACAGACGTATACATCATATAACAGACAGTGTAGAATGAGAGGGTTTCTGTGATAACGTGAGGAGGACCCCTTTATCCCCAGCTATCCTATTTTTGTGGAGGACAACATCGAGAAAACTGTAATGGAATCAGGACATAGCACTTTAATAAGAACGTACATATGGGGAGGAGTATACAAATTAGTGAACGTTGCTGGGATGTCAAAAACGGGAGGCTGAACAACCGCCCACTATCATCTGACGAAGGCTGGTGGGCGGCGGATACTAGTGATGCAGAGAGCAGAGCGGTGACGTCACATCCGGGTCTCGAGCGGTGTGAGTTTGTGCTAGCAGGAAGAGATCCCCACAGTGCGGACATGCCGGCATATGGACGCTTATGAACGCAGAGTGGACAGAACAGGACGCAGAGCGCACAAAAGAGGACTATACATCAGACCCAAGCGAAGTGGGACAATGCGCAGTAGGTGGTGAGAGCCCTCAGTGGCAACCCATATAAAGCTGCATGTACTTGATGCGTCTGCTGTGTATCCACCACTAATTCTGCATGAACATATCCATGGGGCATAGACCTGCTGCTTATGGGACACTGCTGCACTAACATCCCGCATACAGCCCCCGCATGAATAACAAGGGACATACCTGGAGCCAATTGAGATAAAAATGCTGCTGGCAGGCATCTCACAAAAACTCCCGGGAGTATAATGACCAGTGTATGTGAATGGGTGACTGTATGTAGTGGAGATCGGTGAATGTGACACAGCCGGCTGTGGATAGCTTAGGCAGAACACCGCAGTACTGCTCTTTTTAATGGGTTCAGGGTATGTTGTTTATACAGTATTTGAATAAAGTTTATATGTCAAGCAGACAGTAGTGTATTGGAGTTGTTCGTGTGGATATAGCATCACTACTGGCTCCCCTATCAGGGTAGACATCAGTTCACAAGTTCAGGCGCAGGATATCATTGGATAGCACTGATCCTGTGTCCACCATCAGTGCTGAAATAGCACAATTATATACTGAAAAATGTAGGCTAATCTTAACGAAATGCCCAGAATGCGGAGGTGCCGCAGGGAAGGGGCAAGGTGCCAACAGGCGGGAGCAACATAAAGCAGAACACAGGGTGCCAGATAATAGAAAAAGAAAAGGGGGGGGGGAGGAAAAAGAGAAACACAAACAGGAGGCAAGTGTGGCTACCTGTCTACGATTGGTGAATCAGATTGGCAAAAATGCTGCAAATCCAACTGTATCAATGAGACCAGGGGGTAATCAGTAGCTCTCAATTTGAAAATCCACCAGGTCTCCTTCTGAAGGAGTAACCGGTCATAATTGCCCCCTCTAATAGTGGTATGTAATGTATGCGATCAAGGCCAACAAATGGTAGGCCTTGATAGTCGCCCCCATGCACTGACCTAAAATGCTGTTCCACTGCTGTGGTTTGAGGTGAATTCACGTCCCGTCTTACCGACGTAAAATGCCCCACTTTGGCAAAGGAGCAGATATACCAAGAAGGGGGTACTGCAATTAACATAATGTTGCAACCGCCAGCGATGTCCATTGGGAAGAACAACTTCTCTCCCAATGGACAGAAAAGGACAAACAGTACATCCACCACAACTGTAAGTGCCAGTAACAACGCAATGGGGGCGTGCGGATTCTAATCCCTTAAAATGACTTCTGACCACCAGATCACGGAGGGACGGCACACGCCTACAAGTGACCCTCGGCTCTGGGGTCACCAGTGTCTCAATTTTAGGATCATTGGTCAGAATATACCAATGACGTTGAAGAATACGTACAATCTCCCTGTGCTGCGCGGAATAGCGCAGACACAGGCGCACCTGGTCCTCACCGTCCCTCCGTGGTCTGATCCCCCTTATCAAGGGAGCATTACATTTTTTTTGCAAAACGTTGTTGTGCCAACTCATTAAACTTTCATGACATTTACTTTATCTCATGTAGGAGCCTCTTTTTTTTTTTTTACTGAGAGTCCTAAAGTCAGTACAAAATATAACTGGTCTCTCAAAATGCTCTGGGCGAAGAGTTGCGTTTTTCTAAACAGCTTAGGCTAAGCATCAAAGGGAGAGTGGGGTTACATACCAATATACAGCAATATATAGATATTAGAGGTTTTTGCTGGTGCTAAAACCAGAACAATTAACATAAAAGTGGGTATCCTGCTTCTGCTGTATGTCACTACAATGCCCCTTTAATTTGTGGCAGCTTCATATTCATCCCTCTACCCCTGCACAGGAGGGCTCAGACGCCCAAGCTGTGCACAATGACATGATGCTCGAGGCCAGGGGTCAGGAACCCATGTTAAAATGTAATTCTGTGAGAGCCTACATACAACATGTTTCAAACTGGGACAGTGGAAAAGCCTCCATACAACATGTTTCAAACTGGGACAGGGGGCATGCGCAGCTGAGGGCTTACGACCCTGTTGTCATTGCCATAATGATGCGTATACAGCTGATCCGCAGGGCAGCGGAAGTGTCAGTCACGTCTTCAGCTTTTCTTGGGTTTCAACAACATCAGCATTTTCCCAGACAGGAGAAATACCGACTAACAACTTGTACAATTAGCTAGCTGTCTTGGGGGTTGATTTACTTTGTAGGACGAGATTCATGCACTTTGGGCCAATAGACTGCCTGTCGAGTGACAGGCAGCCTATTGGGCCAATGAAACTGCGGGGATCTCGTCCTACAAAGTCACTGGACCTGACAGGATCCAGAGTGTGACAATTTGGGGTAGCGCGAGTAAGCTAGTAGTGCATGCTACAGCGGAGCGTGCACTACTATGAAAATTGTACTTGCGCTGTCACACTAAGCTGCGCTGCTTGAGCAGTGTATCTTAGAGAATCAACCCCTACTGATTTGTCTGTGAACCAGATGTAGCCATCAAAAGAGCCACAGCTGGCTCCCGAGCCATAGGTTCCCTACCCCTGCTCTAAGCACTATGGAAGTACATGTGAAGGGTGATTTCTGTGACAAGCCAATGACACACATGAGCTTCCAGGTGGACTGAGTACCGTAGTAATGGCATCGTACCACTGTGTTCACATCAGCTCCATGCTTCAGCAAGCAGAGGATTAAATCCTTGCGTCCTGTATCAACGGCTATATGTAGTGCAGTCATACCTGAAGGAACACAGAAAACATGGAGGTCAGAGCCACAGGGCACACACAGCTGCACAGTTCTTTCACATTAAATACTGTATATACAATATAAAGAATGCCGATTTCCAACCAACAAATGTTCATTCAGGTAATATTGGGCCCTGCAAATGCTCTGTATACAGTATAACAATTGAGTCAATACTCCCACACCACCTGTTATCTTGTGCAGTCATTTGAGTGTATCAGCTTAGGCTGAGCAGATCAGGAGCTTTCCAAAGTTCTGAACACGCAGAGAATCCTTAGATCTACGAGCTCCATACCCAAACACAGTGACTGTTTGTATGATCCCATTCCTGCTCTAATAATAATAGTAATAATCCAAACATTTTTATAGCTATTTTCTCCTGTCGGACTCAAAGCGCTCAAGAGCTGCAGTCACTGGGACACGCTCAAAAACCACCCTGCAGTGTTAGGGAGTAGTGTTGGGCGAACAGTGTTCGCCACTGTTCGGGTTCTGCAGAACATCACCCTGTTCGGGTGATGTTCGAGTTCGGCCGAACACCTGATGGTGTTCGGCCTTTTTAGTTCAGGTTCGTCCGAACTATTCAATGCCCGCCGAACAGGGCCGAACAGGGCCCCTGTTCGCCCGAACATGCCGCAATACGGCCCCCCTATGGGGTCGCAAGCATAAGGGGGGAGCATGCCCCGATCGCGGGGGGGGTCGGAAATTCCCCCCACCCCCTCCGCTAGCGCTCCCCCCTCTGCCCGCTTCCCCATAGAAAAAGTTTCAGGCAAGTTAAATAGTACCTGATGGCTGGCACTGGCAGTGGAGTGAGGAGGAGGAGGAGTCCGAGTAGCAGAGTGACGCGTTGAGGCCGGGCAGCGGGCGGTTCAGCGGTAGTACCCTTGTGGTACTTCCGCCCTTTCTCTGACCTCACGTCCTCTACGTGATGACGCATACGAGGGTACGCATGACGCGTACCCTCGTATGCAGAGGACGTGAGGTCAGAGAAAGGGCGGAAGTACCACAAGGGTACTACCGCTGAACCGCCCGCTGCCCGGCCTCAACGCGTCACTCTGCTACTCGGACTCCTCCTCCTCCTCACTCCACTGCCAGTGCCAGCCACCAGGTACTATTTAACTTGCCTGAAACTTTTTTTATGGGGAAGCGGGCAGAGGGGGGAGCGCTAGCGGAGGGGGTGGGGGGAATTTCCGACCCCCCCCCCCCCGCGATCGGGGCATGCTCCCCCCTTATGCCTGCGACCCCATAGGGCCCCCAAAATGGGCATGTTCGGGGGTCGCATTGACTTCCATTGAGTTCGGCGTTCGGGCCGAACATGCCGAACATCTGGCCCATGTTCGGCCTGTTCGGCCCGAACCCGAACATCCAGGTGTTCGCCCAACACTATTAGGGAGTCTTGCCTTGAACTCCTTACTGAATAGGTACTGACCTAGCCAGGATTCAAACCCTGGTCTACCATGTCAAAGGCAGAGCCCTTAATCAGTACACTATCTCTCTATCAACCAGACCTGGGACTTGCCTTGTATAGGTAGGCAGTAGCACCCTTACCCCAGAACAAATTACATATCAGTCTGATACAATGGCTTTACTGTGGGTTATTGAGACTGTGATTGCTGACACTTTTGTGCTTTGGGCATTTTTTATTGGTATTTTAGTGCTACTCCTGTATCAACCCCCTAACCTATGCACTTATTGATAAAAATCCTTTCTGATGCATAGCCCTAACTCACTCTCACTCTAAACTTAACCTTTTTCCAGAGGCGGGACAAGGTCCTCCAGCACCCAAGGCTGAGACAACAAAGGGCGCCCCTCCATCCCTGCCACCCCAGCCGTCACACACTGATTGCTATTAGACTAAGAGGTGCCACAGGGCCCACAACCTCCCCAACACCTTAAAGGGACACTTAAGTCAAACAAAAAAAAATGAGTTTTACTCACCTGGGGCTTCCAATAGCCCCCTGCAGCTGTCCGGTGCCCTCGCCGTCTCCCTCCGATCCTCCTGGCCCCGCCGGCAGCCACTTCCTGTTTCGGTGACAGGAGCTGACAGGCTGGGGACGCGAGTGATTATTCGTGTTCCTGGCCACAATAGCGCCATCTATGCTGCTATAGCATATATCATATACTGTACCATATAGCAGCATAGAGGGTGCTAATGTGTCTGGGAACGCGAAGAATCACTCGCGTCCCCAGCCTGTTAGCTCCTGTCACCGAAACAGGAAGTGGCTGCCGGCGGGGCCAGGAGGATCGGAGGGAGATGGCGAGGGCACCGGACAGCTGCAGGGGGCTATTGGAAGCCCTAGGTGAGTAAAACTCATTTTTTTTTGTTTAACTTAAGTGTCCCTTTAATATCTAGGTATATGGCTTGCAGTCACTTCCATGTATCCCCTTTTCTTATTTTTTTCTGCTTCAAACACAATTAGGAATGACAGCTGAATGAATTGTGCTCCCCCTCCTACACTGCGCCCTGAGGCTGGAGCCACTCCAGCCTATGCCTCGGCCCGGCCCTGCCTTTTCCTGATGTCTCTACCTAACCCGTCCCTTACTATGTACTATTTTCTTATGCCTAAATCCCCACAAATCCCCCTTTATTGTTAATTCCTTCCTGTTCAACCCTAACCCCTCACCCCTGCTTACCTGCTTATAGGTTTATATGTTGTTTGGAAGCACTGGGCGGATATATTTTACATTTTAACAAGGAACCTATCAGAAGGCATGCAGCCAGAGCTGCTAAACGAAATAATTCTTCAAATCATTTTGGTTGAAAAACACAATTCCCAATGCCAATGGGAAAACAGGGCGGTTTTCTCATGAAGCAAAGTGAAACATTTGCATCAGGCGCAGAGATTTCAGGGGCAGCATGTTTGTACTGTGTTTACACTAATAACGTGCAGTCAGAGTAGGAGAAGCGAGAGGAGAGCAAGGTGAAGAGGTCATCATTGGGGAAAAGCACAGAACTTGTGCTGTGTGAGGAGTCTTGGCTTATGGGTGGAAAACATATAAATCCAGCCTTAACCTTTGGACAGAACATTCTACTTGCAATCCATGGTCTGGGTGGATCCCAGGCTTCGCTTAACCTTCTTATTCCGATAGTGTCAATGAATTCTCTGTTTTTTTCCCTGTTATTAGATTTTTGCATACAATACTCCCTTTGAACAAGCATCCAGTCTACCCCATCCTTGGCAGCGAGCAGCATCACTTTCAGGCCACTTGCCCTTTAGTTTCAAACATGGTCTAAACATAAATATCAAGCATTTTGCAATTTAAGTTTAACAAAACACATACTTGATCTGTAAAATAAAATTCGATCTTCGAATGTGGATAGGAGTCTTTAAGGAATCTTACTTGAAATCTTCAACTCTGCATTTTTTTCAAGTCTCCAGGTTGCACCCCAGAATGGGTAGCCAGAGGGACAGTAGCATCCTCAGTATAGGTAGCCTGAAATAGCCTCTGGTATACATAGCTGGAGGGGCTTCCAGTATTAGATAACATCCTCAAATATAGGTAGCCAAATGTGACCCTTCCCCATGCAGAGTAGTGAGCAGTGGAGAGAAGTAACTCACCTCTCCAGACTCCACTGAGGATCTATCTTCCTTCACACTCACCATTTCTATAATTCCAGCACTGTCTCTCCATGTAACCTACTGTAATTTGCCAGCGGGTCAAGCAATGAGTAACGAAGCTGCACTCATGGTCATGGAGACAGGGATTAGTGATGGGCGAACATCCAGATGTTCGGGTTCGAGAACGTTCGGCCGAACGGTGTCCCGATGTTCGGTACGTTCGTGCCGAACACCGAACATAATGGAAGTCAATGGGGACCCGAACTTTCCTGCTTTGCAAAGCCTCCTTACATGTAACATAGACCAAATTTTCAGGGTATGTGGACAGGGGGGGGGGGGGGGGGTAAGTATAAGAGGAAACTATTTTTTTCCGAAAGGACCTTATAGTTTTTGAGAAAAACGATTTTTAAGTTTCAAAGGGAAATTGTCTTTTAAATGCGGAAAATGTCAGTTTTTTTTGGCACAGGTAACAACAATCTTGTATTATTTTCAAAGCAAAGCAATGAGTTTTGTCGCCATGCAGTGATTAATAAATAGAAATGGGATATTACGGAAAGTGGCAACGCTAAGCCATCACAGATGTTCATGGTCCTTGGTCGGGGTCGGACTCGGGGAGTGTTGCGTAGTCGTTTCCAATCCACGATTGATTAATTTTAATTTGTGTCAGCCGGTCTGCATTTGCTGTGGAGAGGCGGATACGCCGATCTGTAATGATGCCTCCGGCAGCACTGAAACAGCATTCGGACATAACGCTGGCTGCAGGACAAGCCAGCACCTCTATTGCGTACATTGCCAGTTCGTGCCAGATGTGTAGCTTAGAGACCCAATAATTGAAGGGTGCAGATGGATTGTTCAACACGGCTACGCCATCTGACATGTAGTCCTTGACCATCTTCTGCAGGCGATCGGTGTTGGAGGTGGAACTGGGCGATTGCTGTTCTGTGGGCTGCTGCATGGGTGTCATAAAATTTTGCCACTCCAAGGACACTGCAGATACCATTCCCTTGTGGGCACTACCTGCAGCTTGCGTTCTTTGTTCCCCTCCTCGTCCTGGGTTAGCGGAAGTCAGTCTGTCGGCGTGGAACTGGCTAGAGGAGGATGTCAATCTCCTCTCTAATGTCGGTACTGCGCCGTCATGTACTGGACCACTGCACTCTTCTGCTCGCAAAAGCGTGCTAGCATGTGCAGCGTCGAATTCCAGCGCGTGGGTACGTCACACACCAAGCGATGGTTCGGTAGATTGAACCGCTCCTGCATCTTGGTGAGTCCCTCCGAAGCGGTACTGGACTTTTGGAAATATTTGGCCACTCGTCGGACCTTCAGCAGAAGATCTGCCACGCCTGGGTATGTACTCAGGAACCGTTGAACAACTAGGTTCATAACGTGTGCCAGGCAAGGGATGTGTCTCAGCTTAGCCAACTTTAACCACTTGAGGACCTAGGGCTTTCTACCCCTTAAAGAGGAACTGTAACATGAAAAGATCCCCTGGGGGGTACTCACCTCGGGTGGGGGAAGCCTCCGGATCCTAATGAGGCTTCCCACGCCGTCCTCCATCCGTCAGGGGTCCCGCTGCAGCCCTCCGTGGAGTCCGGGCAGCGGTGACGTCAATATTTACCTTCCTGGCTCCTGCGCAGGCGCTCTGACGGCTGTCGGCTCCGAACTATACGGAAATACCCGATCGCCGTCGGGTCCGCTCTACTGCGCAGGCGCAAGTTTCCTGCGCCTGCGCAGTAGAGCGGACCCGAATGAGATCGGGTATTTCCGTGTAGTTCGGAATGGAAAGCCGCCACAGCGCCCCCGCTGGAGCCAGCAAAGGTAAATATTGAAATGACAGTCGGCACAGTCGCCGGCTGTTCGGAGGGCTGCGGCGAGACCCCCGTGGGACAGAGGACGGCGTGGGAAGCCTCATTAGGATCCGGAGGCTTCCCCCACCCGAGGTGAGTACCCCCCAGGGGATCTTTTGAATGTTACAGAGTCTCTTTAAGGACCGGCCACTTTTTTTCCATTCAGACCACTGCAGCTTTCACGGTTTATTGCTCGCTCATACAACCTACCACGTAAATGAATTTTGGCTCCTTTTCTTGTCACTAATAAAGCTTTCTTTTGGTGCTATTTGATTGCTCCTGCGATTTTTACTTTTTATTATATTCATCAAAAAAGACATGAATTTTGGCAAAAAAATGATTTTTTTAACTTTCTGTGCTGACATTTTTCAAATAAAGTAAAATTTCTGTATACATGCAGCGCGAAAAATGTGGACAAACATGTTTTTGATAAAAAAAACCCCATTCAGTGTATATTTATTGGTTTGGGTAAAAGTTATAGCGTTTACAAACTATGGTGCAAAAAGTGAATTTTCCCATTTTCAAGCATCTCTGACTTTTCTGACCCCCTGTCATGTTTCATGAGGGGCTAGAATTCCAGGATAGTATAAATACCCCCCAAATGACCCCATTTTGGAAAGAAGACATCCCAAAGTATTCACTGAGAGGCATAGTGAGTTCTTAGAAGATATTATTTTTTGTCACAAGTAAGCGGAAAATGACACTTTGTGAGAAAAAAAAAAAAAGTTTCCATTTCTTCTAACTTGCGACATAAAAAAATGAAATCTGCCACGGACTCACCATGCCCCTCTCTGAATACCTTGAAGGGTCTACTTTCCAAAATGGGGTCATTTGTGGGGTGTGTTTACTGTCCTGACATTTTGGGGGGGTGCTAAATTGTAAGCACCCCTGTAAAGCCTAAAGGTGCTCATTGGACTTTGGACCCCTTAGCGCAGTTAGGCTGCAAAAAAGTGCCACACATGTGGTATTGCCGTACTCAGGAGAAGTAGTATAATGTGTTTTGGGGTGTATTTTTACACATACCCATGCTGGGTGGGAGAAATATCTCTGTAAATGACAATTTGTTATTTTTTTTTACACACAATTGTCCATTTACAGAGATCTTTCTCCCACTCAGCATGGGTATGTGTAAAAATACACCACAAAACACATTATACTACTTCTCCTGAGTACGGCGATACCACATGTGTGGCACTTTTTTGCACCCTAACTGCGCTAAAGGGTCCAAAGTCCAATGAGTACCTTTAGGATTTCACAGGTCATTTTGAGAAATTTCGTTTCAAGACTACTCCTCACGGTTTAGGGCCCCTAAAATGCCAGGGCAGTATAGGAACCCCACAAATGACCCTATTTTAGAAAGAAGACACCCCAAGGTATTCCATTAGGAGTATGGTGAGTTCATAGAAGATTTTATTTTTTGTCAAAAGTTAGCGGAAAATGACACTTTGTGAAAAAACACAATTAAAATCAATTTCCGCTAACTTGTGACAAAAAATAAAATCTTCTATGAACTCGCCATACTACTAACGGAATACCTTGGGGTGTCTTCTTTCTAAAATGGGGTCATTTGTGGGGTTCCTATACTGCCCTGGCATTTTAGGGGCCCTAAACCGCGAGGAGTAGTCTTGAAACGAAATTTCTCAAAAATGACCTGTGAAATCCTAAAGGTACTCATTGGACTTTGGGCCCTTTAGCGCAGTTAGGGTGCAAAAAAGTGCCACACATGTGGTATCGCCATACTCAGGAGAAGTAGTACAATGTGTTTTGGGGTGTATTTTTTACACATACCCATGCTGGGTGGGAGAAATACCTCTGTAAATGGACAATTGTGTGTAAAAAAAATCAAAAGATTGTCATTTACAGAGGTATTTCTCCCACCCAGCATGGGTATGTGTAAAAATACACCCCAAAACACATTATACTACTTCTCCCGAGTACGGCGATACCACATGTGTGGCACTTTTTTGCACCCTAACTGCACTAAGGGGCCCAAAGTCCAATGAGTACCTTTAGGATTTCACAGGTCATTTTTGTTTCAAGACTACTCCTCGCGGTTTAGGGCCCCTAAAATGCCAGGGCAGTATAGGAACCCCACTAATGACCCCATTTTAGAAGGAAGACACCCCAAGGTATTCCGTTAGGAGTATGGTGAGTTCATAGAAGTTTTTATTTTTTTGTCACAAGTTAGCGGAAATTGATTTTAATAGTTTTTTTTCACAAAGTGTCATTTTCCGCTAACTTGTGACAAAAAATAAAATCTTCTATGAACTCACCATACTCCGTACGGAATACCTTTGGGTGTCTTCTTTCTAGAATGGGGTCATTTGTGGGGTTCCTATACTGCCCTGGCATTTTAGGGGCCCTAAACCGTGAGGAGTAGTCTTGAAACCAAATGTCGCAAAATGACCTGTGAAATCCTAAAGGTACTCATTGGACTTTGGGCCCCTTAGCGTACTTAGGGTGTAAAAAAGTGCCACACATGTGGTACCGCCGTACTCAGGAGAAGTAGTATAATGCGTTTTGGGGTGTATTTTTACACATACCCATGCTAAGTGGGAGAAATATCTCTGTAAATGACAATTGTTTGATTTTTTTTACACACAATTGTCCATTTACATAGAAATTTCTCCCACCCAGCATGGGTATGTGTAAAAATACACCCCAAAACACATTATACTACTTTTCCTGAGTACGGCGGTACCACATGTGTGACACTTTTTTGCAGCCTAGGTGCGCTAAGGGGCCCAACGTCCTATTCACAGGTCATTTTGAGGCATTTGTTTTCTAGACTACTCCTCGCGGTTTAGGGCCCCTAAAATGCCAGGGCAGTATAGGAACCCCACAAGTGACCCCATTTTAGAAAGAAGACACCCCAAGGTATTCTGTTAGGTGTATGACGAGTTCATAGAAGATTTTATTTTTTTGTCAAAAGTTAGCGGAAAGTGACACTTTGTGGAAAAAAACCAATAAAAATCAATTTCCGCTAACTTTTGACAAAAAATAAAATCTTCTATGAACTCGTCATACACCTAACAGAATACCTTGGGGTGTCTTTTTTTCTAAAATGGGGACACTTGTGGGGTTCCTATACCGCCCTGGCATTTTACGGGCCCAAAACCGTGAGTAGTCTGGAAACCAAATGTCTCAAAATGACTGTTCAGGGGTATAAGCATCTGCAAATTTTGATGACAGGTGGTCTATGAGGGGGCGAATTTTGTGGAACCGGTCATAAGCAGGGTGGCCTTTTAGATGACAGGTTGTATTGGGCCTGATCTGATGGATAGGAGTGCTAGGGGGGTGACAGGAGGTGATTGATGGGTGTCTCAGGGGGTGGTTAGAGGGGAAAATAGATGCAATCAATGCACTGGGGAGGTGATCGGAAGGGGGTCTGAGGGGGATCTGAGGGTTTGGCCGAGTGATCAGGAGCCCACACGGGGCAAATTAGGGCCTGATCTGATGGGTAGGTGTGCTAGGGGGTGACAGGAGGTGATTGATGGGTGTCTCAAGGTGGGATTAGAGGGGGGAATAGATGCAAGCAATGCACTGGCGAGGTGATCAGGGCTGGGGTCTGAGGGCATTCTGAGGGTGTGGGCGGGTGATTGAGTGCCCTAGGGGCAGATAGGGGGTCTAATCTGATAGGTAGCAGTGACAGGGGGTGATTGATGGGTAATTAGTGGGTGTTTAGGGTAGAGAACAGATGTAAACACTGCACTTGGGAGGTGATCGGACGTCGGATCTGTGAGCGATCTATTGGTGTGGGTGGGTGATCAGATTGCCCGCAAGGGGCAGGTTAGGGGCTGATTGATGGGTGGCAGTGACAGGGGGTGATTGATGGGTGGCAGTGACAGGGGGTGATTGATGGGTGGCAGTGACAGGGGGTGATTGATGGGTGATTGATAGGTGATTGACAGGTGATTGACAGGTAATCAGTGGGTTATTACAGGGGAGAACAGATGTAAATATTGCACTGGCGAATTGATAAGGGGGGGTCTGAGGGTAATCTGAGCGTGTAGGCGGGTGATTGGGTGCCCGCAAGGGGCAGATTAGGGTCTGATCTGATGGGTAACAGTGACAGGTGGTGATAGGGGGTGATTGATGGGTGATTGATGGGTAATTAGTGGGTGTTTAGAGGAGAGTAAACGCTGCGCTTGGGTGGTGATCTGATGTCGGATCTGCGGGCGATCTATTGGTGTGGGTGAGTAATCAGATTGCCCGCAAGGGGCAGGTTAGGGGCTGATTGTTGGGTGGCAGTGACAGGGGGTGACAGGGGGTGATTGATGGGTGATAGGTGATTGGCAGGTGATTGACAGGTGATCAGTGGGTTATTACAGGGAAGGAAAGATGTAAATAATGCCCTGGCGAATTGATAAGGGGGGGGTCTGAGGGTAATCTGAGCGTGTAGGCGGGTGATTGGGTGCCCGCAAGGGGCAGATTAGGGTCTGATCTGATAGGTAACAGTGATAGGGGGTGATTGATGGGTGATTGATGGGTAATTAGTGGGTGTTTAGAGAAGATAACAGATGTAAACAATACATTTGGGAGGTAATCTGACGGCGGGTTTGCGGGCGATCTAATGGTGTGGGTGGGTGATCAGATTGCCCGCAAGGGGCAGGTTAGGGGCTGATTGATGGGTGGCAGTGACAGGGGGTGATTGATGGGTGATAGGTGATTGACAGGTGATCAGTGGGTTATTACAGGGAAGAACAGATGTAATGAATGCACTGGTGAATTGATAAGGGGGGGTCTGAGGGCAATCTGAGCGTGTGGGCGGGTGATTGGGTGCCCGCAAGGGGCAGATTAGGGTCTGCTCTGATAGGTAAAAGTGACAGGTGGTGATAGGGGGTGATTGATGGGTGATTGATGGGTAATTAGTGTGTGTTTAGAGGAGAGAATAGATGTAAACAATGGATTTGGGAGGTGATCTGATGTCGGATCTGCGGGCGATCTATTGGTGTGGGGGGGTGATCAGATTGCCCGCAAGGGGCAGGTTAGGGGCTGATTGATGGGTGGCAGTGACAGGGGGTGATTGATGGGTGATTGATGGGTGATTGACGGGTGATTGACAGGTGATTGACAGGTGATTGACAGGTGATCAGGGGGGATAGATGCATACAGTGCATGGGGGGGGGGGGGGTCTGGGGGGGGGTCTGGGGAGAATCTGGGGGGTGGGGGGGGGTGATCAGGAGGGAGCAGGGGGCAGGGGGGGGTATAAAAAAAAAAAGCGTTGACAGATAGTGACAGGGAGTGATTGATGGGTGATTAGGGGGGTGATTGGGTGCAAACAGGAGTCTGGGGGGTGGGCAGGGGGGGGTCTGATGGGTGCTGTGGGCGATCTGGGGCGGGGGGGGGAGAAAATCAGTGTGCTTGGTGCAGACTAGGGTGGCTGCAGCCTGCCCTGGTGGTCCCTCGGACACTGGGACCACCAGGGCAGGAGGCAGCCTGTATAATACACTTTGTAAACATTACAAAGTGTATTATACACTTTGTATGCGGCGATCGTCGGGTTAACATCCCGCCGGCGCTTCCGTATGGCCGGCGGGATGTTGCGGCGAGTGAGCGGCGACAGGCGGAGGCGGAGGATCGCGTCACGGATGACGCGATCGCTCCGCCCATGCCCAAACAAGGACCGCCGCCATTTGTCAATACGGCAGTCCTTGCGGCGTCTGCTTCCCGGCCGCCATTTGTCTATACGGCGGTCGGGAAGTAGTTAAAGCGCGAATGAGATTGCTCCCATTGTCACACACAACCATGCCTGGTTTCAGGTCCAGCGGTGCCAGCCACAAATCGGTCTGTTCCTTGATTCCCTTCCAAATTTCTTCACCTGTGTGCTGCTTATCTCCAAGGCAGATCAGCTTCAGTAAGGCTTGCTGACGCATGGCAACAGCTGTGCTGCACTGCTTCCACGACGACCCTATTGCTGGGTTACCGATGCCGGATGAGGTACAGCTTTGAGAGGCGTTGGAGGAGAAGGAGTCAGAGTCGAGATTGGTGCCTCTGAGGGACGTCGGTCCAGCAGTTTGCGGCGTGGGCAACACCCGCGCCGTAGCCGGTGAGGAGGAGTCACTGCCAGGCTCCACAAGGTTCACCCAGTGCGCCGTCAGGGAGATGTATCGACCCTGTCCAAAGGCACTCGTCCAGGTGTCTGTGGTGAGGTGAACCTTGCAGGCAACGGCATTTTTCAAGCTTCTGGTTATTTTGCTAACCACGTGCTCATGTAACGCTGGCACTGCAGACCGCACAAAATAGTATCGGCTGGGAACCACGTAACGTGGGATGGCAAGCGCCATCATGCGCTTGAAGCTGTTTGTCTCCACCACGCGATATGGCAGCATTTCGCAGGCCACAAACTTGGCTATGCTGGCTGTTAGTGCCACGGCCCGTGGGTCATTTTCTGGCAAATTTCTCTTGTGCTCAAACATCTCCGGGACAGACAACTGAACCGTAGGATCGCACACTGAAGGACAGTTGATTGTTGTTGTCGTGGTGGTTGAAGACTGGGAAACGTCAAGAGGACTGTTGCGGAAACTGACATCGTCGTCTACTACGGATGTTTGTGCACCACGTAATGGCTGGGCTGCTGCTGAGGAGGGTCTGGTGACAACGGAGGCAGTGTTGCTGGGGGCTGGAAGCGAGCCGCTACCCTGGCCTTGCGTGTTTGACCACAGAGTGCTATGTTTGGCTACAATGTGGCGGCGCATGCTGGTGGTGGAGAGGTTGTTGACATTTTTCCCCCTGCTCAGTCGGGTCCTGCACACCTTGCAAATCACCATGGTAACATCCACCTTGCAGTCTTCAAAGAAAGCCCAGACTTTTGAGTTCCTGCTTTGCTGGCGAGTTTGCTTCGTGCCTCTTTGGCGTCTCACTTCTACGGCTACGCCTGTTGTGTCCGAAATACCCCGCCTACTTTGTGGCACACGGCGAACTCTTGCAGCAGTGGGTTCTGCAGCAGACTCATCTGTACTGCTGCTATCCCGACGGCGAGGTTCTACTCGATAATCCGGCTCTGTGTCCACATCGTCCAAAACCTCCTCTTCCATCTCCTCATCTGTGACTGTGTCTGTGTGCAGTGGACTAGAGCTCCCCAGAACACCCTCTGCGCACCTCACTCCCATGTCTTCAAGATGTTCTTGGTGGACCTCCTGCAATTCCAATTCCTGCGCACATTGCTCAGGGATTTGGGTGTCTTCGTCCTCGCCTTGCATTTCAATAAGTGGTGCAGTTTCCTCGCACAATGGTTGTGAATCCGGGCACAACATTTCTGGCTGTTCCATTGTTTGTGGGGGTAGGAGTGGGAATAGCTCCTCCGAAGAGCCCATTGTGTCCGGAAATAATTGTTTGGACTGGTTATTTGACCATTGTGTGCATGGTGTAGCTGCTGGTTGTGTCACCTTTGTGCCCACTGGCTCCTTGTAACTGGCAGAGGACCTCGTGCGTGACAAGGATGTGCTGGTGCTGCTGCTGCTTAACCCGCTGCTGGACGCTTGAGAGGTCAACCAATTCATTATCCGCTCCTGCTCTTGTAGATTAGTGAGGGTTGTTTGTCTGGCACACATGGGTGGTATTGAGTGGGTTTTCTTAGGTGCTCCACTGCGGCCTCTACGTGAACCGTCAGGGGAAACACCTCTTCCCTTGCCCCTCCCTCTTTCACTGGATTTCTTCATTATGGTTGTACTGATCCCAGCAGTACACGCACACTGACTGGCAGTACAGTGGCAATAAGACAATGCTATATAGTATGTTATACACTGGTGACGGACGGAAGTACTACTGATCCCAGCAGTACACCCTGACTGTGGCAGTACAGTGGCAATAAGACAATGCTATATAGTATGCTATATACTGGTGACGGACGGAAGTACTACTGATCCCAGCAGTACACGCTGACTATGGCAATACAGTGGCAATAAGACAATGCTATATAGTATGCTATATACTGGTGACGGACGGAAGTACTACTGATCCCAGCAGTACACGCTGACTGTGGCAGTACAGTGGCAATAAGACAATGCTATATAGTATGCTATATACTGGTGACGGACGGAAGTACTACTGATCCCAGCAGTACACGCTGACTGTGGCAGTACAGTGGCAATAAGACAATGCTATATAGTATATATAGGTGACGGACGGAAGTACTACTGATCCCAGCAGTACACGCTGACTGTGGCAGTACAGTGGCAATAAGACAATGCTATATAGTATATATAGGTGACGGACGGAAGTACTACTGATCCCAGCAGTACACGCTGACTGTGGCAGTACAGTGGCAATAAGACAATGCTATATAGTATGCTATATACTGGTGACGGACGGAAGTACTACTGATCCCAGCAGTACACGCTGACTGTGGCAGTACAGTGGCAATAAGACAATGCTATATAGTATGTTATACACTGGTGACGGACGGAAGTACTACTGATCCCAGCAGTACACGCTGACTGGCAGTACAGTGGCAATAGACAATGCTATATACTGGTGGCGGAAGTACTACTGATCCCAGCAGTACACGCTGACTGGCAGTACAGTGGCAATAGACAATGCTATATACTGGTGGCGGAAGTACTACTGATCCCAGAAGTACACGCTGACTGGCAGTACAGTGGCAAATAGACAATGCTATATACTGGTGGCGGAAGTACTACTGATCCCAGCAGTACAAGCACGCTGACTGGCACTACAATAGTATGACTAGGAGGCTGGGGGGGCCCTGGCTAGCCTAGCTGGTGAGAGAGTCTAACCTGCCTGCCTACCCAAAGCTAAACCCAACTTCAAGTGGTGGAGAAATGACACGGTTCGGGTATTTATTTACCCGAACCACGTGACCCGCTCGGCCAATCGCAGTGCGAGCCGCGTGTTCGAGCCCGAACCACGTGACCCGCTCGGCCAATCACAGCGCGAGCCAAACGTTCGGGGAACGTTCGGCCATGCGCTGTCAGGCCGAACATAAGTTCGTTCCACATGGCCGAACGCATGGTCGAACACCACGAGGTGTCCGGCGGAGCCCGAACCGAACTCGAACAGCCCAAAATCCGGGCGAACCCGAACAGTGGCGAACACTGTTCGCCCATCACTAACAGGGATGTCCTGGAGAAGGTGGATAGTAGTTGGAGTCTGGAGAGGGGTGTTAATTCTCTCCTCCGCTCTGCTCGGTACACTGCATCTCCAGGGGCCCCCCACAGGTCTCTACGAGGCCCACCATGGACCTCCTTATCAGTGACCACTGACACCAGGCTCTCCTTGGCTATGAGTCCAATAACAGCCACTATTACTGCTATGGTCAATTGGTGAAACTCTGCTTTTGAATTTTAAAGTGGCAGTCCACATTTTCTTTTACAATTGCTTGGAAGGGAGGGCCCCGTGTTATCCGTTTTTTTCAGTTGTTAGGCTGGGCACACACTTGAGTGTGAGGTGGGCCCCATGTTTTAATTGTTAGGCCCGGGCGCACATTTGGACATGCAAACTGGCAGCCATTTTTCTTTTTGCGTCTCATTGCCATAGCATTTTATTCCACTATCATTTTTTTCTTTTGAAAATGGGTTTTCATGCCATTTTATAAATTGTGTAAAAGTACAGTAGAATTAGGATTGCTCATGGCATTTGAAAAAAGGATGCATAAAGCCAGCTTTTCCTGCAAAAACAAAAACGCGAACTAACACAGAACAATTTTGGAGACTTGTGCGCACTGTATAAATACATTACAAGTGAGGCAGCACACGCAAACAAGAAAATGTGTACTGTAACTTCAAATTCCAAAACTTTCATCAATTGAAGCAGGAAAAAAAATATTTCAGGCCCGTTCATTCTTATCATAATTCATGTGCGTTTTTGCGATTTTGAATTTGATGCGCATGTACATTATTTCAACGGCATCACATTTGTCCTTCTCTGTGTTTTAAAATCATGTTGCAGGTCTGCTTTTTTGCACTTTATAAGCAATTCACGTTTAAAGCAGTGGGAATGCAGAAAAATCAAATTTTTTGTGAAAGTTCAAATGCAATTTTGCGCCTTCACTCCCCCCTGCCTCATCTGGCAACAGTGGTCCCCCAAACATACACAATCTGGCAGCTATTCCCCAAAATACACTTTTGATTCACTAACCGTCACTAAGCCGGTTAGTGTGCCTTATCATTTAGTGAGCACAAACTACAGCGCTAACCTTATCTGAGGTTAGTGTGCCTTATCTGAGGTTAGTGTGCCTTATCTGAGCTTAGTGTGCCTTATCTGAGGTTAGTGTGCCTTATCTGAGGTTAGTGTGCCTTATCTGAGGTTAGTGTGCCTTATCTGAGGTTAGTGTGCCTTATCTGAACTTTGTGCCCCTTAAGTAGCTTTGTGCACACTAAAAGATGCACAAAGCTACGGCGCGCACTGCACCGAGCACAGCGCGCACAGCGTAATGCGTCGATCTTTGTGCGCAGTGCGATGATAACGTCGCACCCGCTATACTGTATATGATGCGACCATAAGGTCGCATAGGATGCAACGATAACGGTGCACTGATGTACAGTTTAGGTCACATCCTATGCGACCTTAAGGTTGCATCATGTACAGTGTAGCGGGTGCGATGTTATCGTGCAGTGCACGGTGTAGTTTTGTGCATCTTTTAGTGTGCACAAAGCTACTTAAGGGGCACTAAGTTCAGATAAGGCACACTAACCTCAGATAAGGCACACTAACTCAGATAAGGCACACTAACTCAGATAGGGCACACTAACTCAGATAGGGCACACTGAACTCAGATAAGGCACACTAACTCAGATGAGGCACACTAACCTCAGATAAGGCACACTAACCTCAGATAAGGCACACTAACTCAGATAAGGCACACTAACCTCAGATAAGGCACACTAACCGGCTAAGTGCCGGTTAGTGAATCAAGCCCTTAGTCTGTTAACAGCGGTTCCACAAAAATGAAGATAATCTGACAGCAGTTCCCCCAAAATAGGTAACCCCAGCATAGGTAGCCAGGTCTATAGGTGTCCCCAGTATAAATAGCCATGAGTATAGTAGTCCCCAGTATATGTAGCCAGAGGTATAGTTGCCTAGTATATGTAGCCAGGGGTATATGTGCCCAGTATATGTAGTCAGGGGTATAGTTGTCCCCAGTATATGTAGCCAGAGGTATAGGTGTCCAGTATATGTAGCCAGGGGTATAGGTGCCCAGTATATGTAGTCAGGGGTATAGTAGTCCCCCGTATATGTAGCCAGGGTTATATGTGCCCAGTATATGTAGCCATGTGTATATGTGCCCAGTATACGTAGCCAGGGATATATGTGCCCAGCATACGTAGCCAAGGGTATATGTGCCCAGTATATGTAGGCAGGGGTATATGTGCCCAGTACATGTAGGCAGGGGTATATGTGCCCAGTATATGTAGTCAGGGGTATAGTAGTCCCCAGTATATGTAGCCAGAGGTATAGGTGTCCAGTATATGTAGCCAGGGGTATAGGTGCCCAGTATATGTAGTCAGGGGTATAGTAGTCCCCAGTATATGTAGCCAGGGTTATATGTGCCCAGTATATGTAGCCAGGGGTATAGGTGCCCAGTATATGTAGCCAGAGGTATATGTGCCCAGTATATGTAGCCAAGGGTATATGTGCCCAGTAGTATATGTAGTCAGGGGTATATGTCCCAGTATATGTAGCTAAGGGTATATGTGCCCAATATATGTAGGCAGGGGAATATGTGCCCAGTATATGTAGGCAGGGGAATATGTGCCCAGTATATGTAGGCAGGGGTATATATGCCCAGTATATGAAGCCAAGGGTATATGTGCCCAGTATATGTAGCCAGGTGTATATGTGCCCAGTAAATGTAGTCAGAGGTATATGTACCCAGTATATGTAGTCAGGGGTATATGTCCCCAGTATATGTAGGCAGGGGTATATGTGCAGTGTATATGTAGTCAGGAGTATATGTCCCGAGTATATGTAGGCAGGGGTATATGTGCCCAGTATATGTAGGCAGGGGTATATGTCCCCAGTATATGTAGGCAGGGGTATATGTGCCCAGTATATGTAGTCAGGGGTATATGTCCCAGTATATGTAGTCAGGGGTATATGTCCCCAGTATATGTAGCCAGGGGTATATGTCCCCAGTATATGTAGTCAGGGGTATATGTCCTCAGTAAATGTGCCCAGTATATGTAGGCAGGGGTATATGTCCCCAGTATATGTAGTCAGGGGTATATGTCCCCAGAATAGGTAGTCATGTGTCCCCCCTAGCAGGAGTAGTGGGCAGCGTGGAGAAGGGGGGACATCTCCCCCCCTTCCCTCACCTTGGGGCTCTCCATCCCTCGTTCTCCTCATCCAGAACTAAAATGTGCGGGCGGCTGGCAGCGGGCGGGACTTATCTCTTCCTCGTTCCAGCGCGAGAGGGAGCACTCCACTGCTGCTAGTCTGTTCTTGTCTAGACCAGAGCAGCGGCACATAGATCTTACCCGGCGCTTGGATCGAGGAAGAGGTAAGTCCTGCCCGCCGCCACAAATTTTAGTTCTGGAGGGGAGGGCGAGGGATGGAGAGCCCCAAAGTGAGGAAAGGAGACATCCCCCCTTCTCCACGTTGCCAGAGCAGGGACAAGGTCCTCCAGCACCCAAGGCTGAGACACCAAAGTGCGCCCCTCCATCCCTCCCACCTCAGCTGTCACACACTGATTACTATTAGACTAAGAGAGCCACAGGGCCCACAACCTCCCCAACACCTTAATATCTAGTTATCTGGCTTGCAGTCACTGCTATGTATCCCCTTTTCTTAATTCTTTCTGCTTCATACACAATTAGGAATGACAGCTGAATTAATTGTGCGCCCCCTCCTACACTGCGCCCTGAGGCTGGAGCCTCTCCAGCCTATGCCTCGGCCCGGCCCTGCACGTTGCCCACTACTCTCCTTTCACTGCGCTGCTCCCCTCCACACATGCCAGGGTGGACGGCGTGCACCCTCTGAAAAAAGCAGGTGGACGTCGTCCACCCGCGTCCACGCCCCACTCGACCCCTGGCGTATACACTCCTGTGAGCACTGTTGAGCACATTGATGATGTATGATTAATAAACCACACTTTAAAGGGAACCCGAGGTGAGAATAATATGGAGGCTGCCATATTTATTTTCTTTTAAAGAGACACTGAAGCGAGAAAAAAATATGATACAGTGAATTGGTTGTGTACTATGAATAATTACTAGAAGATTAGCAGCAAAGAAAATATTCTCATACTTTTTTTTTCAGGTACCGTATATAGTGTTTTTTCTAACATTGCATCATTCTATAATATGTGCAGATTACACAACACTCAGCATTCAAAATGAGTCTTTCAGAGCAGTCTGTGAAGTAATGACCTCTCCTCTAGCAGAGGAAAAGTAAATAGTCCAGGAACAGTTGAGATAATAAAAGTCAGATAACAGCCCTCTCCAGGACTAACTTAGTCGGAGAGCTTAATGGCTTGTTTGCATAGAGATAACAACTGGAGTTTCTCAACTCTTCCTGTACTGGAAAAAATTAGACTGATGTATCTGTTCTTAATGTTTTATTTCTTAGCTGTGCTACACATACAAATCATAATATCATCATTTTTTTTTTCGCTTCAGTGTCTCTTTAAGCAATACCAGTTGCCTGGCTGCCTTGCTGGTCCTCTGCCTCTAATACTTTCAGCCATAGACCCTGAACAAGCATGCAGCAGGTCAGGGGTTTCTGACAATATTGTCAGAACTGACAAGATTAGCTGCATGCTTGTTTCTGGTGTAATTCAGTTCACTACTGCAGCCAAATCACTACTGCAGCCAAATCAGCAGGACTGCCAGGCAACCAGTATTGTTTAAAAGGAAATACATATGGAAGCCTCCATATCACTTTAAGAACGTATGGTGAACACGCTTGTTTTAGTTCATGGACATTTAGAGATTGCCCTGCAAAATTAAGTTTAGGAATTTTTCCTGGTCATCCCTATCCTGCACCAGTATTAGACCTGCTCTGAACCCTAGCGCCTCCCTCCCTCCCCCAGCCCTGTCCGCACTCCATGCCTGCCTACAGAGAGCTATATTATAGGGAGAGTGAGCGGCTGAATTTGGAGCTTAGTTGAATTAACACACAAAATTGTTAAAATAACTGATCCTTACAAAAATGTTTATTATCATTTTTATCAGGCATGCAACCTTTCCATCTGTGAACGTTAAGTGTTTGTCAATTTAAAACAGGTCGAGGTAAAAATTTACCATAATGCCTTTTTGATTCCTGTGACCCCTCCAGCTTATAACTGAAACACTATAACAGTCCTGAATACATTAACAGTCACCACTTTCAACTTTTATTAAAAACTCAGATGAGCTAATTTTCATAAGAATGAAGTATGTGGGTAACAATGAGTCACACCGAATTAAAATTAATGAAGAGGAACTTTTAGCTGTGGTGCGGAGAGTGGATTGTGGAGGGCGGCCGGGGAGATCAAGACACTGAATATGAAGAAAGTTCTAAAGGGCCCAGAAATAATGACATGATCACAACTTTTCCGTATTGCTTTTGTTTACTTCATTCCTTATTACAATAATAAATTGGCAAAAGCCACGGGTGTTGCATAGACGCCATGACTTTACAATTAAAACAGTCCACTTACAACGGCTTGTGTGTATAATGGCCAGGCACCGACATGTAGCATTTCCAAATAGTGTTTCTCAGTCAAACCTAATGAATATGAGATGAGATGAAAGTCAGAAAACAGCTATATGGGAAAATAAAATAAAATGTTATTTGTTTTCTGCAATTAAAGAGAAAATGTAGAGTGTGCGATTCCGGTAAAAGATATATGAACAGGGGCGGACTGACAACTCATGGGGCCCCCTGGCAATAGGAGATTATGGGGCCCCGTACCAGTGTCGCCCACATTTTTAATGTTATTTTTTTACAGAGTAAGATCTAATAATTTACTGTAAACAGATATTTCACACTGATAAAAAAAACCTCCTGCGCCGCGCGTAGCGCAGTGCGCCGAAAAATGGGTGTGGTCACGCAACAGAATGTGGGCGTGGTCATGGGTGGGGCAAAATATACATGACCTTAGCAGTGGTGTAAAAGGTCTGCCGGGGAAGTTTGAGCTCTATCTTAGTGTTTTCCCCCAAAACACATGTAATCTGACAGCATTCCACAAAAAATCCACGCCATATGGCAGAGGTTTCTCCAAAATACAGATAATATGGCAACCGTTCACCCAAAATAGACGTAATCTGGCAGCAGCAGTTTCCCTAACATACACATAATTTGGTTTGGCAGCGGTTACCCAAAATATGCATAATCTGGCAGCGGATCGCCAAAAAAAATCACCCAAAATATATGTAATCTTGCAGCAGTGGTTCCCCCATAATATACATAATCTGGAAGCAGCGGTTCCCCCAACATACACAATCTGGCAGCGGTTCCCCAAAAATACACATTATCTGGCAGCAGCGGTTTCCCAAAAATAGTTAATCTGGCAGCAGTTCCCCAAAATAGGTGCCCCCGGTATAGGTAACAGGTCTAAAGGTATCCCAAGTGGAAGTAACCAGGTGTACTGGTGTTCCCAGCACAGGTATCCAGGTCTATAGGTGTCACCAATATAAGTAGCCAGGTCTATAGGTGTCCCCAGAATAGATAACCAGGTCTATAGGTGTCCCCAGAATAGGTAGCCAAGACTATAGGTGTCCCCAGAATAGGTAGCCAGGTCTATGGGTGTCCCCAGTTTAGATAGCCAGGTCTACAGGTGTATCCAGTATAGATAGCCAGGTCTATAGGTGTTCCCAGAATATGTAGCCAGGTGTATAGGTGTTCCCAGTATATGTAGCAAGGTGTATAGGTGTCTCCAGTATAGCCAGGTCTATAGGTGTCCCCAGTATATGCAGCCAAGTCTATAGGGGTTCCCAGCATATGTAGCCAGGTGTATAGGTGTTCCCAGTATATGTAGCAAGGTGTATAGGTGTCTCCAGTATAGCCAGGTCTATAGGTGTCCCCAGTATATGCAGCCAAGTCTATGGGTGTTCCCAGCATATGTAGCCAGATGTGTAGGTGTTCCCAGAATATGTAGCAAGGTGTATAACACCTATACAGGTCAGGTTTCCCAAAAATAGTTAATCTGGCAGCAGTTCCCCAAAATAGGTGCCCCCGGTATAGGTAACAGGTCTAAAGGTATCCCAAGTGGAAGTAACCAGGTGTACTGGTGTTCCCAGCACAGGTATCCAGGTCTATAGGTGTCACCAATATAAGTAGCCAGGTCTATAGGTGTCCCCAGTATATGCAGCCAAGTCTATAGGTGTTCCCAGCATATGTAGCCAGGTGTATAGGTTTTCCCAGTATATGTAGCCAGGTGTATAGGCGTCCCCAGTATAGCCAGTATAGCCGAGATTTAAAAATACCAGAGGGGAGAGCCAGGAAGGGGGGCCCCAAGGTGAGGGAAGGGGGGGGAGACTTCCCCCCTTCCCCACGCTGTGCACACCACCCCTTTCACTGAGCTCCTCCCCTCCTGCTTAGGGTGCTTTGGCGGGGCCCCCCCTGACCACGGGCCCTTGGTCTGTGCCTATCTGCCCGAGTGCCCCAATGGTCAGTCCGCCCCTGTATTTGAAATGAACATAAAGAGTTATTTGATTAAGGAATGTAGTGGAGGGCATTTTATTTCATGTCTAATGCATGCCTTTAATTTGTCTATGGTAGGCGGGTGTCAATATTTTAGGAGGAGTCAATAGAAGTACTTAAAGGGACCCTGAGCAGTAGGTTAAATTTAAAATTGGTACTCACCTGGGGCTTACTCCAGCCCACTGTAGGTTGTGAGGTCCCCGGCGTCCTCCTGGCACCGTTCTGGGTCCCTCTGGCGGCTCCGTTACCGGCGCCACTCCCACTGAGTGATGATGTGATGATGAGGAGCATCACGGATCAGGAAGCCTACAGTGGGCTGGAGTAAGCCCCAGGTGAGTACCAATTTTAAATTTAACCCACTGCTCAGGGTCCCTTTAATTCCCTAGCAACCGCCCCACGCCGACGGGATTGACCGCGGCGGCAGCCCCAGGACCGCCCAACGCCAATTGGCGTCAGGTCCTGGGGCCGGCTACTGCAGGAGATCACGCGCAGGCTGCGCGCGCATCTCCTGCTTGAGCGGCGGAGCTCCGCCCTGCCTTCAGTCTCCGAGCAGCGCTCACCGCTCGGGAGACTGGAAGGGCCTTTTTCCACTACACAGCTGAATCGCAAAATCACAAATCGCTAGTGATTTTTAAATCGCTAGGGTTGTTACTTTATCATAGAATTCACGAGAAGTATTTTCCACTATAGTGATTCGATTTGGAAATCGCAGATCGCAATCGTTTTCAGGAGCGATTTTTAGCGTGATACTGCAATGCAAATTAAAAATCGCAATCACAATCGCATAACAGAATTAATAAAAAAACGCAGTTGCTGGCGTTTGTGATTTGTGATTGCGATTGCTAGTGGAAAAGGGCCCTTAGACGGCGAAACTGTCGTCTAATTAACATCTGGGGCTGGGGGACAATCACACAAGTGATTCCCCCCCCCCTTTCTCCCCACCAACAGAGCTCTCTTGGTGGGGAGAAGGGGGGGGGGGGGGGAATCATTTGTGTGCTGAGTTGTGCGGCCCTGCAGCTTGGCCTGCTGCAGTGGCCTATTAAGCAAAAACTGGCCTGGTCTTTAGGGGGTTTAGCACTGTAGTCCTCAAGTGGTTAAAGAGTATCCGGGGCAAACCTCAGGTCAAGAACTGGATACTTACCTAAGAAGAAGGAAGCCTCTGGATCCTGTAGAGGCTTCCCATGCCATTCTCCAGACTGTGGTTGCCACTTGCGGACCCCCCAAAAAATCCAACAAGAGCTTGTCAGATTGAAGATTAAGGCTGCACTCCTCTTCATTCACAAGCACTGCCATACTGCGCTTGCACGAGTACGGCCATGCCTTAGCAGTAAGCAACTCTTTGCTACTGTGCCAGTGTGGCCGTGCTCGCATGCATGCAGAATGGCTGCGCTCATGCATGAAGAGGAGCACAGTCTGGTTACATTTTTAGGGGGACAAACTGCCTAAGTATTATTTGGAGTATATGTACAGGCTGGCCTATTGCCATACTTCAGTCTTAAAGGCCATGCTTCACGTCAACTTGGCACAACTAGTGTTGGGCGAACACCTAGATGTTCGGGTTCGCGAACGTTCGCCGAACATCGCCGTGATGTTCGGGTGTTCGCGCCGAACTCCGAACATAATGGAAGTCAATGGGGACCCGAACTTTCGTGCTTTGTAAAGCTTCCTTACATGCTACATACCCCAAATTAGCAGGGTATGTGCACCTTTGGAGTGGGTACAAGAGGAAAAAAAATATTTGAAAAAGAGCTTATAGTTTTTGAGAAAATTGATTGTAAGGTTTCATATATAGTGTGGCTGAGCGGTGTACACAGAGTGGCAGTAAACACAATGCTATATAGTCTGGCTGAGCGGTGTACACAGAGTGGCAGTACACACAATGCTATATAGTCTGGCTGAGCGGTGTACACAGAGTGGCAGTACACACAATGCTATATAGTCTGGCTGAGCGGTGTACACAGAGTGGCAGTAAACAATGCTATATAGTGTGGCTGAGCCGTGTACACAGAGTGGCAGTAAACAATGCTATATAGTCTGGCTGAGCGGTGTACACAGAGTGGCAGTACACACAATGCTATATAGTCTGGCTGAGCGGTGTACACAGAGTGGCAGTAAACAATGCTATATAGTGTGGCTGAGCCGTGTACACAGAGTGGCAGTAAACAATGCTATATAGTCTGGCTGAGCGGTGTACACAGAGTGGCAGTAAACAATGCTATATAGTGTGGCTGAGCGGTGTACACAGAGTGGCAGTACACACAATGCTATATAGTCTGGCTGAGCAGTGTACACAGAGTGGCAGTACACACAATGCTATATAGTCTGGCTGAGCCGTGTACACAGAGTGGCAGTACACACAATGCTATATAGTCTGGCTGAGCGGTGTACACAGAGTGGCAGTACACACAATGCTATATAGTCTGGCTGAGCGGTGTACACAGAGTGGCAGTAAACACAATGCTATATATAGCGTGGCTGAGCGAGGTACACAGTGGCAGTACACACAATGCTATATAGTCTGGCTGAGCGGTGTACACAGAGTGGCAGTAAACAATGCTATATATAGTGTGGCTGAGCGAGGTACACAGTGGCAGTAAACGATGCTATATATAGTGTGGCTGAGCGAGCGGTGTACTACTGTTCCCAGCAGTGACACACAATGACTGGGGGGGGACCCTGGCTAGCATGGCTGGAGAGCGAACTACCCTGCCTGCCTACCCAAAGCTAAACCCACAGAGAAATGGCGGAGATATGACGTGGTTCGGGTATTTATTTACCCGAACCACGTAACCGTTCGGCCAATCAGAGCGCGTTCGGGTCCGAACCACGTGACCCGTTCGGCCAATCACAGCGCTAGCCGAACGTTCGGGGAACGTTCGGCCATGCGCTCTTAGTTCGGCCATGCGGCCGAACGGTTTGGCCGAGCACCATCAGGTGTTCGGCCGAACTCGAACATCACCCGAACAGGGTGATGTTCTGCAGAACCCGAACAGTGGCGAACACTGTTCGCCCAACACTAGGCACAACCAATTCCACAAAATGACTGCTCCTAAAATTTTTTGGATGGAGCACCCCCCTTCTCTTCCCCGGGGCAGATTTCCGTGTTAGCTATAGGCATTGTTTTCCCTAGATACGCCTCTCCTTGGCAAATTGTGGCAGGGACCAGGAGGTCACAGGAAGCCTCCACAAGTAACATCTGATAGTTACCTATCAGATGTCACTTCTACTGATCAAGTGCAGTGATTTGCCCTAGGATGATGCTGTAGTCCCGCCCGCGAGACCATCAGCATCAGTTAGCAAAAGGAGCATTGGGCGGCTGTGATTGACTAGTCTGGTGCCACCACCCCCTCCTAATTGGTCATGGTCACATGTCAAAGCTTCCCCTCTGACATAGTGATCACTCCTGGTGATGGGGTTTTACCCTCCGATGAGAAGGGTAGTGTATGTGCCAGGAAGGCACATGGAAGAGCAGGCAGGGGCCAGGTGGCCCAAACTGTCTGTTCAAAAGCTGCCCCCTAGATTTTGCAGCCTGAATCACGTGATTTAGGTGGCTTTATTGTAGGTCCTCCCCTGTAAGTACCGTATATTCCAGCGTATAAGACGACTGGGCATATAAGACGACCCCCAACTTTTCCAGTGAATATTTACATTTTGTGATATACTCACCGTATAAGACTACCCCTCTTGACTGTTGGACATTTGTATACTGTACTGTATGTACTGGTGCTATACTGTATAAACAGGTACAGATACTGGTGCTGTACTGTATGTGGTGCCCAGTATACAACAATCAGCCAATCACGGCAAGCGATATACCTTACCGGCGATTGGCTGGTTGTTGCAAACAAAGCCTGCTTGGATTGGTCGGCTAGCTCTGTCTCCAAGACTACTTGTACAGCCCCGCCCTTGCTGCTTTCATACGGTCCCCCACCATATGCGGCAACCGCAGATTCTCCAGTCCGGCTCAGAAGTTTCAGCACCTGCCCTATAAGATGACACCCGGCGTAAAAGACGACCCCCGACTTTTGACAAGATTTTCCTGGGTTAAAAAGTAGTCTTGTACGCCAGAATATACAGTAAAGATAAATCATAAAATTGATAAGTAAGGTGAGATAAATCATGAAATAATTATTTTGAGTCAACCCCATAGAATCATACATATGTTCATGAGCTGCAGCAAGGTGACAAGTAGGATGCTGGTGAGTATGACAACTTTCAGTCAATACTCAACAAGTGGAATATATTAGACAGCAACTGAACAGCCAGTTGTTGAAAGCCATGTGTATTTCCAAAATGTCAGGTTTTATGGGGTTTTCCTAGTGTACAGTAGTTTACACCTATCAAACGTGGTCCAAGGAAGGACAATTAGTGAACTAGGACAGGGTCATGAGTAGCGAAGGCGTATTGATGCATGTGAAGTACACAAGTTAGGTTGTCTACTCCATTCCAATGGAAGAGCTACTGTAACAAAATTTACAAAAAAACGTAATGCTGGTCATTAGAAAAAGATATTGGCAGACGCAGTACTTCGCCACTTTTTCTGTATGGGGCTGTGTAGCCATGGACAAGTCAAAGTGCTCAAGCAATCTGACCCCTGTCCACTGCCAACTGCACATGCAATCAAGACTTGGGCTTCAGAACTGGACCCTAGAGTAGAGAAGGTAGCCTAGTCGAACAAAATAAATTTGCTTTGACCTCCCAATTCCCCAAATCTCAGTCCAATCAAGCATCTGTTGTTGCTGGAAAAACAAATGTGTTCCTTGATTCCATCTTGCAGCTTACAGGGCTTAAAGGATCTGCTGCTAACATCTTGGTGCCATATGAACTAAATAATGAAGTGAAACAAATGATTTAGGAAATAGGCCAAATCTCCACATCCCTATTAATAAACTGAATGTTGCAAGTAGAAGATCTTGGGAATTTAAAGGGGACCAAAATATTAAAAGGTAATCATAGCATAGTAATGGACAGTATGGGTCATTCATATCTTAAAGGATACCCGAGGTGACATGTGACATGATAAGATAGACATGTGTATGTACAGTGCCAAGCACACAAATAACTATGCTGTGTTCCTTTTTTTTTTCTTTCTCTGCCTGAGAGAGTTAAACATTAGGGGCTTGATTCACAAAGCGGTGCTAACTGTTAGCACGCCTGTGAAAACCCCCTTAGCACGTCTAAACGAGCTTTTCGTGCGCAAAACTTTACACGCGCACTGCACAGAGCGCAGGGCGCTCCGCGCGAAGTGCCCATTAAAGCCTATGCGACTTAGCACGCGCATAGTACTTAGCGTGCGATCTGATTCAGAAATTCGGTGCTAACCTACTTAGCACCCTGGTTAGCACGTCTAAAGACTTTTGTGAATCAAGCCCTAGGTATGTAAGTGGCAATTCCTGACTGAGTCAGACTACAGTGAGACCCTCAATGATAAGAAATTCCAACTATAAAACACATTGCTAGCAGAAAATGGCTTCTGAGAGCAGGAAAGAGATAAAAAGGATCAATAGTTCATAGATTTTAGCTCTGGCATATGTCAATGAATGTGTCATTGAGCAAAAACAATAAAACAGTAAAAACTTAAAAAGTAGATTTAAATATACAATAAAACAGTGGAATATCTTAAAAAGTCATTTTTAGGAGAAGGAAGATAGAACAATTGTTTATTTCATCAGTTTATTTTCACCTCCGGAGTCCTTTAAAAGTAGAACCATCTTTATTGTACACATCGCTAAAAAATAGACACTCTAAAAAGAAGAACTTGACCATACAACTTGACCATACAAAGTCATGTCATGTTTAGACTTATTAAAATTGTTAACAAATCACATGTATAGGTACAATCCAATAATTTCCTAGTATGGAAACACAGATATGATCCCGCTGCGGGCAGGCCCGGTCCGCCCATGATGCCAAGTGAGGCGACTTCCTCAGGTGGCAGAAGTCTGGGGGCAGCACCAGGCAGAAACAGGAAGTGAAGAGAGTGCCTGGCCAACCTATACTCGGGTCAACGGCAGGGGCGTCTCACCCACCAGGCAAGTATAGGCGGTTGCCTGGGGCGCCATGAGGTGGTGAGGCGCCATGAGGTGGTGAGGCGCATTCCCCCGCCGCTGCTACCGTGACCATGTTTTTTTTAATATATTATATAACCTCCCGAGTCAGTCCCTGGTGCTCGGCACACTACCATGTGCTCAGCAGTGCCTCCACCTCCACTTCTCCCCAGCCAATAGAGCAATCAATACTGCTCTTCTCTGCCAGGCTCCTTCTTTAAAGCCGTGCCCCTTCTTCTCAGTAGCCACACAGGTAAAGTGTTTACCTCGTGTGCCCCTGATAGTCTGACCCCCTACCTGTGTCACTGGCTGCACACAGACACTGGAGCGAGACAGCCAGGGGACAGATGCAGTCACAGAGAGAAGAATGTGATGTGTCCGTGTTGGTGCCCCGCCCCCGCACAAGACAGCAACACAGCCCGGGAGAAGGGAAGTTTCTGCTCCAGAGTAGTGATGGGAATTCCGTCTCTTTTCAGAGAATCGCTCTTCTGAATCGGCTCTTCATTAAATATCACTAAACACCACTCAGAATCAGAGTAAACGCCCCGCCCCCGTCTCCATGACAATTCCAGACTGCTTCTCTGACTGGGGCAATCCCTCCTGCTACTGTTCTGCTCCGCCCCATACACTCCTACAAGCTGCAAGAGGAGGACTACATCTCCCAACATGCCTCAGCGCCCTTTATTGCAGAGCAAAGCAGAGCTCTGTGGGGCGGCTGAGGCATCGGCTCTTTCAAAACTAAGAACCGGCTCTTGTCGTTCGCAGCAAAGAGCCGGCTCTTAGAGCCGGCTCGTTCGCGAACGACCCATCACCACTCCAGAGATGATAAGCTGCATGCACAAGCAGAAGAGAAGGTATGCAGGCAGGCTGCTAAGAACACTTCCTGTCCTGTGTGCAGACTCCCAGTACTGTTATAACTGCTAGAATGTGCCCTGCTCTTTTGATACTAGAGTTTTCTTTGAAAGCTGGTTAGGCTGTAGGCTGGTAAAGCTGTAAACCTGCGCTTTAGTGCTGTGCTGTCTCTCCCTCTCCCCTCTCTGTTCCTCTGCCCCCTCTTCCATCTCATGCTGTCTCTACCCCTCTCTGTTTCTCTGCACTCTCTTCCATCTTATGCTGTCTCTCCCTCTCCCCTCTGTTTCTCTGCACCCTTTTCCATCTTATGCTGTCTATCCCTCCCCCTCTCTGTTCCTCTACCCCCCTCTTACATCTTATGCTGCCTCTACCTCTCTACTCTTTCCCTCTGCTCGGATTACGTGTATTTTCTGGTGAAACGCTTCCGCATTACGATTATTTTCTGACAACGCTGCCCCATTACGATTATTTTCTGGTGAAACGCTGCTGCCCTATGATTAATTTCTGGTGAAATGCTGCTGCAATAAGTGTATTTTCTGGTGAAACGCTGCCACCTTACGAATATTTTTCGGTGAACTGCTGCTGCAATAAGTGTATTTTCTGGTGAAACACTGCCACATTACGATTATTTTCTGGTGAATTACGATTCTGAATTATGATAATTACTATTATTTTCTGATGAAACACTGCCGCATTATGATTATTTTCTGGTGAAACGATGCTGCATTATGATTATTTTCCTGGGGAGGGAGGGGCTGGGGGGGGGGGGCACCGGTTTTCTTGCCTGGAGTGACAAAATGACTAGAGGCACCCCTGGTCAACGGTACCTGGTTAACCTATACTAGGGGCAACGGTACCTGGTTAACCTATACTGGGGGTAACTACCTACCTATATTGAGTATGTTTGTTGGGGGGCTTACCGCAGCTATAACATGCGGTGCAAATTGTTGGATGCTGTGCGAACAATCCAATAGGGGGGACGGGGGGTGCATCTTCAGTAAAAAGTCTCAGGCAGTAAAAAGTGTAGAACCGGCTCTGACTGTGGGAGACTTCAATTTAAGTGTGTTTCCAAGTACATAAGGTATCAGATTTTCTAGACTGCAATACAGACATAGATGTTGAACTGAGCATATATGGGCTCTGTTAGCCAGATACCACAGTACACCTTGAAGGGCCTGTGCCTCAATTTCAAATAATCAGTACTGCTCTGACAGCAGATGGAAGACCAACCCAATATTAGGACGTTGGTTTTCTTGTTGACTAAGTATATTCACATGTCCTTTCTATGAAATAATTCAGATGTTGCAGGACCTGTGAGAATAGTTCCTGCTTAGCATCAGGGCTCATTTACACGCATGCAGGGCAAGGCATTCAGGAATGTGATTACATACATGAAACACACTAAAACCCATACGTCAGCGGCTTCCATTCCATCGAAAAAAATGCATGAAAATGCCTGTGTCGTGTGCTAGGATGTACCTGGCCACATTATAATGCAGGACAGGGGAACCCACAATTTAGTGTGAATGCTAACATGAAAGTCTATAGATTTTCATGCTATCTGTGTGGCAGACACTATATGCGGGGTGTCATTACAGACAGCACCACACATACGTGTGAATGAGCCCTTACATTAAATATGTGGGGAGGTTGGGAATGAAGGACCATTAATTACAAGGGGAGGTGAGGAGCACTATAAAATGAATGTAATGTTTATATGGAGAGTGGAGGGAGCTGATGACAGAGTGTGTTTTGCCAAAGGATGAAAATGTCTAAAATTAGTTCTAGTCACACCAACAATTCAGTTAGAGTGTAGGCACTGCAATGCACGCAAGTGCCTGTGTGTTCATCTTCAAACCAGGGGCATTGCTAAGATTCTAAAAGATCTAAAGCACTCTTGGAAACCAAGAAAGTGGGAACTGTGTGGCATGCGTAGTGCGTCATAATGAAAAGTGGGAGTGATCATGACAGATTAATTGTGGGCAAAGGTTAATGTTCATGAACTTAGCAGTGGTATATTCAGAGGCAGTGGGCTTTTGAATGAAGCTACCCTGTCTTTGAATAAAAAATGAGGCCATAATTATAATATGAACAGCCATATGAGATGTGACAAAACATTAACCACAAAAAACAAAACAAACAAAAAAACATGTCTTAGATTAAAATTAAGGAGGCAGATCTCCATATAACAAAGCATGTTACCCCAAAATACATATTTCAACAGTGGGTGGGGTGCATCAAATATCAGAGTTAGCAGCTTATTCCCCAAAAACATAACTAGGTAGAGTGTTGGCTCCAGTCAACATAATTAGGCAGCATTTCCCCCTCAAATTCACAATCAGGTCCACCCGAGAAAAGAATAATTAGGCAATGTTTCCCCTTAAATTTAAATAGGCAAAGACCAAACCAGTTCCCCTCAAAATCCCTGATGTCAGTGGGCAGTGGGCACCTGTAAATGAAAGCATGTACTCACCAATAAGATGACTCTTCTCATAGCCTGTGGATCCTTGTGACTTCAGTTTTCAGAAGAATCCCCAGCGGATCTCCTGTACACCATCAGGCTGGACCACAAGGAAGTCTTGGGTGATATGGCTGCAACACATACAAATTGCTTAATGAGCCTAATGAGAATTAAAGTCAGAGGGGAAGTTCAATCTTCCCTCGTTGCGGTACGCTGCCCCGGAAGTGCCCGATTTGTGCATTCCTGCGCCTCCCTCTACCTGGATGCATCGCTGCCTTATTTCTTCCCACTGTGGAAACTCTGAACCGGTGTAGTATACCTGCCAATGCCAATTCTTATCTGTCACGCCTGTCACATCATTAGTCTGTGCACCAATATAATTTACTGGCCTTGTTGTGAACATTTACTCTTTGTAACCTTTAGACTATACCCTGGTTTTCCAACCTTTCTCATTGAGCACTAGCACTTATATAACTACCAACCACTTGTCACTTTCACACCAGACCCGGGTCTCCATTCTATACTTGGGGCTCATTTCCTGAACCCCAAGTTAAGTGTATTAGCAGCGCAGGTTATCATTTACAATTAAAGGTGAGGTGCTTTGTTATTGTTTGACATTATCATGTATTCAAATAGGTTCTTTCTGATGGTTTTTAATTGTTTATGTCTTTTTCTGCGGTTCAATAAAACTTACTATTTTGTACATTCTGCATGGTGGTGCAGTAATTATGTACAGTAATTATGTACAGTATACATTCACCTACACAGTGATTGTGCTAGACAGCTGTTTACTTGTCCAACGGGTTTGACTAGACGGATATCTGATGCATAGGAGAGGATTTTATCCATACCGTATGGTACACTTTTTGATGTTTTTAACTGCCTCATGTCACGACTTTTAAACTCTAATTGTTTGCCACTGAGGAAGCGACTGCTTTATAGACTTTGAAACATGTGTCAGGCCAATCACTGCACATCGACGTGACATATGAATTTTTAATGATTTTGTCATATTTGTTTATTACTCAAAGACTGTAATTCAAAGTTACGTTTTATAATCACTGTATTATTGATTGTGGACCTGAAAACCCTAATTTTCTTGTTTTTCTTGTAATCGCTATTGCCACGTGAATGAGAAGATGGATATAGGTCAAAAAAAGGGAAGGACAAGAACTATCAGTGGTTAAATATGATTAATTAAACCTAATCGAGGAATGTGCAGAAAGACCAAACTATAATACACACTAACAAAGAATAGAAATCATGAAACCACACCAGCTCAAATGAAATAATAGTGCTCAATTTTACAGCAAGGATCCCTAGGGTCAGCGGCCGTGGCCCGTGGGGTCCTGGTGTTACGTTACCTTAGGCTGTCACTCTGGGGTACTATGCTGCTCCTCTCTTGTATGAGATGTTTCATTCACTTTTTACCAATTCCAATGCACTAATTTCTGGTGTAGCGATCATATAGTATTGTTTGTCTGATAGCAATTTGTTTTTTGTGGTTCCATATTTCGCTTTTCTATTCCAGTGCAATATTTTTGCATTTACTTGTATTATAGACTCCACTGTGATTGTTTTGTTTTTAATTGTTTTTACATTTTGTGGTTTTCAATAAAATCGAGCTTTATTATTTCATTTGGTCTAGTGCCGTTTCAGGACCTCTATTTTATGTTAGTGTGAGAAGATGGTTTTAGGCATACTGTGAAATTGTCAGGTACAAATTCAAACCATGCAGATGTCAAGACCCCATGTGTTGCATGCACCCTGCGTTGAAGGAATTATTAGGTGCCTGCTCTTCTGAATACTTTTTATATGCAAAATTAAATTAAACACTACAGTCTATCAATTATGCCTGCAGAAATAGTGATTGCACATTATCTGAGCTGCAGAGAGACCTGTGATGACTTTCTGTTAGTCTTAAGGTGGCCACACACGATACAATAAAATGATCCGATTTTACAGCAATTCAATGAAAACGATCGTATCTCTCGAAAACATCGAAAGTTTTTTTTTCATTCGACTGAAAAATCCGATCGGAATTCCCGTTTTTTTCTATTTAAATCGATCCGGAATGCCAGATATTTCTGTTCAATTTCTCTAAAGATTGTATGGTGTGCGTTGGATTGTAAGTTTATTCATATACACACCCTAGCAATTTTCTCAGAGTTTCCAATCATTTTTATCATAATTGGGGAAAAATTGAACATACGTGTGTGGTACATTGGTCATATTTTTTAATTTGTTACAATCAGTCAGAAAAATTGATTGCAATTCTTAAATTGAACAGATATTTAAAAAAATGTATGGTGTGTGGCCACCTAGGTGGCCACACACGATACAATAAAATGATTCGATTTTACGGCAATTCGATAAAAACGATCGGATCTCCTGAAAAAATCGAAAGCTTTTTTTTCATTCGACTGAAAAATCCGATCGGATTTCCCGTTTTCTTCGATTTTGATCGATTCTGAATGCCAGATATTTTTCTTCAATCTCTCTGAAGATTGTATGGTGTGTGTTAGATTGCCAATTCATTAATATACACACCCTAGCAATTTTCTCAGAGCTTCCAATCATTTTTATCATAATTGGGGAAAAATTTAACACAGGTGTGTGGTACATTGGTGATATTTTTGAAATGTTACAATCAGTCAGAAAAATTGATTGCAATTCTTAAATTGAACAGATATTTAAAAAATTGTATGGTGTGTGGCCACCTTTGTGCCTACTCTCCTCTACATTTGTGTGATTACTTAGTCATGTGAAAGCACCAGGCCCGGATTTACATCACAGAAGCCTATAGGCACAGATGTCCTGGCACCCTAGACTTCGTCCTCCATGAACCTATAGCCCAGCCAAACCACACCACAAATATGCTGGTTGGCCCAGCTATCATTTCTCCTTTACTTCCCCTGCCCAGATGGTGTCCCTTAGACCTCTAGATACCTAATATTAAGTAGCTAGAGGTGCCCCCAGGTATTAGGTAGCTAGAGGTGCCCCTGACTGAAGGGAGATCTCATCAGTGGAATGCCAAGATCTGGGTAAGTAACCTCTCGAGGAGGGGAGTAAGCCACCTTTCCATCATCAGTCACCTGTAGACACGAGCCTACAGAGCCTTATGGTAACTCCGGCCCTGGAAATCACTGGGGTTTTTTTTGGGTATAGTCTTCTTGTACTGTTGTCTCCTGCAAATTATCGAAAAATGTTCCTCACATTCTTCATGAACTGCCATACAGAGTAAAATGATTTGTATTTATTATATTTTGTATAAGGTATAGCACGTGGTGTAGCCGAAATGTAATGGTTTTGTCAATAACCATATTTTATTGGTTGTTGTTGTAATAAAAATCTAAAAATATCGTTTATAACACTGAAAACGATAATATATGTATAATTATATAATATTGTGTATAACCTTCTTTTATCGTTTCTTCATGTATTAAATCTGAAAATATTGTTTATAACACTGAAAACGATAATATATGTATAATTGTTATTATTGTATAATATTGTGTTTAACCTTTATTTATTGTTTCTTTATGTAATAAAATCATGAAAGATCGTTTATAACAATGAAAAAATATATATAATTACGCTTGTTATAAGTGTAGTAAAACAGTAAATATTACTAACATTTTACTACAACATAACCTAACCCTACTCTCACACAGAACCCTCCCTCTACCTATTCCTAACCCTTAGACGCCCTGGTGGTGCCTAACCCTAAATCCCCCCTGGTGGTGCCTAACCATAAGACCCACATGGTGGTGCCTAACCCTAAGACCCCCTGCTGGTGTCTAACCCGTCCCTAAATCCCCCCTGGTGGTGCCTAATCCTAAAACCCCTCTGGTGGTGCCTAACCCTAAGACCCCCCTAGTAGTGCCTAACCATAAAACTCCATATCATTTATCAAACTATTTTTTAAATCTATATATTTAGTTATTTGAGGAATTTAGTATTTCCTACTATTCCACTAAATATTATTTTAGTTATAAAACCTTACGTAGATAGAAACGATAACTATGGCAAGTATGTTTGTAAACGTTATTTTATTGTAAGTATGTTTGTAAATGTTATTATTCACCAGGCGCCCATTGAAAACGTTATTATTCACCGGGCGCCCAAATTTCCCATCAGGCGTCCATCAAACAATATTTAACATGATAGTCAATGGTGGTTCTGCACTGCTGGCTGGCCCAGGTGTAAACTCTCCCCTACTTCCTCTGCCTGGTGTAGGTAGCCATAGTTGCCCCTTAGTTAGTATTAGGTAGCCAAAGGTACCGTTATTATTAAGGTGCCCCCAAGTATTAGGTAGCTTCAGGCGCCCCCGGCTGAAGTAAATCCCAGAGGAATGTTGAGTGCCGGGTGAGTAACCTCTTATTTATGCCCCGCTCGGGACTCTGCATAGAGAAGGAAGGAGACACTTGGGGAGTGACGTAAGCCAGCCACCTTTCCATCATCATCAGGCACCTAAAGGCACAAGCCTACAGCGCCTGATGGAAAATCCAGCCTTGCATCTATCACTTCCTCACATGAAGATCATGTACTGCGTGTACAAGGATTGGACTTTTCCCATGAGTCAACATTTCATGTCCATTGCTTTTTCAAGCAAACAATACAAAAGTTTTGTAACATATACTGTATATTGTTTATTATGTACTGTTTACTTCTACAGTGTGCTGAAGCTAAACATGAGGACTTTCAGGCAGGGGTCACACTTACCGGCTTTCGTACGCGTTTTCTGCACAGAAAAACTGACTTCAACTGAGAACTCATGTTAATCAATAAGCAAGGTCACACTTAAATGCAGATTTCGCATGCAGAAAAAAAACTGACATCTTGCGCAATTTGTCAGTTTTCTCTATAAATTACATTAGGTGCTGTAAGGCAGGGGTCACATTTGTCTTTCAGTTTTCTGCAAAGTGTAGAAACTGAAAGACAAGTATGACCCCTGCCTCAGTTATAAGTTCTTGCCCATTTGATTAAAGCGATTTCTGTCACATCTGAAGCAACATCATCTTGTTTCAAAGCATTTTCAATGCCGAAATCACTTTTCTTTTTGCATTTATTCTGCTGTTTCCAAGTAATCAGTGGGCGTTATGAATGATGAGCGCTAATCTGTGCTGAAGTATTAGTCTCTTGTGTGTGTCGTAAAATTGCCATGTCCACACACAAACACACATAGTCACTGTGGATAATTAGAGTGGGTTCTGTTTTGCTTTCTTTTAGATGAACATATTTACATGTTTTAAAGACAGATTGCCTACTTTTTGCCTTATTATTACTACTACTAGACAATAAAAACTCTGATTTTGTTTTTTACTTTTTTTCTTTGTAGATTGATCGTCAAACTAAAAAAGTCAGTAATGTAGCAATTCAACAGTAGAGAGGATTATATAAATATCAGCAGTTGTGCTAAATTTCCTTTTGCTATCCTATATACTAACTGAAGGTTGTAAATATGTAAATATGCACAGACTCAGAAGCTCCTATGGGCGGCAGCTTACGGTGGGCAGTGCAGTTGGCAGCATCTTAGTGTGGGCAGCAACTTAGTGTGGTGGCACAGTTGTGGGTGGTGGCTTAGTATGGGCAGCGACTTAGTGTGGCAGCACAGTTGTGGGTGGTGGCTTAGTGTGGGCAGCGGCTTAGTGTGGCAGCACAGTTGTGGGTGGTGGCTTAGTGTGGGCAGCGGCTTAGTGTGGCAGAACAATTGTGGGTGGTGGCTTAGTATGGGCAGCGACTTAGTGTGGCAGCACAGTTGTGGGTGGTGGCTTAGTGTGGGCAGCGGCTTAGTGTGGCAGCACAGTTGTGGGTGGTGGCTTAGTGTGGGCAGCGGCTTAGTGTGGCAGAACAGTTGTGGGTGGTGGCTTAGTATGGGCAGCGACTTAGTGTGGCAGCACAGTTGTGGGTGGTGGCTTAGTGTGGGCAGCGGCTTAGTGTGGCAGCACAGTTGTGGGTGGTGGATTAGTGTGGGCAGCGGCTTATTGTGGCAGCACAGTTGTAGGTGGTGGCTTAGTGCAACGGTTGTGGTTCTCTTTTCTATATAATGAACGTCGGTGCCCAAATTGGCATTACAGCAGTTACCTGTCACACACTAGCCAGCCCTAGTAAATTATTCTGATGTCTGCAGCCCCGCCCCAAAGAGGTAGTGATGCTGAGGAGAGAGATTTACTGGGCAAAAATGTCTGCAGCAGTGCCCAGATTAAACATGAGGGCCACTAGGATTTCACATGACCCCTCCCACCCAGGTACTGGCCTCTTTGTGCTCCTTCCGATCGGGCCACTGCTACAGAACCTTCCCCTCCAGAACCACAAGGTGCAGGGGCACCATCTTCCCTCAGGCAGTCATCCTGCTAAACCCCAGCCCTCCGACAGGTCTGCCTGACTGCGGCACTCCAGCCTCTTGGACAGACACCTACTCCAAACTTCCAACACTCTTGTACAGTATTTGCTCCACTCCCTAGTTGTTTTAAAGTTCCTGTTTGCCCCATTGCTATCAATGCATGTGTCTCATATTTGTATCAATGTAGATTTCTCATGTTGTCAACACTATGTCTGTCGTTTGTTCTATTGCCATTGCCATGTGAACCACCAATAATTCATTTGACATCAATGGGCATACTTGGCAAATAAATGTGATTCTGTGTCTTCTGTGTGCAGTGCTCAATGCTCTGCTCTTTACTTATTGAATAATACAAAGTCAAGCCATTAATTACCTCCGGTACCCAAATTGTTCACTCTGCGCCAACACTGCCACAATTCACTGTACATTGTAGACTATGGTGGCACCCAGGTTACCAGATACACTATGGGCCCAAATACCTGCTTTTTAACCTGCTTAATTCTACTAATTAACACGTTTATACATGTGGTGCGATGTGTACAGTGAAGCATACAGTACATTTACAATTTTCTTCACTGAAACAGTGAACGCACACGTTATGCAGTACCTCACTGCATGCATTACCTTAATTAAAGGACCAGTGTCACAAATGTTTTTTTTTTCACATAGTTACTTTAAGAGCTGGTGTAATGAGAGTATTGGTTACCAGCATTTTTTTTTTGTGTGCGTTATGAAAAATAAAATCTTACTTTTTTCATGCAGTGCCCCCCCGCCACCTATTAGCGACGGTGACGGGGCTTAGACTATTGCAGTATAGGGGTGCACAAGCGGCAGTTGAAAACTATCTATACCGCTCCCACCACTGCCTCCATCGGCTGTTCCCAACGAGCGCGGATATCGCCGCTCGCAGACACAGAAGGAGCGCCTGTGCTATTGACAGGTGATGTCATCGCTGTACAAACAGGAAGACTGCAGAGGGGACCTTCAGAGTCCCGTCTGAGCAGGCACTGCTGTTGGCTCCTTTTGAGACTTGCGCACATGCGCAGTCTAAGCCGATCACTGAAGTCTCACCGAAGTGATCGGCTTAGACTGCGCATGTTAATAACATTGCATTATTCTCTAATATTTGCAGTTTACACACTATTCAGCATTCTAAATGATTTTACAGAGCAGGCCAGTGAACTTTTGACCTGTCCTCTGCAGAAGAAAAAAAAATACAATGCCTGGCAGCTGAGATAACAAGCTTCAGAAGACAGAGCTCTCTGCGCCTTTGAAAGTCGTGGAGCTCAATGGCTTTTTTGCATAGATAACAACTGGAATTTCTTAACTCTTCCTGTACTGGAAACAATATTAGACTTATGTCTCTGCTCCTAATGTTTTATTTCTTAGCTGTGCTACACAAACAAATCATTATATCATAATTTTTTTCTTTTGCTTCAGTGTCTCTTTAAGAAGGCCAATTATACTCAGCTTTGCCTTTTAGTAGGAAAACTATTCAATCTCTCTTACCCTCTTACACTTTCCTAGTGGTTCTGGGTCAACATGAGTTATCTGGGTATTGCCATCCCAAAAGCCCATTAATGTTCCACCAATTAATTAATTGAAAATGTATCATAAAGCCTGTGCTTTTTTAATAATTTTACATTGTACACCATCTTATTATCAAATCTAAAATCTAAGGATTTTTTTTATTTTAACCACTTAGGGACTGCAGTCATAAAACCCCTTAAAGAGAAACTCCAACCAAGAATTGAACTTTATCCCAATCAGTAGCTGATACCCCCTTTTACATGAGAAATAGAATGATTTTCACAAACAGACCATCAGGGGGCGCGGTGTGACTGATTTTGTGCTGAAACCACTCCCACTAGAGGCTCTGAATACCGCGGTACTCCTGGCAAACTGCCACAATGTAACAATGTTCACAGACAGGAAATGGCTGTTTAGAGCTGTCTAACAGCCAGAGCAGCTAGAAACAGCTACATAACATGCCCACAGTAACAATGTCACCATGTAATACATGTCAGAATGTGAATCTGGGAGAGGAAAGATTTTACAATGAGCAAACACTGACTAAATCATTTATACATAATTATGGTAAAAAATGAAGCACTTTTTTACTACATTATTTTCACTGGAGTTCCTCTTTAAGGACAGACACTTTTTCCATTCAGACCACTGCAGCTTTAACGGTTTATTGCTCGGTCATACAACCTACTATCTAAATGAATTTTACCTCCTTTTCTTGTCACTAATACAGCTTTCTTTTGGTGCTATTTGATTGGTGCTTTTTCATGTCTCTATAAACAATATTATTTAAATAGTGATACTGAATATCAAGTTATTATTTTCCTGCTTAAGACTATCATACAATGTCTATCCGTGCATACAGTCTGTACAAGTAAATCACAGCTTGAGTCCTACAGTGAGTCCCCTATTATCTCCTCACTAGAGGATGGCTCGGATCAATACATCCAGCAATGCACTAACCCTACAGGCAACTAAATTTCATTTAATAGGTAAGGATTTAAACTGCTCATTCCTCCTAAGGGGTAGTCAATAAAAAATCAAAGAGATACATTTAATCTGGACATGAACATATCACTTGCTGCCCCTGGGTGGCAGATTCCTATTTTAAAATAGTGCCAATTTAAATGTCAACAGGACATCCGTTATACCACCCTCTGGGGTTCCTTGCTGCTTTTAACACATCTAGGGGGAAATCACTGAATTAAGTTTTCACAAAATAAATGAGAATGTAAATGGGTCTGACAGTGACAGTTAGTTAATACTTTGCTCTTTGCTAATTCATTAAAAGGACATTGAGATCTCGAGAAATATGCGGATGTGAAGCATGGATGTACCGGCAGTTTAAAGCACTGAAGAATCTGGTGACCTGTTGTAAAATTAATGATATATAATTAAAAATGAAATAATAAAGCATTATATAGTCATTTGTGAATCTGCTGGTCATCTTATAGAAAAGGGAATGTGAAGCGTATTTGACTTTGTATACTTTTTTATACAGTGGGTTGCAAAAGTATTCGGTCCCCTTGAAGTTTTCCACATTTTGTCACATTACTGCCACAAATATGCATCGATTTTATTGGAATTCCACGTGAAAGACCAATACAAAGTGGTGTACACGTGAGAAGTGGATCGAAAATCATACATCATTCCAAACATTTTTTACAAATAAATAACTGCAAAGTGGGATGTGCGTAATTATTCGGCCCCCTGAGTCAATACTTTGTAGAACCACCTATTGCTGCAATTACAGCTGCCAGTCTTTTAGGGTATGTCTCTACCAGCTTTGCACATCTAGAGACTGAAATCCTTGCCCATTCTTCTTTGCAAAACAGCTCCAGCTCAGTCAGATTAGATGGACAGCGTTTGTGAACAGCAGTTTTCAGATCTTGCCACAGATTCTCGATTGGATTTAGATCTGGACTTTGACTGGGCCATTCTAACACATGGATATGTTTTGTTTTAAACCATTCCATTGTTGCCCTGGCTTTATGTTTAGGGTCATTGTCCTGCTGGAAGGTGAACCTCCGCCCCAGTCTCAAGTCTTTTGCAGTCTCCAAGAGGTTTTCTTCCAAGTTTGCCCTGTATTTGGCTCCATTCATGTTCCCATCAACTCTGACCAGCTTCCCTGTCCCTGCTGAAGAGATGCACCCCCCGAGCATGATGCTGTCACCACCATATTTGACAGTGAGGATGGTGTGTTCAGAGTGATGTGCAGTGTTAGTTTTCCGCTTCACATAGCGTTTTGGTCTCCATTTTGGTCATATCTGACCAGAGCACTTTCTTCCACATGGTTGCTGTCCCCCCCACATGGCTTGTGGCAAACTGCAAACGGGACTTCTTATGCTTTTCTGTTAACAATGGCTTTCTTCTTGCCACTCTTCCATAAAGGCCAACTTTGTGCAGTGCGTGACTAATAGTTGTCCTATGGACAGAGTCTCCCATCTGCGCTGTAGATCTCTGCAGCTCGTCCAGAGTCACCATGGGCCTCTTGACTGCACTTCTGATCAGCACTCTCCTTGTTTGGCCTGTGAGTTTAGGTGGATGGCCTTGTCTTGGTAGGTTTACAGTTGTGCCATACTCCTTCCATTTCTGAATGATCGCTTGAACATTGCTCCGTGGGATGTTCAAGGAAATCTTTTTGTAGCCTAACCCTGCTTTAAATTTCTCAATAACTTTATCCCTGACCTGTCTTGTGTGTTCTTTGGACTTCATGGTGTTGTTGCTCCCAATATTCTCTTAGACAACCTCTGAGGCCCTTACAGAGTGGCTGTATTTGTACTGACATTAGATTACACACAGGTGCACTCTATTTAGTCATTAGCACTCATCAGGCAATGTCTAAAGGCAACTGACTGCACTCAGATCAAAGGGGGCCGAATAATTATGCACACACCACTTTGCAGTTATTTATTAGTAAAAAATGTTTGGAATTGTATGATTTTCGTTCCACTTCTCACGTGTACACCACTTTGTGTTGGTCTTTCATGTGGAATTCCAATAAAATTGCTTCATGTTTGTGGCAGTAATGTGACAAAATGTGGAAAACTTCAAGGGGGCCAAATACTTTTGCAAGCCACTGTATATCATGTTTTGTCCTTTTTTTTTTTTAAACAATCTTGAACTGAAACTAAATGTGTGATATATTTTATGGTATGTGCAGAACTTATGATAAATAGAATATTTGTAACATAGTCTCATCTGTTTTTCATTTTCAGCCTATTGCCTGCATTTAATTTTGCAAAATTTGCTTATTCCAGCTGCAAAACAAACAGAAGAAATTACCCTTTGAATTGTTCTGTGCTAAAAGATGATCAGAAATGTTTCTTCATCCAAGTAAAAGTGTTTGGTCCTTTATTTACTTTTCAGGAATTAAGTTACTACACGGCCCCTTTACAAGAATACTGTCCCAGTCCTTGGAAAAACAAACAGACTTGCAAAATTACACATGCAAAATTACAGTTTTTCATCAATGGAAACTGCTCATCAAAATGATAAACGTTCTTTGGGTATGTAAAACCCAAATAAGTACTTAGCATTTGTATCACTGTTTTTAAAAATAGTGTGGTAATTTTAGCTGGGATCAGATTTTCAAATGTTGATGATTAGGAGACACTGACATCAGAATTTTAAAGAAGAACTTAAAACGATGAAATGCTTTATAACATTGAGCTAAGAAGAACTATAGATGCAGTGCTGGCCACAAAGAGTTAATCAGAAGAGAGAAGAGGTGAATGAGTCATGTGATCTGCTCAGTACTGGGGAAGAAACTCCCACTCACTCATCAACAAGGAGGACCTGTGTATAGTAAATGTTAACATAAGACATTGCACAGTTTTAGCATGAAACACAAAAGCAAAATCATGTATTTTATGCTATACTAGCCAATACATTAGTTAGTTATCTGTGTAAATGTTTGTGTTATCCCAGTAGTATAAGCATCATTTTGCATTGGTTTATGTAAAAATACACTTTATATTGCTTGGACTGTAATTTTTTTGTTAAATTTAGGTTCCTATGGCAATTTTAGAATTATAGCTTTAATTGTGTAAATAATTACCGTACTTAGTAGTGGTGAGAAAAAAATAATGAGCCTGGCATTAAAGCACACATTAGGCACAAAAATTGGTGTGATAACCTTTTCATAAAGCCAATAATTACAGCATAACCTTGCTTTGTACATGAATCCCATAATGACTGGAAACCCAAGTCATTCCTATTGATTTAGGTGAAGATGTATGTTATGCCATCTATGGAAGCTACCACCAAGGCCTTTAAAGTATGAATGAAACAGAGGTTGAGAAGAAATTAGTTTTGGTTAGTTGGTGATTAACCACTTTACCACCACGGTTGCGTGTATCTACGCCCCCTTTAACCACTTCGCATCCAGACCTTGTTTTCCCCTTATTGACCAGAGCAGTTTTGACGTTTTAGCTATGTCCCTATTCAATCAGCAATAACTTTATCCCTACTCACTACACCTAAATGATCTATATATCGTTTGTTTCAAGACAAACCAGGCTTTCAATGGGGGTTATTTAGTCCCAAGAACAATTTGTTTTCTAGGCATCTTAATTGAAAAAAGGGAACAAAAATAAAAAAATGCATTATATCTCAGTTTCCATTGTTAGATGTCATCCCCCAGTTACCCAGATGCCTGGCAGTTTTTTTGCACCCTATAAAACCCCTCCCCCCCCCCCACCCAGTGTGGATAGCCAGATGTGCGCCCCTTCCCCCCCCATCAGTCAGCCCCTCCGTGCACAGATAGCCAAAAACATGTAAATAAAGCTGCCTCTCTCACCTTACCTCGTTCCAGCGATGAGCCTGCAGCCCGAGCATCCGATCCCCGCACTGCACTCAGCCGCGTATTGCCGGTAACCCCGGGTCCTGGTTTGATGATGTCATGGGTTACCGGCAAAACGCGGCTGAGTTCAGAGCTGGGATCGGATGCTCGGGCTGCAGGCTCATCGCTGGAACGAGGTAAGGTGAGAGAGGCAGCTTTACTTACATGTTTTTGGGCTATCTATGCACGGAGGAGGGGGAGATGAAGGATCACGCTGTTGGCTATAGCAGTGATCATTCATCCGCGCGGGGGGTGTCACTAATTGGCTACAAGGGAACATTTTCCCTTTCACCAATTAGTAAGGCAGTGGACAGTGCAGGGGGGTGCGCTCTAAAGCGCACCCGATCGTGCACAGCAGGGCTGCAACCTAGCCAGTATATCTATAAATAAAGGACAAAATAATACCTCCTAAACCTTCCAACTGTCAACTCTGTTTAAGAATTTGACCAAGTTATGTCCCTCCATATGAGGGGCAGTGCAACCGTGCTAGCGCATATGAAGAAATATTGGTCTATAGCACTGTTTATATTCAATCACTTTATTAAATTGGAAAAGTTGGTGAGATAAAAATAATCTCTATGCATGCAAATTGGTACAAAATACAATAAAACAATGTTAAAAAAGCCTCAGCCTATCACTGCTGTCAATAAGTAAACGGCTGCTATAGTAAGATACAGTGGCCACTGTACACACACAGACCATCCTGTACATACATACTTCACCCAAATCACCTAGGCCGGCAAAAAATAAGAGTCAATAGAGGAAGTAGAAAGACTAAGGGCCATATGCAATTCACTTTTTCACCTTCGTTTTCTCCTACGAGAAAATTTTTCATGTTCGATCTAAAATAATATTTTAGCACTTCGCAATGGAAAAAAGTATCAAAAAGTAGGTAAAAGTACTATCAAAATTATTTTGAGCAATTTTTTTTGCATGTTGATGGTTTAAAAGTCATCTCATTGACAACTTTCAAAATATCACCTAAGAGAAAACTTAGGTGAAAAATGGAATTGCATATGGGCCCAAGTGTCTATCTTGAATGATTCCTTTGCTCTCCTAGAGGAAATTGATTATCTGCATGAAAAAATTGAAACAGACCACTATCTCCGGCTATCCCAGGCACAGTACATATCCACAGCTAGAGCATGAGCCGGTTGATAAAGCACATTTGTTCCCAGGCTCTCAAGCAAATTACATAGCCATTAATAGAGCATGCAAGGCTTGTTGTGCACAAAGGAAATACTAGGGAGCGGGGGAAGCCAAGTTCAGCCAAGCAAGCAAGGCGACATATATGACAGGCAGAGGCAAAGCAGGAAAGCTCTCACCCATGCTTCTTCCAAACACAGATGTCCCCAGATGTCACTGTCCGTCAAGCTCCGTTCAGTGTGGACTACAGAAGGGGATCCCGTAGTGTGTCAATAGGTAGCATGCAGTTTAGAAATCCAGCCAGACCGGTCAGCGGCTCAGAACGCCAGCGACAGCATTCCATGCGGGCTGTAGTTAGTCAGCAGCCATGACAGCATGTAGGCCACGCCCCCTACGCGTTTCATGTCAAGGGCAGACGTTTCTTCAGGGTGTGGCTACGTGGCTGTGGCTTGGAGGGTGCCACAGATGACGTAGATATACTGTAGTGGTGGATTAAGTGGTTAAAAACCCTTTGACCACCAGGGGCGTAGATACACGCACCCCCCGCCGCTACCGCCGCTGTCTGTGCTCCTGCTCGCTCGTGCGCACGCTTCCGCGCTCGTGCACACCGCCACCCGCTCGCCCGGGATGAATGAACTATTCATTGATCTCAGCCCCCCAGCAATGATCGGCTGCTTCTATGAGAAGCAGCACGATCATTGTGAAAAAAAAAAAGTTTCCCAGCCTCCCTGAACTTCCTGCAAGCGTACTTCCTATGCTTGCAGGACGTATTTCCAAAAATACTGTGGCCATCTTGTGGCCAAATAGTAAAACTACAGTCATAAGCATTTTTCATATACAAATACATTATTTTACATTATAAATTAACTCATTAACTTCCACACTCCCCAATTGTTACCTTTTTTTTTTTTTTGTAATTAAAAAAAATAATAATATTACAATAATAAAAAAAAACATAAATAGTTACCTTAGGGACTGAACACTCAAAATATTTATGTCAGGAGGGTATAACACTGTTACTTTATAAACTACCGTATGGGCTTGTAATTAGGGATGGACGCAAAACTGAAAAAAATGCACCTTTATTTCCAAATAAAATATTGGCGCTATACAATGTGATAGGGACATAATTTAAATGGTGTAATAACCGGGACAAATGGGCAATTAAATGTCATGGATTTTAATTACAGTAGCATGTATTATTTAAAAACGATAACGGCCGAAAACTGAAAAATAATGTTTTTTCCCCCAAATTTTTTCCTATTTTCCCATTAAAACACATTTAGAATAAAATAATTCTTGGCATAATGTCCTACCTAAAGAAAGCCTAATTGGTGGCGAAAAAAACAAGATATAGTTCATTTCATTGCGATAAGTAATGATAAAGTTATAGACGAATGAATGGAAGGAGCACTGAAAGGTGAAAATTGCTCTGGTGCTTAAGGGGTAAAACCCCTCAGTTGGGAAGTGGTTAAGTAACTTGGAATGTACGACTTCTGTGAACTCACTAAACAGCTGCAGCCGCTGTGTCTATTTGACTGCAAAATTTATAAGCTATAGACTTTCTATTCACCAGCAGTTCTGGATGTAAGCCTAGCTTCAAGGGCACAGAGATAATTTGCATATTCTGTAGTGATGCATCATGGGAAACTACATTTGCTCACTGAAAGCTGAATTATTGCAAATACCTTCTGTTTTAAAGAGACACTCAAGCGAAAAAAAAAATATGATATAATGAATTAGTTGTGTAGTACGAATAATTACTTGAATATTAGAAGCAAAGAAAATATTCTTATATTTTTATTTTCAGTTATATATTTTTTATAACATTGCATTATTCTCTAATATTTGCAGTTTACACACTACTCAGCATTCTAAATGATTTTACAGAGCAGGCCAGTGAACTTTTGACCTGTCCTCTGCAGAAGAAAAAACAATATAATGCCTGGCAGCTGAGATAACAAGCTTCAGAAGACAGAGCTCTCTGCGACTTTGAAAGTCGTGGAGCTCAATGGCTTTTTTGCATAGATGACAACTGGAATTTCTTTTCTTCCTGTACTGGAAACAATATTAGACTTCTGTCTCTGCTCCCAATGTTTTATTTCTTAGCTGTGCTACACATTCAAATCATTATATCATAATTTTTTCTTTTGCTTCAGTGTCTCTTTAAGAAGGCCAATTATACTCAGCTTTGCCTTTTAGTAGGAGGACTATTCCATCTCTCTTAGCCTCTTACACTCTCCTAGTGGTTCTGGGTCACCATGAGTTACCTTCGTATTGCCATCCCAAAAGCCCATGAATGTTCCACCAACTCATTAATTGAAAATGTATCATAAAGGCTGTGCTTTTTAACCACTTGAGGACCCCAACGTTAAATCCCCCTATTGACCAGGCTAGTTTTAGTCGAATAGGCCACTGCAACTTTAAGGCAAAGCTGCAGGGCCGTACAACACAGCACACAAGTGATCCCCCCCCCCTTTTCTCCCCACCAACAGAGCTCTCTGTTGGTGGGGTCTGATCGTCCCCCAGATTATTTTTTTTTATAAATATTTATTTCTTTATTTTTTATAATAAATATTGTTTTTTTTATTATCTCCCCTCCCTCCCTCCCTCCCTCTCTCCCCGTAGCCGGCCAATGATGGCGATCGTCTGTCATAGGCTTCTGCCTATGAGAGCCGATCGCTCTTTAATGTCCCAGGGTGACAGCCGTGTCACACGGCTGTCTCCAGTACAGCGCTGCTGCTGATCGCAGCGCTGTACTACCCTATTAGACGGCGGTTTCGCCGTCTAGACTGAAGGTGGGGCGGAGCTCCGCCCCCCGAGCAAGAGATGCGTGCGCAGCATGCGCGCCATCTCCTGCTAGCCCCATAGACGGCCGTTCACGCCAATCGGCGTGGAGCGGCCCTGGGGCTGCCGCGTTGCTCACGCCAATTGGTGTGGAGCAGTCGGCAAGTAGTTAATAAGTTTACATTGTACTCCATCTTATTATCAAATCTAAAATCTAAGGATTGTTTTTATTTTAAAAACTGATGATGTATAACTTCCTTTACCCATACTGCTCCAAATCTAGCTTATATTCTATAGATTTCCCCCCACAAACTATCCCCTACGTTCTTTTCCCACCCACCCATTTCCAGTTCCCATTGTCTGCTTACCTCATTCTTTCGCGCACTCTAACCTGTGCTTTGCCCAATGGGCACATATATGCTAGTTAATATTACAGGAGAGAACTGTGCTATTATATGCTTAGTGATGGGAATTGGAACACATTACTTCCAATTCAGATATAAAATTATACCTAATCATAAGTCGAGAATTACGCCATATCCAGCACCCTGAGGGCAAACTTGAAAATGAAAATAATCTGTTACAGTGTTCTTTTTTTAGCAACCCAAAATATATAACAGCTTCCTTCCATCTTCATTATTTACACTTTATTACATGTGCCACTAATGTACAACTAAAAGCTTAAGGGCCCGTTTCCACTCTCGCGGAAACGGCCGCGAATCCGCAGAGTTTCCCCGCAGGCAAATCGCGCGGGGAAACTCTGCCATAGGGGACAACGGCGCCGCCGGCCGAATCGCTTGCAGTAGCGATTCGGCCGGAAACCCCCACAGAATTCGCGGCGGAGGCTGCGATTCCCATAGCCGTGCATGGCACGGCTGATGGGAATCGCCTGCGATCCCGCCCACCCGCTCAGTGCCGGCGTGCGTCTACGAGACGCACGCCGCACTAGTGGAAACGAGCCCTGAATGCTTACTCCATTCTGCTGCCTTTTTTTTTCCTTCCAGCTATTTTTTCTTCCCCTTAAAATAAATAACATTTTTCATTTTAAGAGAACGTATACAATGTGTAGTGATTTTTTTTGTTTACATATTTTCTGTTGTAAAGCCCCATTTACACCATGGGACATTGAAGCGATCCGGCGGCTCGATTAGCCGCCGGATCGCCTCTTCCGCGTGCCCGCCGCGTCCCCGCTCGCCGCGCGTGCGCCGCATTCGATTCCCCGCTCGTGCCCGCTTGTCCCCGCCGGCGCCGCTTATCTCCCGCATGATTCCCTGCCATTGTCCCCTCGCGGGGATCGAGCAGGGAAACGGCGGTGCGAAGATCCGTCCTGCCGGATCTTATCAATCGAGCCGCATCAGCGGCTCGATTGATAAGGAGCATCGCGGCCGCATCTACGCGTGTAGATGCGGCTTTATTTTCTAATTAGGTTTGATCAGAGCCGGATCTTCAACCAGGCAAACTAATCAACTGCTTATGGGCCCCCTGGAGGTCAAAAGGGCCCCATAAAGATGTCTTGCCTGTGTTCATGTAGTCCTTTAGTAACTCTTTCAGTCTCTAAAAACAAGATCTCTGCAGCAATTCTCTACTACAAAGATAAGAAGCAGGCACACACAGAGTTACCCCGCTCGCCTTAGCTCAGAGCTGTCAGACACAGTGCTGGATTGTGATCTCTTCATACAGGAGCCACTTGCTAGCTTAGCTAGAGAAACTTGATGTGGCAAAAACATCCATCGTTAAACTTTCTTTCATAGTAGTCTCATAATTTGCTCAAAAGCCTATGACTTATGTTCGTAATGTTTACATTTAGTTCCGGTCTTTGCTGAACTTATTAGCCTTAATTTTATCTCCCACATAAGAGGCACATAAAGATTTATTGTCTGTCTCTGTTCTCTTTATTGTCTCTGTTTAACTCTTTCAGTCTTTAGATCTCTGCAGCAATGCTCCACTACAGAGATAAGAGTTCTGCTGGTGATGTTTACAGTTGGTTCCTGTCATTGCTGAACTTGACCTTAATTTTATCACCCTAGTTGGCCAAAAAATATCTAAAGCCGGCTATGTAAACATCCATTTTGAACACTGATTGAATCTTCCAGTAATCTATTGCTCATACATATCCAATCGATTAGCTTTTAAGCGATAGTGTGCTGTTTATCAATCTCTGTGGTATGGGGGTAGGACAGGAGTGGTGGGGGATCGATGGTCTATAACTTTGCTCTGCATTAAGCAGTACAGCACTTGCAGATTGATTGAAGCTTGATACAGTTCTGCTGAAGCCTATCAGAATTAAACTTGCTGTGATAGAGGTTGATCACTAAACAATTGAATGGAATAATGATCAATTGGCTAGACATATTGGGGCATTATTGACCTGTGTATGACTAGTGAGAATGAGGGAGCAAAACTGACTAATTTGGTCTTGCAGTGAATAAACTCCAATATTGCTTTACGAGATCCTCACAACTCGAATGCCCGGTACACACCATGCAATTTCCCGTCAGATAGATAGGTCAAATGGATTATTTCTGACAGATCTGATCGTGATCCGATTCTGATTTCCGATCTTTTTTCTGATCAATTTTGTATACAAGTGTTTGGAAAATGATAAGAAAAATGATTGGAAATCCATTCTGACTTTTCAGAAATAATTGATTCAACTCATCTATCTAATGGGAAATTGAATGGTGTGTACAAGACATTACAGTCACATTTGCCACGTGGCAGGCTTAGGCAACAATAAAGAAGTACAAGGGGCCATCACATTTTCGGTGTAAACAATCATGAAGTTGATCTTAAAGAGAACCAGAAATCAATAAAAAAAAAGATTTTATACATACCTGGGGCTTCCTCCAGCCCCATCAGCATGGATCGCTCCCACACCGCTGTCCTCCGCTGCCTCTATCCCCTGGTACCAGGTCCAGTCTCTTCAGCCAGTCAGGGCCAGTTGACGCACGCACAGTGCACTCCCTCCGTACTGCACAGGCACATGCGTAAGGCAGGCGCCGGCGAGATGGAGGGAGCCCCTGTGCATGCATACAACCGGCCGCGTCCTGCGGAAGTGACGGGACCCGGTACCGGCGATAGAGGCAGCGGAGGACAGCGGCGTGGGAGCGATCCATGCTGAAGGGGCTGGAGGAAGCCCCAGGTATGTATAAAATCTTTTTTAATTTTTCAAGTTCCTTCATCTCTGGTTTCCTTTAAATCTGCCTCGCTGTATTCACTTTTGTTGCTTAGACATTGGCTAAGCAACAGTGGCTTAGACATTCAAGGACAACTGTAGTGAGAAGTATGTGGAGGTTGCCATATTTATTTTCTTTCAAACAATACCAGTTTCCTGGCAGCCCTGCTGATGTATTTGGCTGCAGTAGTGTTTGAATCGCACCAGAAACAAGCATGCAGCTAATGCCAGGTCTGACAATAATGTCACCTGATCTGCTGCATGCTTGTTCAGGGAGTGTGGCTAAATATATTCGAGGCAGAGGATCAACAGGATAGCCAGGAAACTGGTATTGCTTAAAAGTAAATAAATATGGTAGCCTCCATATACCTCTCGCTACAGTTGTCCTTTAATGGCTGTGTGTTGATGTTATTGCACAACAAATAACCTTACACTGTTAGAAAAGCTGTACACTGACTGCTCTACAGAGTATCACAGCGTCATATCTTCAGTGCTGTCTGTTCCATGAAAAGATTAAATAGAATATTTACAAAAAAGTGATGCACTCAATACTGCGAGATGCTGTATGCTGGGGAGACATTCTTTCAACAGTGTGTGTGTGTGGGGGGGGGCTACATTTATTATTCTGCTTGGGGCCCTGCATGGTCTTAATTCAGCTCTGGGTTTGATACTAAACAATAACTGCTTTTAAAACAGGTTTGCATGTTAAAACATGTTTTAATATTAAACATTACATCACAAATGAAAATTTTGCTGTTCAGAAAGAAGGTAAAAAAAAAAAAAAAAAGAAAGAAACTAAAAAAAAAACCAAGCATTTTTGTTTAGTATTTTTAGAGGTTCCAAATAAATATTGCTATAGTGCTAAATGAATAAATAAAATGTGCTTAAAAAACAAACTATAAATTCTGTTACTTTGGTGCAGTGTTTTCAATTTGACTGTCTCAAGTGCCTCAGGCAACGCAAATGCAATCATATTGCTATGGGGCTATAACAATAATCGCGTTGTGGTGCGTTACGACGGGTTCTTTAACACAGCGGTTGCACTTGCGTAACAGGGTAACGTGAGCATTTATATTGGTACTGAGCTATAATTTAATAAAACTGTATGCCTCACTGTATGGGCACTTTGTTAAAATGCAATGTGACCTTTCTGAGCCATTGCGGTGTGATTAAAGATAGTAATGTACAGATAGTCCATGATTAATAAATGAGGTAGGGACTGTAGGTTCATTCTTAACCTGAATCTGTCCATAAGTCGAAACACTGTGCCATCTCTATCCCGTATCTCCTCTGTTCCTCCAGTGTCCTCCTCTGTGTCTCCTCTGTTCCCCAGTGCCTTCAGTGTCCCACTCTGTCCCCCCACTGTGTCACCTCTGTTCCCCGTGCAATCAGTGTACTGCAGCAAAATGTCACGTTACCGTTTAAAAGCAGTAGATAGATAGTGTACTAGTTAAGGGCTTTGCCTCTGACTACTGCCTATAGAGCACATCTTTGTGACAGCAGCACTGGTGCTTTGAGGGTAGGAACACACTGGGCAGAATCACATATGCGTTTTCCACTATGTGCTATGAGAAAAACTCATGCGATTGTGTCTAGTGTGTTCCTTCCCTGAGTCCGCCTAGAGATGAGCGTAATGACTTAATTACGATTTAGCGAAATTTCGCGTAATTAGTGTAATTACGATTATGGTCGTAAGTACATAATCGTAATATAGAAGGATTTAGCGAAATTCCGCGTAAGCGTAATTTTCGCGTAATTTTCGCATTACAGTGGGTATCGCGAAATTATGTTTGCCTTGCATGCAACCGTTTGCAAGCGTAGTTACATAACGTAATTTCGCGATAGTTCATATTACTGTAAGCGTTAATTTTCGCGTAGTTTTCGCGTTACGGAATGCTGAGTTGTTTTTCGAGACAAGTTGTACTGTCTACATGTGCTATTTCGCATATAAAATTCGCCATGTAGTGATATTTCGCATCAAAATTTGCCATGCAGACGAAAACGCGAAAAAATTAAGCTAAATTTCGCGAAAATTAAACGAACCCTTTGGCGAAAATTCGCGAGCAACCCTGCTAACAAGTAATTACGAAATTCGTGAAATTACGAAGAAATGCGAAATTACGTTATGGCTTAACGCGAAATTACGTTATGGTTTAACGCGAAATTACGTTATGAACGAAACGCGAAATTACGCGTTGAAAATTATGCTTACGGTATTTTCAATTATGATTTTAATGGCAATTACGCTACCATAATCTCGCATCGTAATAGCGAATTTAGCATGCGTAATTATAGTAACGCGAAATTTCGAAAATTTCGGCTCAACACTAAGTCCGCCAGGAGAAAACCGCAATATAAGTGTTATTTATCTTTGTCTTGTCTAAAAACCGGGGACTACCTGTACAGTCAATAGTGTGAGAGGAGCCTAATTAGTTGTCCTTAACCCCAGCCACAGGCATGTCCTTTAAAGTGAACCTCCAGACTAAAAATCTACTCAGCAGCACTGAAAAGGCTTGTTGTTTCTTTAATAGTTTCACAGCATCAGAACTTTTGTTTTTCTTCCCCCATTTTTAGCTGCACAAAAGAAAACTGCCCGGGCATTTTTCCCCTGATGCTGTGCAAAGCATGATGGGATTTCTGATGATGTTGTTCTCTTTCTGCTGTTTTGGTGTGTGGTGTTCAGACCTCTGACCTGTAGGTGTCACTGTTGATGCTGACAGGTTAGGATTCTATGGTGTGTATGTTATTTCCTGTGTCTTGGTCTTGCTGGGTGGAGAGGATGGTACAGCAGCATGTGTTCTGTGGCTGACATCTTGGAATAAAGCTTATAAAAATCTACTCCGCTTTCTTACTGCAAGATACAACATATTGGCGACGAGGATGTCTCTTCTAGCACTCCAGCAGCCTGCAGCTTTCCTTCCACACCCGGGTGAGCCTACTATGCCTTTTCCTGCTTGGATTCGAATGTTTGAGAATTACATACTTGCTGCTAGTCAGGAGGTGATATCTGATGATAGAAAGCGTGCTTTACTCATTCACTGTCTGGGGACAGAAGGCCAGCGCATATTCTATACTCTACCTGCTGGTGATACATATGCTACAGCTCTTGCTGCATTACAGAACTTCTTTGTGCCTAAAGTCAATGTTGTGGCTGAAAGATACAGATTTCGCCAAAGAGGACAACACAATGGAGAATCTACAGTCCAATATATAGCAGCCCTGAGAGAGCTGGTTGTTACATGTGAGTTTGGTGCCCTGGCTGATGAAATGATCAGAGACCAGTTAGTGGAAAAGACAAACTCCAGCCGCATTAGAGAAAGATTGCTTCTAGAACAGGATCTGACTCTGACAAAAGCTATGGGACTGTAGGCAAACACTGTTAATTAATATACTCTAAGATAATAGCTATATAAATAAATAATAAATAATACTCCAGGCTTGGCATTTAAAAGGCCGTGGCCATCTTTATTGATTAAGTAATAATAATAAAAAAGGTTGAGGTCCTTAAAATAACTTTATTAAATAACACTTAAAATCAGATATAAATATAAACACGTTAAATAATATGATCCACCAATACGGTTCAGACCACACAACCTGAATAAAGACTCCGTAGGACCCCACCCGCCAGGCGAACTAGCCTGGCACCCCACCAACGGCCTTTTCTACACAGCACTGGAGGTTCCAATTAAAAATATCTAACCCAACATCGCTCAGATGAACTAGATCCTGTCGATATAACCCTTGGGGGCCTCCTTCAAGATCCACGTGCCTGAAAGAAAACCCCCCAATATTTGGGAGGAATTTCTCCAATTTGTGGTTCAGACGCCTCCTAATCTTCTCACATGGGAGAAGATTGGAAGCTTGGTACCATAGCCAGCGTGGAATAATCTCTGAAAAAACAATTTTCGCATTTGGGAAGAGAGCTGAACACATTGCGAGATCATCCCTAATATTAAAAAATAGTTCGAGAGACTTCATTTTTCCTATGTCATTCCCACCTAAATGAATGATTAGGACATCAGGGGCTGGCCAAACACTGATAAGATCAAACATAACATACTTGAATTGATGCCACGACATTCCTCTAACACCATGCCAAAAGACTGAAAAATTAACAGGATCCAAGTTCAGGTTTGTTGAGTAGCATCTTCTATAGGCTCTGTTATGGGCCCAAAAGACAAAGGAATGGCCCACTATCCAGACTACCGTCCTTGCCCCTGAAACAGAAATAAATATTATGGGCGAATATAAAGCTTAAAAGCTCCAGACTTCCATCTACCCATCTTTTTGATGACACTGTCAGAAAGACCCAGTCTGGCAGCCTCTGTGGCGGCGCCAATACGGAATGAGTGTGATGTTAATTTGTAACCCTCTAAACCCGCCGCTGAAACGCATAAATTTAGCACTGAAGTAAACTGAAATATCGACAAGGCTAATCCATCCCTGTGTCGAAGTAAAATACCAGGTGAAGTACCCCGTACCTGCAGGAAATTACAAACATTGTTTACTGGGCATAACTTATGCCCATCCCATGAATTTAACTCAATTAGAGAACCTTTCCCTAACTGATCAGTCTTAGAGGATTCAAGGAAAATCACTACTTTGTCTGCCGAAACAGTCACATTCCCATATTTCAAACCATTGGAAGAAGATTTAGAACGCGGAATGAGTTCAGAAACACGAAGGGCGGCAAAAAACATTAAACAAAAAGCACAGCGAAAAAGAAGAGATTCAAAATTTGAAAAACAAACGGAAGAGGTGGCTTCCCATAATTTATCCAAAAATTCCAAAGAAATCGGATGCCTAGCATCAGGCTTCTTGGAAAAACGCTTATGACCTTTTAAAACCTGCTTGACAGAAAAATAAGAAATGCAAGCGGGAAGATTTTTTAACTTGAGAAAAAATGAAATACCCGCCAGTGATTTAGAAATATGTGAATGTGACAGACCTTTTGCCAAACTGCAAGCAATATACTGCAAAACCAAACCCTCTGAAACTTGGTATTCAGATGAGCCTAATAAATGAACAAAATTAACCCAGTCTCTCCATGCTGCTGAGTAAGCCCTCCAGGTAGCTATGGAGACAGATTGTTGAATCCTTGTGGCAATTAATTCCAAATTAGACTCCAAAGAAAGAGAGGCACTTCTTCCCCCACTGGATATGCTAATGGAGCCAGAGACCGGAACCTTTCCATCTGAAATCGGGAAAGAGCATCCGCGATATCATTGCTTATTCCTGGGACATGCTGTGCTTTTAGCCAGATATTAAATTTTAAAGTGTACAGCACTAACAATCTTAATAACCTTACCACTGGCGGTGACTTGGAAGAAAGGCAATTAATTGAATACACCACCCCTTTATTGTCTGACTGTACTAGTATCCTTTTACCTTGAAATTGATGTCCCCAAATGTACATTGCTGCTACGACAGGGAATATTTCTAGCAGAACCATGTTCCCCGTCACCTCCTTCTGTAGCCATTCTGAAGGCCAACGTGCACAGAACCAACGATTATCCCAGAACGCCCCGCAGCCTACACTGCCGGAAGCGTCCGTGAAAAAATTTAAATCTGTGTTTGTTAAGAAGTCTTCCTGCCAAATGGATCTACCATTATACGAATTAAGAAACTCTGCCCATACTAGCAAATCTTCTTTTAACTCCATTGTTAACCTGATATGAGAAAAGGGGGATTTTAAACCTTTGGTAGCACCAGACAAGCGCCGAGAGAAAACTCGGCCCATTGGCATTATGCGAGTAGCAAAAGCCAAACAACCTAGCAAGGATTGTAATTCTTTTAACAAAACTTTCTTTTTTCTCAACATGGTAAAAATTAAATTTTTAAGTTTTACCAATTTAGCTTCTGGTAGGCGAAACTCCATTTCGCCTGAATCAATGGTGATACCCAAAAATTCAATGCATGTACAAGGGGTTACTGTCTTTTCTGCTGCCAATGGGATGCCAAATTCGTTACAAATTACTGAAAAAGCTGTCAGCAACTTATAACAAATATTGGAAGAAACGGGGCCCATGAATAGGAAATCATCCAGGTAATGTATTAAATAATTGTATCCAACGATTAGTTGTACCACCCATTCCAAAAAACTGGAAAAACTCTCAAAATATGAACAAGAGAGTGAACATCCCATCGGCAAGCATTTATCGAAATAGTATTCATTTTCTAAACAAAAACCAAGTGAATTGAAAGATGAGGGGTGAATAGGTAACAGACGGAAAGCGGATTTAATATCCGCTTTAGCTAGTAGGGCGTTCCGGCCCAGCGGACGTAGCAACTCAATTGCCTTGTCAAATGAAGTGTAACATACTGAAGACAAATCACTAGAAATTTCATCGTTAAGGGAACTACCACGTGGGTATGACAAATGGTGAATTAAACGGAAAGATCCTGGTTCCTTCTTAGGCACGATACCAAGTGGCGAGATACGGAAATTTTTAAAAGGAGGTGACGGGAATGGGCCCGCTATCCTGCCCTCACACAATTCTTTCTGTATTTTATCCTTTGCTACACTCAAATGTGTTTCAATAGACTTAAGGTTCTTTACCCAAGAGCAGCCCACTCCCGAGAAAACCGGCAATACAAAACCGCTGCTGAAACCATTAATTAGAAGGGCCGCCTTCTCCCTGTCGGGGTAGATTTTGAGCCACGGTAACATGTTTGCCAGATTCACCGGTGTGGGAGCCCTTGAGAAAAAGCTCCTTGGTTCCTGATTGAGCACCCGTGGCCGCCTTCTTGAAGCATCTGCTTATGGGATGCGCACCTGCACAAAAACCGCATTCGTGACGATACTTGCACGTTCCTGGCCATTTGCAGTGACTATCATTAAAAGCGTAACATACGCCTTTTTTGTAATTGTTAGGAGTAGCGGATGTGCTTTTGTGACTTATTGTCTTTTGAGGCATCATTAAACTGAGCCATAGCTCCACATCCTTAGAACCCCATTCTATCCCTGGGTAAATTGAGATTTTTTGTCTAAAAGCCTCATCGTATGTGAACCAACCGAAACCTCCATAAGCCTTGTATGCTTCAAGAATCGTATCCACATAATGAAACATTCGCGGGCACTTTTCAGGGTAGCGCTCACCCATAACACATGCATAAATACAGAAGGCTTGTAGCCAATTGTTAAATGATCGCGGCACCGGCCGCCGTCTATCCTCCTCAGATTTTTCTTCCTTTTTGTCAGTTTTTAAATACTCTTTAGCTATTGGTAATAACGATAGTAAGTCTACGTAATCCCCATTCCAAATTTTTTCTTTCACACTAGCTGATAAGTGAAAACCTAAAGGGGAAAGTTTACATGTCATTTGATCCTTGTAGGCTGTCTCAGAAACACCTGGTTTTCTAATAGGAATAGCGGAGGACTGCTGAGAAGAGAGAGCAATAGTAGGAGGAGGAGGGTTAATAACCACAGAAGGTAACACAGCTGGAGCAGGGGAAGATAAAACAGGGTGAACATTAGAAGCACTGCCTAACCACACTCTATCCGCATTAGAAACAGTGTTAGCCTGTAAGGCAGACAACAAGGCAGGAATTAACATACTGATATCATTGCTGCAGGCATACTCACTAACTCTAGCAGCTTGAGATGGAAGAGGGGCCGACTGCCCCACAACTTCAATCCGTTGTGCGGAGGAGGCGCCGTGAATACCCCCAGCGTGGAGCTGCGCTGCACCGCCCGCTGCCGCCGACCCCATAAACCCAGGTTGCCCTGGTAGCTGGATGTCAGCGGCGCCGGCATGCCTGCGCACACTCCCACCGCTGGATGCTGCGGCCTGGTCGCAAGGAGGCGGGGCTGCCCCTTCTTCAGCGTCGTCATCGGAGGAGGAGTCCGAAGAAACGCCGGCGGCCACCCGATTGGTCGCCGCCAGGTGGGCGGGGCCACTACCGACACAGGGAGCGGACGTGCTGGGGAACTCCGAAACTTCGCCCCGCCCATCAGAGACAGCCGAGGCCCGACTGGCCACTTCTTCAAATCCCCCCGCAGGACACGCCTCCTCAGATCCCGGATTGGTCGGCGGAGGGGGAGGGAGCGACGGGCGGGCTTCGGCCTGGAAACTCTTCGCCGCCGATGCCGCCGCTGCAGAGCCTGGTCCTCCACTTCGCCGCTCGGAGCCGGGTGGTCTCCTCTTCTTCCCTGCTGGGCCGGGTGCTGCCGTCTTCGCTCCGCTGGACCTGGGAACCCCGCCGCAGGGATCATCAGGCGAATAGGATCTCCGCTTCTTCCTGGACCTCTTCGCCGGCAGGTCAGTAACTCCTCCCGCTGCGCCGCCGCTCCGCTGTTCTTCATCTGCCAGCTGGAGGCATCTTGCCAGCATTTTCAGTCCCCCGGGCTCTTCGGCTCTTGAAGCCAACAGCCTCACAATGTCCATTGCGGCTGGGGAGCAATAGTAATACAAGCAGTATTACAAGCTCAGAGCTCACCCAGACCGCTTCTGAACAAAAGGCAGAGATACTGCCGACGGACCCTTCTTATATACACCTAAGGTGATTGTGATTGGCTGGCGCAACAATGTTTAACCTTAGCAACACCTGGCAGAACTTCACCTGCCAGGAGCGCCGACCAATCACCTGTTTCCTTGAAGCAACGCCTTTCTGCAGCTACTCCTCAGCCAATCAAAATCCTTGCTACCTCACAGAGGGAAACTTGAATGTTAACTATATGCCTCAGGTTTACCACAGACCCATGTAGCGCCAATTATTATTCATATTGGCCCTTTTCATTACACTGTCCAGTCACATTGAATCGGCTATGGCTGATGCAAAAACCCTCATTCAGGGGACTACTGATATACAGATGGTGAAGTCAGACTGGGCCTCTCCTAAGCCACAGTCTTCATACACAGATACTGCAAAAGATTCACCTAAAGTACAAAGCAGAGCTGCATATTCCCAGAACGGGTACTGCTTCCGGTGTGGCTCAGCACAGCACATGGCAAACTACACTTCATGCCCTGCAAAAGCTGCACGCTGCCGCAAATGTAACAAAGTGGGACACTTTGAAAAAGTATGCCGCACTTCTCCTGCTAAACAGGTTCATGAAGTTATTGCTCCTGAGGTTACTGTGTTAAGTATTGACCAGCATGCTGGTTCTATTCCTGATAAACTTTTATGCACTGTACAAGTTACTGCTTCTGCAAATCAGAGTTACTCCATTACTCTCATGCTGGATACAGGGTCTGCTGTGTCCATACTACCTGAGGACATCTACATTAAGTGCTTTGAAAATGAACCACTTACTGCACCTACTCTGAAGCTGGTCAGTTATCTCAGGGATCCTATTCCTGTGCTTGGTTGCCTGCTAGTGACTGTACAATTCCACTCCAATAGTGTGCAGGCTGAATTCTACATTGTAAAGAAAGGCACTGCTATACTGGGCAGGGATCTGTTTGCTGCACTTCACCTACAGTTAGTGGATGGTCTTATTACCACAGCACCAACTCTTCCTATGCAGCCAGTGTCCAACATTTCTCCTCTACATGATGCTTCCCTGGGCTGTGCAAAGGACTTTGTTCACAAAATAAGAGTGCGCCCAGATGTGCAACCAGTGTGTCAGAAGTTGAGACGCTTACCCTACTCTGTAAGAGACGCTGTTTCCAAGGAAATTTACAAATTACTGGACCAAGACGTGGTTGAAAAAATTGAGGCATCTGAGTGGGTATCTCCTATTGTGGTGACCAGAAAGAAATCAGGTGGCATAAGATTGTGTGTTGACCTGCGTGAACCAAATAAAGCTATTGTTATTGACAGTCACCCCTTGCCACACATTGAGGAGGTGTTTTCAGAACTCAGAGGAGCCAAATTCTTTTCTACTTTGGATCTACAAAGTGCCTACCACCAGGTTTTGCTGCATGAGGAAAGCCGAGATCTCACTGCATTTATTACACATGAGGGACTGTTCCGTTTCAAGCGTGTTCCCTATGGTTTGGCTTCAGCACCCGGTTGTTTTCAAAGACTGATGAACTTAACCCTTCACGACATTCCTGGTGTTCGGTGTTATCTGGATGACATCATTGTGTATGGTACAACATTGGATCTGCATGACAAGTACCTTAAGGTCGTTTTGCATCGCCTTGAGTCTGCTGGGCTAAAACTCAATCCTTCTAAATGCTGTTTTCGGCAAACTCAGCTGTCGTTTCTGGGTCACATTATATCACAAGATGGACTGTTGCCTGATCCTGAGCATGTGCAAGCAGTGATACATGCTCCTGCTCCATCTGACTTTCATACCTTGCGTGCTTTTCTGGGACTTACTTCATGGTATTCGAAATTCATTCCCAACTATGCTTCAGTGGTGGAGCCCATGAGAGCATTGCTACGTGGAAATGCCAGCATGACCTGGTCAGAGGAAGCCCAGCACAGCTTTGATGCAGTTAAACAGCTTATAGTGAACAGTCCAGCCCTTGCATTGTTTGACCCTTCTCTACCTACGATTGTTACTACAGATGCTTCAGACTACGGCCTTGGTGCCGTCCTTACACAGTGCCAGGCAGACTTGGGGGAGAAAACTGTTGCCTTTGCCTCTAGGCATCCATCTGAAAATGGCGCCTGTGAATAATGGCGCACAGTGTTGCCGCTAATCCGTTTGCCGCTTATCGCTATTTATCGTTAAAGCCTTATTGTTATTTAGCGTTAAAGCCTTATTGTTATTTAGCGTTAAAGCCTTATTGTTATTTAGCGTTAAAGCCTTATTGTTATTTAGCATTAACACACAGAACCCTCTCTGTACCTATCCCTAACCCCTAAACCCCCTGGTGGTGCCTAACCCTAACCACCCCCCTGGTGGTGCCTAACCCTAACCACCCCCCTGGTGGTGCCTAACCCTAATCACCCCCCTGTGGTGCCTAACCCTAAGACCCCCCTGGTGGTGCCTAACCCTAACCTTGACATTGTTACATTAAATCCATTCATCGTTTTGCAGTTAAATAACTTCTGCAGTTTGGCTTATGTAGGGCGCTATTGATAAATAACGTTAGTGTGTGCCACTATTGATAAATAACGTTAGTGTGTGCCACTATTGATAAATAACGTTAGCGTGTGCCGTTTTTCTTCTTTTTTTCCCTGTGCGCCATTATTATGCAGTACTAACGATAAATAGCGATAAGCGTATCTTTTTAATGCGGCGCCATTTCTATGCATAGGCACTGTGCGCCATTATTCACTGATCCCTGCCTCTAGAACACTTACAGAGACTGAACGGAAATATTCTACTGTGGAGAAAGAAGCCCTTGCTTGTGTTTGGGCTACAGAAAAGTGGAGAACGTATCTGTGGGGCCGGCAGTTTACCTTGCGCACCGACCACAGTCCTTTGACTACACTGCTTACTACAAAAGGGCTTGGGCGAGCAGGAATGCGCGTAGCCCGATGGTCTGCAAGGCTACTAAACTTTAATTATGCAATCCAATACAAACCAGGTGTACAAAATGTTACTGCTGACTGCTTGTCACGTCTACCATTACCTGTGACCACAAGTACATTGGATGAAGATGCTGAAGTTGTTGCATTTACTGATGTGGATCCAGTTACAGCTTCTGAGTTTCAACAAGCTTGTCTTGCATGCCCAGTGCAACTACAATTACGGGACATGCTGCAAAGCAAATGGCCTAACACTGAGAATAAGCTGAGTGCTATTCTGAAACCTTATTACAGGATAAGGCATGAACTGTCATTGGTTGATGGCTATATAGTCCGTGGATCTCATCGCTTGCTTGTGCCTGAGGCTTTGAGAGCTCACCTTATAAATCTTGCTCATGAGAGTCACCAGGGAATTGTGAGAACTAAGCAAAGACTACGTGAACTCTACTGGTGGCCTGGCATGGATGCCCAAGTAGTAACTGCTATCCAAACTTGTGTTACCTGCCAGAGTCATGACAAGTCTGCTGTCACACACACGCCACCACTGCAACCTGTGCCATTCCCTGATTCTGCTTGGGAGAAGCTTGCAATTGATATTGTGGGCCCATTTCCAGAAGCACCTATGGACTGCCGCTTTGCTATAACATTAATGGATTATTACAGTAAATGGCCCGAGATTGCATTTGTATATCATACAACTTCTGCCTCTGTGATTACCTTTCTCACCACCGTCTTCAGCAGGGAAGGTAATCCAAAAGAACTTGTGTCTGACAATGGACCACAATTTGTTTCATCTGAGTTCGAAACATTCTTGCGACAGAGGAATATTGTGCACAGAAAGTCCTCAGTGTATTATCCTCAAGCAAATGGGGAGATTAAAAGATTCAACAGAAGCCTTAAAGAAGCTCTTCAGACTGCGAAACTTACAGGAAGATCTTGGAAAGTTTTTACTACTGAATTCCTGCATGTCTACAGAGCAACTCAACATGCGACTACACAAGCATCACCGGCTGAACTGTTACACGGCAGAAAGATGCGAACTAAACTACATGTTGCAGATATTCCACTTCCTCAGCGTTCAGTACCTCTGCGGCCAGCAGTTGCTAAGACTGTTCAGCAGCAACAAGATAAAAGTAAGGCCTATACTGATCGCAAACGTGGTGCAAAAGAAGTGCACTTCCAGTGTGGAGATTTAGTTCGAGTTAAAAAACCCGGATTAATAAAACAGGGTCAATCCAGATTTTTTAACCCTCTTAAAGTGACCAGCCAACGAGGACCTTACACCTACAAACTGTCTGATGGACGCACATGGAATGCCAGTCGTCTTGCGCCTGTTAGGCATGACTTTGCTGATGTTCCACTTGAGGCATTAAATCTACCTACCCCTACTGACAACCAAGAAACAGGTCATCAGGATCCTGAACCACCACCTTATACTCAAAGGATCCGAAAGCCTCCTGTGTGGACCAAGGACTACGTGATGTAGTTACATTGCAATGTACTTTATTGTGAAATGTATTTACACTTTTATTTCTTGTTTACTTTCTTGATAATGAGGTAAAGACTCTTTGTACTAAGAGGGGAATATGTGGTGTTCAGACCTCTGACCTGTAGGTGTCACTGTTGATGCTGACAGTTTAGGATTCTATGGTGTGTATGTTATTTCCTGTGTCTTGGTCTTGCTGGGTGGAGAGGATGGTACAGCAGCATGTGTTCTGTGGCTGACATCTTGGAATAAAGCTTATAAAAATCTACTCCGCTTTCTTACTGCAAGATACAACATGGTGCAAATGTTTTTCTCTTCAAATATTGAATTTGAGATTTGAAGCCTAACGCGCGCAGATGGGAGGGGTGATCAGGACACAGGACAGTTGAAACAGTGTCTCGTGCTCCCTGTCACCTCCTTTCAACCAAAAAGATGGCTGCCCCCATGGAAAAGATGGCTGCCCCCATGAAATCACAAACATGTTTCTGTTCTTTTAAGAGAGGGTGGGTAAGAGAATATATTACCTATTTTAATTAACATAACTAATGTAACCTAATGACAGTATGTTTGTTTAGGCTGAAGTTCCCCTTTAATACATTTGTGGTCTTTAGAACTATGCCATTTTTGAAGGTTATTCACCTCACTCTCATTCCCACCAACTACTTTTCATGCGTGTCGAGTCACATCTTAAACACAAATGTATACTTGTTTCATGAGTTGAGAGTTAACAGTGAAGGCAGCTCCATATCTGAAGTGTTTGATTGTCAGTTTTCACATACAAGAGCTCACATGGAGGAGTTGAGACAGATCACGCTGATCCACATGTTTCATTTGGGAGATCTGAAAAGAATCATAGCTTTCGCTCCCACAAACTGTTTAGCATTTCAATTGCATAAAATAAATTGTTCTTCTCCTCGATGTGAGTCACTCTTACCACTTCTTATTCAACATTACTTTTCTCTGTTTCTTACAAAAAAACCCTCTTTTCTGATGCTAATACAGTACCTTAACTCATTCAGCTTTTACAATTTACACGGAGCGAATAACATTTGTGTATTCTTTCTATGACATCGGGGGGCAAAAATGTAACAATGACAACAGAAACATAATATAAAATGTAGTACTGCAGAACAAAATGACAGAAAGAAGGATGCACCAAATAATGTATTCTATAACAGAAACCTTTCTTTATTAATTCCTTCCTCAGTCTGTAGTATGTAGACCCAGTAGACCCAATGATGTCTAAGTCCAACCAGAAAAAAGTTTGATAGGATCCCATAGTTCACACTCCTTTTCTTGTCTCCCTTTGGTGACCCTCACAGCCTGGGGGGGACATCTGGCAAGGGTCGTAACACAAGTGTGGTCATTATCATCTTCACACCCATAACCAATGATCTGGAGAATGTACCCCTCTATCAGAGGGCAGGGAGGTTAGTACTTGGGGGACTCCACAGCTCCGGGACCCCTGGAGTTGCACGGCTAGCTTCTGTGTAGACCTCAAAACAATTCCTGGTGCATCCTTGAGGCTAGTATAAAATCAATGCATAAATTAAAGAATGACCAATAAACCAATCACATATTTTGTTTTGTTAGAGTAAATCTATGATTCAATATAGGAACTTCTGAAACTACTTAATGAAAACAACTGTAACAATAAATATTGTTAAGGCTTCATTACCTAGTAAATCTGGTATCTGGGATAAGCACGAACTAGTAAAAGTAGATACATTTCCTCCGTTAGTATGCTATTAACCACTTCAGGATTCGGCGTACGCTTAACTACGCCCCTGAATCCTGAAGTGGATTGCATGGAAACGGCCGCTCGTATGAGCGGCCGTTCCATGTCAGTTTACGGAGGGTGTCTCCGTGAACACCCTGCGAGCCTCCGATCGTGGCTCGCAGGGTAAATGTAAACACACGGGGAACATCTTCCCCGGTGTTTACATGTATACGGCGCTGCTGCGCAGCAGCGCCGTGGCGGAGATCGGCGATCCCCGGCCTCTGATTGGCCGGGGACCGCCGGCACCTGATAGGCTGAAGCCTATCCTATCCGGCGCAGGACGGAATTCCGTCCTGCGCCGCTCACAGGGGGAGGTAGAGGGAGGGAAGGGGAAGGCGGCCAGGAAGCGCTGCGGAGGGGGGCTTTGAAGAGAGCCCCCCCCCGCAAGCGCAAGCAGCCGGCGGCGATCAGACCCCCCCAGCAGGACATCCCCCTAGTGGGGAAAAAAGGGGGGAAGTCTGATCGGCCTGGCTGCTAGCTGATCGGTGCTGCGGGCTGGAGAGCCCACGCAGCACCGATCAGCAAAACCACCCGGTATCCGGAAGTGGTTAAGTATTCATGCTGTTGTTTTCTATTTATTGAAGGCTCACGCTTTTAACTCGCACAAAGACTTTCTTCATCACCTAATGCTCAGTTAGTAAGTAGGCAGCCTGCTCAGGGCTGGTTCTACGAAAAACAGGGCCCTGGAAAAAAAATGACATGGGGTCCCACTGACACACACAATCCCCCCAAAGCAAAATAGCCCTACCCACAAAGATAGCTGCATTAGGTGGCCCCCTTGTTCCTTGCCCCCATCATTTTAGGTTATTGCCCATGGGTCCCAGAGCCAACTGACAGGCCCCCCAGGTCTCGCCCTCCCCATTGATAGTGCTCCCCCGTGGCTCCTGCAGAGTATTAGTAGCATTGAAGTGCAGCCAGTGTGCTTGCTCCTGTCTATGTCTTCTTTCTGTCTTTATCCTTACAGGTGCCTCTTCTCCGTGAATGGAAGGCATGTTCATACTCATGTAACATGCTGCTGGGTCACAGAGATGAGGATCTCCTCAGTCATGGCTCATCTGAAAAGCACTTTAAGACCAAAACACTTTCACATGGCTGTGCAAACAATCCTGATAACTCTAGTGTGTTGAAAAGCTCAAAACTATTTTTTAGGGGGGGGGGGGGGGGACCTGATGGAACCAGATCTTAGGTCACACTGATATGGCTGCTGTACAAACTATGTAGATGAATTTAACCCCTGAATATGAAAATAAGAATAAGAGACACCAGGAAAGTTCTGTTTACCATTACTACCACACATCCAGTTAATTAACTAGAATTAAGAAAGTGTGGACTGATGTCAATATCAGTAGTGGGAAATATTATCAAACATAAATTGAACAGCACTTTAAAAGTATAGATGCCCTTCCCCACTTCTGAACAAAAGTAACTAATTGTATTTGAATCACACAATAATAAACAAGATATTTCAATTAATAGGATCATAAATATACGAAATCTAAAAAACTAAAAATACAAACAATACAAGCTCTGTCACTTATTCCAGTTCCTGGAGTATTGCAAAGTCCTATCTAGGAAAAACCTATCTAGGACAATAAATTGTATAGGGAGGTAGCTATATAGCATCAAGATGACTGCCAACACTGTTCAATACAATACGCTGGTGCTAGTATTAGACTGTCAAGATAGTCTCAGTCACGGGCCTATCACAGCCTGAGTAGTCTAAAGCACTGCAGATCTGTAAAGCACTCCAGATTGTGGCCTACTGTATGATTTCATGGTGACAGAATGAAAACAGACGTGTATATTATTATATTGTATATATGTACAGTGCTGTGGGTTTGGGGACACTCCACTCGCTTTTTGGAATCTGGAGAGTTGTTGCGGCTGCTGCATAAATGATCATTATGTGACAGCTACCAGAACCCTCCACATTGTGGAAAGCAAGTGAAATGACTTCCCAGCATAAACATTTTGCAATATGCTTCTTACTTACTTGTCTTGATGAGTAGCTTGGTTTGGTCTAGAAAAGTTGACTCTGTTATGGAGCATTAAAGGTTTATTAAGAAAGTTCCAGCCTTCTCATTGAATTTCTAAAAACACAACTGGTATAAGAAAATACTGTAAAACAAAACTTCAAAACTTTCAAGAAAAAAATGAAAAAAAAAATCTACATTATGGCTTTAATATATTATTTACTACTTAAAAGCAAGTTTACGTTCTTTATTTATGTGGGTCATTGCAGAATGTTAAAACGTCAGTTGCCTTATGATTCAACAACGTTTAATAGATGTATTCAACAGTGAGCATTTAGCAGGGCTTTTCAATATTTTAACAATCTTGCCATGTTTTCTTGCCACTTACAAACTTCAGTTTTTTGTTTTGCTCTTTGTTAACTTTAGAATTTTCTAATTTCCAAAGCATAAACCAGCTACTGCTACAGAAGACATCGGGCAGATTTGAGAAAACCTGGAAAGAAATAGAGGGGCGTAATTAGTCCAAAAGTGAAGTACTGATAGATGTCAGTATCAATAACTGTTTCCCCTTTGCTCCAGTATTACTCCAGTATTCATTGCATTGGTTTCATTATATCTGCCCCGCCCCAATGTTTTTTTAGTATTACATAAAAGGGGTCTTTAAAGGGGAACAGAAGTAAGAGGTATACGGAGGCTGCCATATTTATTTCCTTTTAATCAATGCCAGTTGCCTGGCAGCCCTGCTGGTCTATTTCTCTGCAGTAGTTTTTGAATAACACCAGAAACAAGCATGCAGCTAGTCTTGTCATATCTGACTTTAAAGTCTGAAACACCTGATCTGCTGCATGCTTGTTCAGGGGCTATGGCTAATAGTATAAGAGGCAGAGGATCAGCAGGGCTGCCAGGCAACTGGTATTGCTTGCTTAAAAGGAAATAAACATGGCAGCCTCCATATACCTCTCGCTTCAGTTCCCCTTTAAAATGACCGTTTAGTGAGAGAGAATAGGGAGGCTGCCATGTCTACTTCCATTTATAAAAGTGCCACTTGTTCAGACATCTGGCTGTACTGCAGAAAAGCAGAAAACCTTTGATCACTGTCAGACTCCACAAAAAAAGAATCATCCCTATTTACATGTCAAAAGGAAATAACTTCAAAAGTGATTAAGAATTCTTTAGTATTCCAAACTGTGTAATTGCCTGTGAACATGAACATTTAGTAATTCAGTAATCCCCAATTCTGTTTTTTTTTTCAGCCTGAGAGCCCTTAAAGTGAACCTAAAGTCACCCCAAAAAAATGAGATGAACTCACCTGGGGCTTCCCTCAGCCCCCTGCAGACGATCGGTGCCCTCGCAGCCCTGCTCCGATGGCCCAGGACCCGCCGGCGAGCACTTCCGGTTTGGCCGTCACCGGCCGACAGGCATGGGAACGCGAGTGATTGTTTGCATTCCCAGCCTGTATATCGCCCCCTATGCTGCTATTGCGGCCTCCTGGTTTCATGTCACAGTTATGTCTCAGCTCCTGCTCCAGCATGCAACTATGCTCCATTCCCTAGAACTCAACAGACCAATGTGAGAGCCTCAGTCACCATTAAAGGAGTTGGTATTGGGATTGTTGTCAGGATTCTCACTTCTGACAGATGGCAGAGGCTCAAGGAATCTAAGTGTTCCCCGGTTTTTACCAGAGCACACCATAAGGGATGATGGGCTGTTAACGTTCATGGCTACTAGACTACTTTTCATCAGAGAATCAGGAGGTAGCCAATCCAATAGGTATGGCAGAGGCTTAGAAAACTTCAATAGGGAGACAACTTGAAGCCTAGAACCCACCAGACATTGATGCAGTGCTTTAAAATCGCCATGGTCATAGGTGCTTCTTTGGGACCAATCAGAGAAGCGCTTGTGATCTCTTCTGCTAGGGGGTGGGGTTATGGACCGAACCTGGAAATACGGACACCCAGTAAGTATAAATAACTGTTTAAATTTTTAATTGCACCCCCAAATCACTGCAGAATCGCTTTTCAAATCGATTTTGCAGCTCTACTATACCTAGCATTTAGCGCGCCACTCACTTTCATTGGGAAACCATTTTTGGGAGTCACCCAGCGATTGTCGGCGATCCCAAAACGCTGCCAAAAAAACGCTCTAGTGTAGCCCAGCCCTGACTGAGTGGTCGAAGACTGAGTGGAATAAGAGGAAGGCAGCAAGCAACAGGCAGTCAAGTTCAAGCTGTGGTCAACCTTGGGGCTGGTTTACACCACCAGCACTTTTTAAAAGACAGTGATGTGAAAATCTCTTGCTAAAGCAATGCTATCAGTGGTTTTTATAAAATCGCATTGCTCAAGTGAGAACACACATAGCATTGCATTAGCAAGAGCTTTTAAAATCACAAGCACTTACGCCTGGAACCCACTAGGAGCGCTTTTCTGAGCGCTTTGTGATTAAAAAGCTCTTGCTAATGTAATGCTATGAGTGTCATCGCACTAGAGGTATGCGATTTTATAAAAATCCCCCATAGCATTGCATTAGCAAGAGCTTTTTCAAATCACTAGCGCTTAGAAAAGGTTTCTGGCCTTAGGAAGATTAGTTATTTATCATTGCTAAATGATATAAAATAAAAACAGTGGCCCGTATGCAATTCACTTTTTCTCCTGAGTTATCTTTCTAGGAGATAATTTTACTCCTTTAATTAATTTAAATTAACTTTTTAGCACCCTGCAATGGAAAAAGTAATAAAAAGTAGGTGAAAAAATTATGTCAAAATTATTTTGAGTATTTGTTTGCCGGCTGGTGGTGTAAAAGCCATTTTATTTACAAGTTGTGAAAATTATCACCTAGGAGAAAACTCAGGTGAAAAAGTGAATTGCCTATGGGCCAATGTCTCTTGGTCTTGCCATGGATTGTTGAATAGTTGAATAGCAGAAGCAGCCTGAACGGAAATAGAAAGAAAAAGATTTTGAGACTTGGGATGAAAAGGTTGTCAGGGAATTACTGTGGCAAATGCAGCTCTGTGTTTCTGCGCAGCTGGTTGAGCATATGTTAGACACCAGCCTTACTGGACAGACTACCACTTTTTGCATTGTTTGATTTGCTGAGTGCAGTGGCACAGGGGCATTCTGCTGGTGGTTCCCCTCATGGTAAAGTCAGTTATGCTGCGCTCTCCAATTCATGCAACCTATATAACGAGATGCAACTCCACATAGCGTTCAGGGCCGGTTTTAGCTACAAAGGGGCCCTGGGGCAAAAGTAACTTGAGGGCCCCCTTAGCAATGTCCCCCCTCCCCCCCCACAGCCTCCGAGCTGACTCCCAGGGGCCATCCCACCACACTCCTAGGCACACAAAATCATTAGGGGCTTGATTCACAAAGCGGTGCTAACTGTTAGCACGCCTGTGAAAACCCCCTTAGCACGTCTAAACAAGCTTTTCGCGCATAAAAATTTACGCGCGCAAAACTTTATGCGCGTAAAACTTTACGCGCGTACTGCACAGAGCGCAGGGCGCACCGCGCGAAGTGCCCATTAAAGCCTATGGGACTTAGCGCGCATAAAACTTTGCGCGCGTAAAACTTTACGCGCGCAAAGTTAGCGCGCGATCTGATTGAGAAATCCGGTGCTAACCTACTTAGCACCCTGGTTAGCGCGTCTAAAGATTTTAGACGTGCTAAGTAGGTTAGCACTGCTTTGTGAATCAAGCCCTAGGTGTCCATCATATGTCCCCAAAAGCATTGTTGAGGACACCAATATTCCCAATTGTCCTTTCCCTTCTCCAAATTCAGAGTGTACACACAATGGGCTTGATTCACAAAAGAGTGCTAACTGATAGCACGGCCGTTTTCGCGCGCATCTTCGCGGTGCGTGCGATCGCAAATTTTCACACGAAACGATGCCGGTTTTCGTGCACAAACGCGATTTTTCATGCAAAACCAATATCGTTTGTGTGCAAAAACGTTATCATTTCGTGAGAAAATTTGCGATCGCGCGCACAGCAAAAATTCGCACGAAAACGGCCGTGTTATCAGTTAGCACTCTTTTGTGAATCAAGCCCAATGTACCTAATCCAGGCAGGACACGGGAGGCAGCACTATGCTCCGGACTTCTCTTCCTCATTCCCTGCAGGCATATATGGGGTCACCATAGCTGCAGGGGAGGGGACACACACTTTGGGGGCCCCTACAGGCTCTGGGTCCCTGGGTAATTGCCCCCTTTGCCTCTATGGAAGTGCCGGCCCTGTTGCCACATACAAATGCAGTAATGTAGTCAAGAAAGTCAAAAGAAATAACCAAAAATCAATGCAATTGGCATAGTTTGAAGAAAAATATGTGTTGAGGAAAAAAAAAAAGCAAAAAAAAGTAGAATACAGTTTTGCTATAGATGCAGGATGCAGCGGATTGTGATGTCATCTGGAGAGAAAGCCTCTGGCTCATTCACAGCAGTGGCTCATTCACAGCAGTGGCTCATGCACAGCAGAGGCTCATGCACAGCATTGGCTTATGCACAGCAGAGGCTCATGCACAGCAGAGGCTTATGCACAGCATTAGCTCATGCACAGCATTGGCTCATGCACAGCAGTTACAGCCGTCGACTGAGAAAGACCTGTCTCTTGCTTACATTTGGTAAGTAGGCCTATTTTTCATGTAAAATGTGTATATATATTGAGGAAACTCACCATAATTGGTAGTATTAGTTGATCTGCTAGGCTTAATCCGGTTTCGGCTGGAGATTTTGGCTGGGAGAGATGTTAGGGCCGTCCGATGGCTGCAGATCAGGTTGGTGACATAAACAGGGCAGGAAATAATGAGAAATATTGTAGCAAATTGTAGAAATGCTGTTTTCTCATCATGTCCTGACTCTGTAAGTGAAATACAAACTGTTCCAAACTGATTTCAACTGATACCAGGGGCGGATGGCACAGGGATGACCAGTACTGGTTTATATAGGGCTACTGGGTTACATTATGAAAGGCATAGGAGTAGGTTTTTTTGTTTAAGCAAAATCATGTATATAGTTGATAAAGACAGCGATGAACCATATTTTATTAATAAATGGGTGTTAAATATCAGAATTTCAGCATGTTATGATATCAGGAGTAGCTGGTGGTATAGCTGCAGTCTGCTAGACTCTCCTATATCAGTTATATACACTGCTCTAAGTAACATTAGAGTGGATGCACAAAGTTGTAGTAATATTGTTGTGCACAGAGAGCGCACTGCAATATTACCATTACTACCAGCAGCTATTAGCACTACCCGCCATACTCTAGTACCGCGAGTGTTGCTATGGTAACACGCGTTAGTAATGTTAGTAACCTGCCTCTGGTAGTAATAGTAATATTGCTATGCGCTGTCTACGCACTGCAGGGGTGTCAAACTCAAATACAACGTGAGCCGAAATTGTACACTGGGACATAGTGGTGGGCCAACCCCAATGTCTACTGGCCACCTTCCTCTCTTATAAAATTCCCAGGGGTCTAATGGCCTCCCTTCAACCCATATACAATTCCCTGGTGTCTAGTGGTCCTCCCTCCCCTATACAGTTCCCTGGTGTCCAGTGGTCCTCCCTCCCCTATACAGTTACCTGGTGTCTAGAGGCCCCTACCCTTCCCTATATATACCTGTTCCATAGTGTTAAGTTATTTCGCCTATCTCTCTCATATGGCTTCCCTGGTGTAGTAGGGATTCACCTCCAATATAACTTTCCTAGGGGTCTAGAGTGGGCCAAACATAATGCAAAGTAAAGGACCCCTTGAGTGCCAAATTTGAGGGCTCAGAGGGCCAGATTTGGACTGCTGGCCGAAGTTTAACATGTATGACGTACAGCAATATTACAAGGGCTCAACAATATTACCAAAGCTTCATGCATCAGCTCCATTGTATTTTGCCTTCATTACTATTTACAAATATACACTATATTTCAATTAAATTTGTGATACTCACCACTCTGCCCTGGGTTCCGCCCCACATCCCATTTCCATATCCTTGGCACCACAACTGTGTTCCCTCCCCAGTTGTTCTCCCTTTTTAAGAATAGCATGGCTGTCAGGCTCCAGTTCCTCCTCTTCCAGTCTGCCACAGGACTAATGGGCAGATCTCTGCTTTCCACCTAACTCTGCTCTGCTGTCTGCCTGGCAATGTCTCTGCTTTCCACCTGACCTGCTCTGCTATCCATCAGTTCCTATCTCAGCTTTCAACCTAACCCTTTAGGGCAGCATGGTTGCAGAGTGGTTAGTGCTCTTGCCTTGCAGCGCTGGGTCCCCAGTTCAAATCCCAGCCAGGTCAACATCTGCAATGAGTTTGTATGTTCTCCCTTGGTCTGCATGGGTTTCCTCTGGGCACTCTGGTTTCCAGATAATTTAATTGGCTTTCCCCGTAAATAGACTATGATACATGCACTACATGATACATACATAGACATATGATTATGGTAGGGACTAGATTGTGAGGGACAGTTTGTGACAAGACAATCTACTTTGTACAGCTCTGTGTAATATGTTGGTGCTTTATAAATCCTTACATAAATAAAAAAAAAAACTACCCTCTGCTCATTTTTCACCCTCCTGTTCTTATTGTGTCTGGGGGAGGAGGGGAGTAACCCTAGAGGTAGCTAATGAATCTGCATCGATGTGGCAGGGATAGAACAATGTCATGTTAATTTGGACTGGGATTGTATCTAATAATTTTTCATTCACATTATTTACACATATTGGTCTCAGTTCACTAAGGGCAGTTTGGTAAAATAATTTACTTTTTTCCTGAATTCACTAAGATCTCCTGCATGCGGTATAAGTTTGGTAATTTACAAACATGCTTCAATCCACCAAGCCCTGCTGGTAAGTCTCACTCACCAGCTGTGGAGTAGGTCAGGCAGGAAGCTGTGAGTCTATGTGCATCAGTCAGGGTTTTTCTGTCCAGAGTATCTCTGGCATCCCTTTAGATGCACTGCAGCCACCTGAGGGAGCTCTTCTGTATTCCAGTATACAGATATTCACATCTAAAGGGACACGGAAAAGCCTTCTAAAATGTCTCCTTCCCCTGCTCTTTGTTCTGGAGCCCCTCCCCCTTCAGAGTATTAGACCAAATGGGGTGAGAAGTAGGGCTTTGTAGGGCTCTCCCTATTGGCTGCCTGGCTCTCCATATTAGCTGTCTGCTATATTATATATTAAAATTAATACAATATATTAATATTATATATTATTGTTTTTGCATGGAGAGTGTGAGTTAACGGCTGGTCAGATCTGGAGGTAAACAATGAACACTTTTACTTGATTTACAGAATGCTTTAATCTTTGTGAATTGCAAGTTCTTGACATTTCCTGGGGTATTTATCCCCTAGTGAGTAATTTACCTCCGAAGCCGGAAATTTGAGTTCACACATTACATTGGAAAAAGGGTAGTTAATGGCAATAAACAATTTGAGTTGCATGGTACCTTTTTAGTGGCTTGCGGTTTCCAAATAATGGTTTATATTTCATTTTGTGATTGACATTTCCCCACAACATCTCCCGTTAACACCATTTAGTGGCAAAACTCCCAACATACCATTTTCGGCGGGTAGCAGAGAAATTTGGGCGCCACTGACAGCGGTAAGCAAGCCTTCAGTTCTCAGTGATCAGCACCCCCCTCATAGCTGTGAAGTATTTGTGGAAAGCTTGTCCCCTAACAGGGGCAAACGCAGGATTTTTAAGGGGGGGGTTCCTGAAAGGTCCAGAAGCACGTATGTCCCGAGTGCTTCCGAATACAGGTGGCTCCCTACTGCCCATGCACAAAAGTGCGCTGGCGTATTACGGAGCTGCCTATCTTTGGAAGTACTCAAGGACACAAGTGTTTCTGAGGGCTTCTGGTAGCAGCAAATGTGAACGGGGGACAGCGCTGGAACAACTCCCCAAGAGAGGAACAGGAGATAGACTTAGTTTGGACAATTCAGTGGAATATGCTACATAGTTTCACATAGCGCAAGCGATACCCATATGATGCAGGGATATATGCATCTGCGGAAGATGTCGGCGCTACATAAATACTAAATAATATTATTTTGCCTCACCAGGATTGCACTTTTATTTAGCTTTCCTGTAAGACAAGAACACACAGTCAGCCAGCCAGCACTAGGGGAAGAGGGAAACAAAGGTGAATGAGGGAGGGCTGGTGCACACCACTGTTGATTTGAAAAACGCTCAGAAGCACTCTTGATTTGAAAAGCGCTTGGCTAATGTTACCCTATGTGGGTGTTCCCACAGCAGCGTTGTGATTTTTTCAAAATCGCAGGTATACTGCATGTAGCATGTTTTTGAGCAATTCATTCAAAAATCGCTCTGAAAATTACTTCACAAAATCACACTCACAAATTGCTAGCGATTGCTATTGTCATTTTGGCGTGCACTAGCCCAGAGAGAGGAGTGGAGAAATTGAGAATAGCCCCGGAGATGGAGCAGAGAACTTATCTGTATTGAAGTCCCACATCACACAGGCTACTTGCCTGTAATCGGACTCCTGTCCCTGTCAGTCTCTCACACAAGTCAGAAAGAAGCCCTCCTGGAGTCTAGGGACTGTCAAAAACTTTTCAGCTTGTTATCCACACCTTATCCACACATGCAGTCATTATAACAATGGGGAGAGACCAGACAGATGTTTGCCCACAGACCCTGAGTCCAGGCAAGCTCTGCATCATGCTGTGCATATTTACCAGCTTGCCTGCACTCTAATTTCATCATGTCTGACACTTCTGTGCTGTGGAGAGTCCAGGACTCCATAATCAACATTCTCTCACTGTAGGCTGCATCTTCTTGTGAGGGTTGTGAGGGAAGCTCGGCTGCCTCTCTCATTCTATTAGCTGGAGGGAAGCACCAGAAGTAAGAAAGGAGGGAGAATGAGGCTGTTTATATTATGCAGGCTTCCCTGGCTGAATACACAGCTCAGTGCAGGGGGGAGGTTCCAGACACCCGGAACAGCCCCCTGAGTTCGCCAGTGCCTAATAAGCCGAATGCAGTGAAGGCTCCCTTCCTGCTGTCAGTGGCGTCCACATTTCTCTGCTGGTATTAACCACGTTTCCAGATATGACCCAGGCACAAACATATTTCTCTATAATAGTAACCCTTAATTTACTGTTGAAACTACAAAGTAGATTTCTATTCCCCCTTTAGCTTCATACTGCCAGGGCCGGATTTGTACTCTTTACCACCCTAGGCCACTGTCACCCACCCGACCCCTTCAGTACCCCTTCCCTCTAGTAAAGGTAGCCTGATGACCCCCCAGTATAGGTAGTCAGATGACTCCTCCCTTCTTTCCCTCCAGTATAGGTAGCCAGATGCCCCCCTCCCCCTTCCCTCTAGTATAGGTAGCCAGATGACTCCCTTAATCCCTCCTTTTTTCCACCACCCATCTTTCAGTATACATAGCCAGCTCGCCTTCACACCTCGTCTCCACTGAAGAAGCTTCTTCTTCCTTTCCATCTCCAATGCTGCCCAAGTGCATAGCCACCGTCCACAATGCAAACATGCTCAGAGAGCAATGTGGCCGCTGTACAGGCAGCTAGCAGCAGAGTTCTGTGGTCAGGCACTCGCCTGATCTCCCTGTATTGCAGCATTTGCAAGTTTGCAAATGCTGCACCAGTTTAGCCTGCTGCTTTGGTGCCCTTCCTGCTGTGGTGCCCTAGGCCATGGCCTAGGTGGCCTTGGCCTAAATCCGGCCCTGCATACTGCACTGATGCTACGCACAACTCACATTATTAATAAGAAATGCTGTTAAATAAAGATCCTTTTCTAAAGAGGAAGTGTCCTTCGTTATACTCCGCTGCGCGCTGCCCATAAACTACATTCATTTTTGTACAAGTAGATTAAATACATCAAAAACAAGCAATGATGAAATGAATAACAAAAATGGAGAGCCACAATGATTGGCTGGAACAAAAAATCCATAGATACGTGGATAACAAAAGAACTCAACGCTACAGTGGAAAAACCACGAGGCATACCGTTAACTTTGTGGAAAGTTCTGATATGGACAGTATCCTGCACCGTTTTTCCCAGGCGCCTTTATTTCATGTATGCATTTACCTCACTAGTCAGTGATGTTACTTCTCAGTGCGGTAATAGGTTTAGTTCATCGGCATTTGGCAAGGTGATCGGTAAAATCAGCTGTTTTCTGCATTGCCAATTGCAGTAATGCTTAGGCTTTGTTCACATTAGCAAACGCGGATGGCTGTGCGTTCGGAACACAACTTGTACAAACGTATGCCATCCGCGTTTGTATGCGTTGTGTGGCTGATCCCATTCACTGAAAGTGAATGGGACAGCCGCGTGTTTTGTGAAAATATGCGTGCAGCGTGTGTTCCAGGACTGCACAGGTCCGTTCTGCTCGCAGTGTGAACATCAGACAGTGCACTCTATGCACTGTCTGATGTCGTGCGTGTCGGCCTCCTGCACACGTTCCCAAAATGCGGATGAGAACGCGTGCAGTGTTAACAGGGCCTTAGTGAATTGAGGCCATTTTCCTCAAAGTTCTGAAAGAAGCTGTTTTATTGTATTACTTTTAGTAGAACAGCAAAATTAGAATAGAATTGCTTGATGTGGACAACACCTATATTTTCCCCTTTCTCAAATGTGTGAATTTCCAAAACCTATATGTTATTGAGGCTGATTCACAAAGCTTTTTTGTTGAATTATCTCACCTGCTTATTAACTCACAATTCCTTATCTAACAACTCACAATTTATCTCTCATTATTTAACTTAACTCATTATTTATCTCTCTTTAAACTGACTCATTTCATGATTGATCTTTCCTTATCTCTTTATCTCATGAATGACTTCTCCTTGGAGCTGATGCACATGACAGCGGTAATACTGTTGTGTACTCTTCCTCGGCCTGCAGTACCGTGAGTTATGCTATTAGCCCGGATTGCGGTGCTTGAGTAGAGTGATCGTTGCTATGGTAACACATGTTACTACCAGTAGAGCTCGCTAGTAACACGTGTTGCAATAGCCACCGTTATACTACTTAAGTACTGTGAGTCGCACTAATAGCATAACTCACAGGACTGCAGGCAGAAGGAAGGGTAATATTGCAGTGAGCTGTGTGTGTATAGCAGTATTACCGCTGTTATGTGCATCAACCCCTTTATTTATCTCACCCATTAGCTCTCCTGTCACAGGTAAGCTGAAAAATAAGTAAGCTTTGGGAATCAACCACATTCTGATGTATCCTCATATTAATACATTATCTTTCTCATATATCTACAGTGACAAAGTCTAAAGTGAACAGAGAAAAATATGGCAGCTTGGAGGACCGACAGCAGGATGTGCAGCCAAGGCACCACCGAGATGGGCCTGCATGGACATGGACAGACGTAAGTACATCATTTTCCATTCTTCCTAAACTGAAGCCTCACTCTGTAAAATTGTTCCTTAATCCTATGACCCCTCTAACACACTAAGCATATCACCATCACTTCTCTACACAAACCTGTAAATACCATACAGAAGAAATCGAAGTATTAAATAAACATATTTACCAAGTTACATCAGTTATTGCAATTCATTTTTATTCATTTTTGTATGCTTATAACATGTATTTAAGATTATTTAAAGAAAAACCTAAACTGAGAAGGATATGGATTTTTCCTTTTAAAATAATACCAGTTGCCTGACTCTCCTGCTGATCCTGTGTCTTTATTACTTTTAGCCACAGCCCATCAACAAGCATGCAGATCAGGTGCTCTGACTGAAGTCAGACTGGATTAGTGGCATGCTTGTTTCAGGTGTGTGATTCAGCCACTACTGCAGCCAAAGAGTTCAGCAGGACTGCCAAGCAACGCAAGCAATAGCAGGAAGCTATCGCAGAGATTGACACGTACATTTTTACGCATTAAAAATGTATGCATTGCAACTCCAACGCGTAAAAGTGTATGTGTTAATCTCCGCGATAGCTTCGTGCACTAGCGAGAATGCGTGAAAAGGTACGCATGGCGGCCCGCCGACTCTGACGGCAGGGGATGAGAGCAGCAGTGAGTGACTGCGGGGGCACAGGATGGCTGCAGGGGGCTGGAATTCATTTTCTTTTTTAGGGTTAAGGTTCCCTTTAAATGTGCTTTATGTGTCCATGAAAACATACTGGCTGAAGCACAAAGCTTATCTTACCTTACTTATTATCTCATGATTTATCTCTCCTTAAATGACTTAACCTTTTGGGGACCAAGTACGTTGAATCAACATCCAGCAGGTGGTGCTACCGTTCTGACTGGACGTTGATTCAACGTCCGCACTAACGAACTGTTCCGACACGACCGTGCGCACTGGAGAGGGGAGATTAAGCTGTCATATGACAGCTGGCATCTCCCCTCAGTGATCAGCAGCCACTGATCATGTGATCACTACGATCGCCGGCGGATTTGACAGCTGCGGCGGTAGGGGGGAAAGAAGAGGATCCACTCACCTCCCTGCCGTTCCGGCGACAATCAGCTCCCCCCGCCGCTCTTGCCGGCATTTCTGCTCCTTCTGACGTCAGCACCGGGTCCCGGCTTGATGATGTCATCAAGCCGCGACCCAGGACTGAGCGGCAGTAGGAGCTGAGATGCTGGCCGAAGCAGAGGGATCCGCTGCGGCTCATCGCTGGAGCCTGGAAGGTGAGTGATTGCTGCTGACAAGGGGGGACACCTGGCCACACAGGGGGGAGGCAGCCCAGCCAGACCCTGCAGGGATCCGGCTGCCAGACCCCCCAAACGCGCCCCTCCCTTCTGCAAAAATGCCTGGTCCTGGAGGGGGGTTAGGCGGCTGGTCCCGAAAGGGTTAAGGTGCACATAGACCTGATGATTATGGGCAGATTCGACAAAGAGACAAATTTATCTCTAATCGAATCTAATTAGAGATAAAAGTGTCTCTTGTTGAAACTGCTCATACACTACAGGCCGATTCCCGTCTGATTTGAGCATGAAATCTTCAGGGAATCGGCTGAGCCCGCCACGTCCGCACCGCCGCTTCCCCAATGTATAAATTTGCACCCCCAGTGTGTGCATTTATATATTACCTGTCCTGTAGCAGCCTCTGCGCACTGATCATCCATGCCGGGTAACAGCTGCATACACACGTACACGCTAACAGTACATAGCGTCTTGGCGGCACCGATTTTCATCCAATTCCATTATAATAATTGAATTTGATGCCAAGTCAGCTGCCAAGTCGCCTGATGTATGGTCACCTTAAGCCCATGATTTATCTCTCCTTAAATGATTTAACCCATGCTTTAACTTGGTGGTAATGAGGAGCTCAGCTTGTCCATTACCGCCGCGGTGGATTTCTCAGGCCCTGGAGGGTCTTTTTTTTTTACCATATTTTCAGAGGGGGTGTAGCTAGCACGTGGCTAGCTACATCACCTCTCTGATCGCCGCCACCCACTCTAATCCCCCAATCGCTGCTGTTTTATACATACCCCCCGAGCCCGCGCCGCCCCAGCCTCTACATAGCCTCCAGGGGCCGCTACGGCGGCGATCGTAACTGTGCATGACGTCGATGACGTCAGACGTCATGCCCAATTGTCACCATAGCAACGCCTGAAGCTAAGTCTCAGAGGGTGGGGGAACAGTGCCGGGGGACTTAGGGGGAAAGTGTAGTTAGCCTAGCGCTAGCTACAATAATTTAAACCAATTTTTTTATTAAAAAAGCCACCCATGGCCGCTCGACCGCTATAAATAGAACGCCAGGGTGGTTAAATGATTAAACCGTGCTTTATCTCTCCTTAAATGATTAACCCATGCTTTATCTCTCCTTAAATGGCTTAGCCCATGATTTATCTCTCCTTATTTGATTTAACTGCTGATTATCTCTCCATGGGTCCATATGCAGTAATTGATTTCTCCTAAGTTTTCTTCTAAGAGATGATTTTTCATCTTCTTTTTAAAATAATTTTTCAGCACTTTGCAACTGACAAGGTACCAAACATAGGTGAAAAAGTACTATCATAATTATTATTATTATTGCCGCCAAGTGCATGCCCGACCCACGATGCGACCAATATCGGGCGCGTCGCATCTGTGTAAAAGGCCCCATAGACTTACATTGACGTAGCTCTGGCCTGCTGTAAAACAGGCCAATGCACCGTGCCAGTGTGAAAGGGGCCGCAAAATCATCATATTTATAAAGATGGACAGATGTAAGGAATTATTAAACTAAAAGAGTAAATATAAGTGATTTTATTTTGGAGAAAGAAAGAAAATAACCCCATGCAGCTGTCTCTAGTGCTACACTTACCACTGAGTTTCTACTGAAAATGTATTCAGGATCTTGAGTCCTGCAAGTGATTTCTTTTATTTGCACTAACAGTATGTTTCTTTGAATAGGCCCATCCGGAGAGTGTGGCAGGACCACCCAGAGCTCCTGGACATGCACAGATCACCCATCTACGTGTGAGTACAAGATTTGGGATGCATAAGAACAGAATGTGTCTATTGTTTGTAGAGGCCGCAGACAGGTCATGTATAGAGTGCACTGGGCACCGGGGGGGCACAATAAACATTAGGGGGGTACAGCATCGGGGTTTTGTCATGTTCATCCCTCCTCCCGATATCACTCACCATTACCGCCATGCACCTGAGCAAGTTGGTCCTACATCTTGCAGCATGTCCAACCGATTAATGCAACCAATTTCGTTCAGTAATTGTTCTCATTGTCAGTCTGGTATGCACTTGAAGGCACTGATTAAAAAAATTTAATTGGATGGTCGATTGGTCACCAAGTTGCCTGATGTATGGCCACCTTAAGAGTCACTGCCTCAGCAAAGATGGAGATATATGAAATCTTTGAGGGAAAAAAACATCACAGAACCCTTCTGTACTCAGGGGTTTCATGTCATCTGCACATTTGTAATGCAAATTTAAGCAGCTTAAAAAAAAGACCTGTTTGTTATTTTTCTGTTTTAGGATGCGTGAGATGTGTATCCAGGACCTTCTGGACGAGTGGGGAGTGTGGATTCCACCCGACATCTCCCTTGAGGACTTCCTGGACCTGCAGAGAGCGTGGCTTCCATCCAGTGGCGTAGCTAAGGAGCTGTGGGCCCCGATGCAGGTTTTACAATGGGGCCCCCCAAGCACTCTATACATAACAACTGATACGGCACACCAAAACCTGCCAATGGCAACTACAGTGTCAGAGGTGCAAGAAGGGGATGGGGAATGGTTTGTTAATGATTACTGCTATCCATAGCACCTATAGAAGTGATTATTATGAGCACATGACCAATAGAGAGCTAATACTGTAGTTGAGGGAGGGCCCCTCTGGCCCAAGGGCCCCGATGCGGTCGCTACCGCTGCACCCCCTATTGCTACGCCCCTGCTTCCATCCCACCCAACGGAGCAGCAGCTCCAAGGTAAGTGTCCCGCTCACGGAAATCTTCCCTGTTGGGTACACAGACAACAATAAGAACCTGACATATGTTTTAACCATTCCGTTTCTTTTTAAATAAATATAAATATTTTGCTAGACTTACTTTAACAGCTGATGTGTTCTCAGCAATATAGGCCTTTGTCTAATGGAGTGTTTATTGTCTGTTGTTCTGTTAGCAGACTCTGATGACAGCAGCCGCCGCCGCCGCCGATCCTGGGCTTCCCGCATCTGGAGCCTCCTCAGCTGCTGCTGGTGCAGCAAGGTAAGTGATGATGAATAAACATAGAGCTGTGTGGCCGCTGCGAGGGCCAGAGACATCCTGGGAGTGAAGCAGGCAATTTGGGTGCTGCATAGACTTCAATGTCAGATGCAGTTACAACAGCTTTCTGGCAATTTGAGCTCTAGAAGTGCTGGAGTTCGGCAAAGATCTTCGGTACCAGCAAGTGCCTCATGGAGTTTGGCTACTATGTAGCTTAACTCCAGGTAGCATCAAACATAGCAGTGGGGTGCACAGTACATGGTAGCCAATCTCCAAATTGCAGTAAAGGGGATTAGTGTAGGTAGGGTGGGGGGTTCCTGTTAGGCCTAGGTAGGGGGAATGCGGAGATTAGTGTAGGTAGGGCGGGGCAGTTAGTGATAGGCCTAGTTAGAGGACATGAGGGGATTAATGAAGGTAGAGGGTGGGGGTTCCTGTTAGGCCTCGGTAGGGGGGATGCAGAGATTAGTGTAGGTAGGGCGGGGCAGTTAGTGTTAGGTCTAGGTAGGTGGCATGAGGGAATTAGTGTGGGTAGAGGGTGGGGGGTTAGTGTTAGGCATAGGTAAGGTGGTAGGGTTAGTGTTAGGCGTAGGTACGGGATAGGGGTTTACTGTTGGGTGTAGGTGGGGGGATTAGGCTTAGGTAGGTGTGGGTTAGTGTTAGGGAAAGGTGGGAGGGAGGATTAGCGGGAGAGTTAGGTTAGGTAAAGCGATGATGGAATATCGGTAATATTAATAATATTCTATTTGCATTATCCAGTGCCGCAATAGTAGAATAATAGTAATGTTACCAAGAGTCTACTAGAGGCTTCATCCCAAATTGCCAGGCGCCTTTTTTGCATGTATGCTCTTGTTACTGCTCTCGCAGCTTTAATTCCAACAGGTCCACAAAAACCACCGGCTATGGCTTTACCCACCAATTATGACACCGAATGGATCTTCCGATGGAGGTGATGTGACCGATGCACGAAGACGTAGGGGCGCTTCCTGGATTAGGGCAGATGGCGAAACATCCACCCATACCGAGTGCATCTGGATTTCCCTCCTTGGATTTGCCATTCACAACCGGACATGACAATTTTTTACCGAATGGTCACGAGTGGCTTTCTAGCCCCGTGGCAGACATATTGTGGGGCTCAGACCCCCCTTGCATAGATCAGACCAGAATGTTCTGATCAGACAATATGAAGTCATTGGGATATTTTGTTGCTGCGGCTGCAGCTGCAAACGTTGCTTCTTTCACCTCAAAGAGCAATGCCCCGTGTGACGGTATGAGTGCTTCCTCCAATGAAGATGGCGTTCCAGCCACTCATACACAGTCCACACAATGACTTCATCACCGGACTTGGCATTTTACCCGTAGAGTCATGGCTGGCCATCCGGCCCCGTGGCAGACACATTGTGCAGCTTGTACCCCTAGGTGCAGCTGCACATATCTTTACTACAACATCCGACCGCCGTGGAAGACTGAAGAGATGAAAGCAGTATCACAGCAAAGCAACACCAGCATCATCTTCCACCGCCAGAAAGAGGAGCATCTACAAGGCTACAAGACCGCCTTTATACCTGATACACATAATGCAATTTTCCCAACAGATCAATGAGCATGTCGGATCTACTCTCAATCAAGAAAAGGATCAATTTTGTGCAGTACTGATCTGAAAATCGATCCATTTCTCAATCAGGAGCAGATTAAAAATGCCAAACATTGTCGATAGACCCATTGATCTGAAAATTGAATTGTGTGTATCAGCCTTTATGCCCGGAGAGGTGGGGCAGTGCACTAGCCATGGGCCCTCCAGAGGTTTCCTCCACAGGGGGTTTTTCCTCTCCTGCGTGCTACGTGCCATATTGGTGGCTCCTCTCCAACACAGGAGCACCACCAGCTCTGATAGCTTTATGTAACATCTTCAATAAAGCTCAGAAACCATCTACTCCACTGCATCTCTTTACTTTAGCTTTATGATATTACTTTAATGTGTGTTGTGATGTTTCTCACTGTGGGGGACTATTTTAGTCACTTTTCAGGTTGTAAAACAATTTGGCTTGGTGAAATTGGGTGTAATCTGCCCATTGATCGCCAAAACAGTAGTGGCATCTGGGCAAATTTTGGAGGGATTTATTCTTGTTTTTTTTATATTATGACCTAGTTTGTGAGCTTTGCAGTATTTGGCATCAATAATTTCTATTGAAATTAAACAAATCTGATTGGCTTTGGCTCCACCCCTTTTCTGAATTTCAACCCCAGTCACCCAGTGACCAGCTGTACCAGGTTTGAGGCTTGTGTCAATAACAGTGCAAGAATGATAGCAATTAAATAGTCCCCTTGAGAATCAATAGGTGAATTTTGATTGGCTTTTGTAGGCTCCACCCACTTTTCTGAATTTTAATCCCAGTCACCAACTGTACAAAGTTTGAGAACCCTACCATTAACAGTGTAAAAATAGCTGCAGTTTACATTTTCCCAGTGAAATTTGTCTCCGTCCACTTTTTGGTTATGGGGATAAACAGTATCCTATATGTTATTCCAATGAATGTGCTATGTGTGTGCCAAATTTCATTCAAATTCGTTCAGCCATTGTTGCGTGATTGAGTAACAAACATCCAAACATATAAACTTTTATGCTTATAATATTAGTCAGTTAAGCTCTACAGGGTTGAAAAATTAAAGCTGGAAAGAGGATGAAACTAAAAGGTAATTCACAGTAAATTAAGAAACAAACAGCAGTAAATACAGAAAAATAGCCTGGGGTAGAAGTCGAGGTTACAGGTAGTAGGAGGAAATGTTTGTACATGGATAGAAAATTAGCTATAGGACAGGAGGCAAAGAGTATTGGTAACCTGATTGTAATTAAAATGGGAAACTGTTAGCAGTGGAGTCCCTCAAGGCTCTGTACTAGGTCCAATTCTTTTTAATGTATTTGTTAATGACCCAGTGGAAGGAATACAAAGTAATATTGCTATCTATACAGATGATACAAAATTATCACCACTAAGCAGCATAGTGACATTACAGCAGGATCCTGACAGTATGGCTGTATGGACAGGTATATGGAAGATTACATTTTATGTTGTTAAATGTAAGGTCATACATCTTGGGAGTGGCAATGGCATAATTTCATATAAACGAAATGGCATACAGAAAATCAGGTGTGGGCAATATTGATCAATAAGGTAAGGAATCATATTCATTACCAAACAGCAGCAGCTAAATCAAATTAAATCCTCTGTAGAAATAGGCCAACAGTTCCTGGCGAATTGCGAACATTTGGAATGTTCGACCCGCCCCCTACACATCATGATTGAGCTAAACTTTGACCCCGTACCTCACATTCAGCAGACTCACGTGGCAGCCAATCAGCTAGCACACCTTCCTGGACCCCCCACCACCATATCAAAAAGCAGTTGCGGTGGCCATATTGGATCAGTTCTCTACTGGCTGCTGACTGTTAGTGAGAGCAGGGACAGACTTGCTGCAGATAGGTAGGAAAAGCATTAGCTAGGCCTGTGTTCTTATTCCTCACTTGCTGTGAAAGCACTTCAAACAGCAAACTCACATGGCTAGCACATCGGTCTCCTGTGGGTTTTTTTTGTGTGTGACACTCCACAGCCCACTAACACCCAGAGCTGTGTGCACACTACTGCTGTTGTCTCATTAAGTTATAGACACAGAACCACTCCAGTGCATTATTATTTCACTGTATTTTGATAGTACTATTGCATTGCTTTGTTTGTGACACTCCACAGCTCACTGAGTCTGACACCCAGAGCTGTGCATAATGTGATTTCTGGGGATTAAAACCCGACTTTGCATCATTTCTGTAATTCTTGGTTAGACTTTTAGCAGCCTGGCAATTTGCATTGTTTAAAATGAAATATAGATGTCAGCTTCCATATCCCTCTCACTTCAGGTGTGCTTTAAATATTTCTTTCTCAGTTATGCCATTTTATGTTCCACACAAATAAATCACGTCTATTGATCTGCATGCACCATCCAATATTCACTCCTGATATGGATTTTCCATGATATCCACTAAAATGAATAGACATAGATGCACTGATGTCCATGCCTGCATCATATCGGAAGGAGGAGCCCCGCTACGGCTGGCTGGTGGCATAGCATGTTGTAATGATCAGTGGCATATCTGATGATCAAAACATGCTCTAACAGAACGGTAGTCAGTATTTTATTCAGAGTGTGATCACACGTGATTAGTGCACAGTATAACACAGGAGTACTCCTATGTGATAGCCCTTAACAGCAGGGACTATCACTAACAGTAGATTGGTCGTACAGGCAATGTCGGTAACAGGTTGGTCAGGTGCGGTACAAGAACGTTAGGCAAAATCGTAGTGAGTAACAGGCCGGGGTCGTTAACAATTCAGATAGGCGAAAGTACAGAATCAGGAGGCTAAATCAGAGTAGAGGTCGGGCCGAGGTCGGCAGCAGATCAGATTGGCAAGGTACAGAATCGAAAGGCAGAGAGAGTAATCAGAGACAAAGGCAAAGAGTCATACACAGTAAATCAATAACAATGATATGTTTTTTCCTAAGCTAAGTGTGAATCCCCGGGGTCCTGCCGGATCAAACACACACAGATCTGACTAAGGTCTGAGAGCTTTCCCTGCAAAGTTTCAGCAACAGCAGACAATGAGCCACTGACAGCTCAGAACTTAAATACAGACAGGCAATTCCAAATCACCCGCCCAGCGAACCTCGACCAATCAGTGACAAGAGGTAAAACACAGCTGTCAGCTGACCAGCAGGTCAGCTGACCCGCCTCCTCAAAGCATAAAGGTCCTGTCTCCTAGTGCGCGTGTGCGCTAGCCTGCTAGTGTGTAAACTGGAGAGACCTGACCTGCCAGGAGGAGATGGCTGAGAGGACGCGGCGAGCTCTGCGCTGCCGCTCTCCGCTGCCGAGGTAACAGACTCACTCCTAACACATGTATGCAGCAGCGAGCCAGGAAAGGAACCATGGAGACCAGGATGCCACCACCACCAGGAGGAATCAGATGGTACGTATGATCCCAGTCTCTCCCTCCCTGGCTCAATCTCATCACCGCCCGCACTGGCACACAGTCAGACCACACACATCGAGCAGGCGGCAGCTTCCAAGGCATCCAGCGGCTGCCACTGCTGAGTCAGACAGGTAGACATTTTTTTGGGCTGGCAAAGGGGGGCCCCCAGGGACTCTGGGGCCCTTTGACTTACTTGTAGCTCCCGGCCCTGATAGCGTTATACTGTTTAGATTATTCAGAGCTTCCAAAGTGTCCCCCTGTGCTGTAAACAACCACACTTGGTGACCAGTGCGTGACCACACTCCCTCGTCCGTACAATAAAACTGCTCACCAAATCCACTCCACCATAGACTATTGGTGGGGTATACGCTTTGATCATACACTCTTCTCTTCAAACAGGCACGGCGTCCAGCTTTCCACAGTAACATTTTACTCTATCCAGAAAATATAAGACCATAAAAACATCATGGCACAGTATGCATTTAACACACAAGCCTTTGCCTGTGATTTAAAGAGGAACTCCAGTGAAAATAATGTAATAAAAAGAAATATTTTACAATAATTATGTATAAATGATTTAGTCAGTGTTTGCCCAATGTAAAATATTTTAAATCCCTGATTTACATTCTGACATTTATTACATGGTGACATTTTTACTGTTGGCAGGTGATGTAGCTGCTGCATGCTTTTTTGGCAGTTGGAAACAGCTGTAAACAGCTATTTCCCACAATGCACCAAAGTTCACACACAGGAAACTGCCAGGAGTACCACAGTCCTCAGAGTATCTTGTGGGAGTGGTTTCACCACAATATCAATCATACAGCGACCCCTGATGGGCTGTTTGTGGAAATGAATAGATTTCTTATGTAAAAGGGGGTATCAGCTACTGATTGGGATAAAGTTCAATTCTTGGTCGGAGTTTCTCTTTAAGTTACGCTTCCACAGCCCAGGGCTTGTAACGATACTGTGGCCTGGCTGGCTAGTGACATGGTAGGGGAATGTTAGCAAGTGGGTCTTGTGCTGGGCCCATGTCTATGAATGGCTAGTCTATACATCAGTTAACATGTAACGTAGCACCAGCAATGTTTCCATCACATATTCAGAAATACCTCACTCAGCTATTTTAGCATTGAAAATGCCAGCTGCAGTTGATTTGAACATTTCTAAATGTTTCTGAGGCTATTCTAATAACTAATGTCAAGTCCAGCATTTTATATGGATTTAAAATATAATATGCAATACATTGAATCAGCCCAAACACTGAACAGGAAGTTCTATGACTATGAGAAGGATTGTGTCTCTCTAGCTCCCGGCAAGTCTCACTCCAATGAAAAAATAGCACCATAAAGGAGAGTAGTAGACCAAACCTATCTACATCCAGGAGTAACGTCACAGCCACTTGGTTCTTAAATGTAAAATACTTTCAGGCGGTTAAACCAGGCCTGAATTACATTTATTTTAATCTTCTTGGTAAAGTGGGATTTCCTAAGCCGCTTTATTATAGTTTTGAAGAATGCTCAGCTTTAGGCTATTTCTGCGAATATTTGCCTCCGTTAATTTACTTCTGCATTTTAACAACAATAGAGCAGAATAATCACTATCAGCTCCCCAGCCTTATAAAGTCCTGCAGACGCTGTCCATTTTCATCTGCCACATTGTATGCGCCAATGACTGACTCATCCGAGTGCCTAAACATGTGACAGGACCAAATGATTCAGAAATGAATTATTTTAAAAAAATACATTTTAATATTTGAATTTCATTTTACAGTGCTACTTTGAAGTAATTCCAGGTTCCATTCTGTATGTATGTGTGTCACAGCTAGACTTAGGTTCCTATGTCAGTAATTTCAGTAATTTGTAGCATCCCCATCCCTGGGTCTGCTTCATACAATATGTTCAGAAATAATGTAATGTATGCCTTATTCCTGAACATACTAAGGGCCATAAGCAATTCTCCTTTTCACCTGTGTTTTCTCCTAGGAGATAATTTTTTATCTTCGATTTTAAATAACTTTACAGCAATTTTATACAGTACATTTTATTGAATGATAAAGTTTAAAGCTAATTTGAATTGAAAATTAAAAGTCGAAATGAACATACACACATCATACTTACCTCCCGTGTTGTCTACTCATCAATCTCTTTCCCCTGTCCCGCTTCCTGTTTGCCCACTGTGGTCAATGGAGTTCTCCAACCTCCATATTGAAAATGGCCATTACCCCATAACAGCTTCCTGGTCAGCACACTGTTAAACTGTAATATCGTCCACTTGAGCCATAGCGAAACATGAACATTACTTTACTCAGCAGTTGTCCTTTCAGTTATTACTGACAGCATCTGATACATTTCAGTTCTGACAAAGTCTTGTCAGAACTAGAAGGAATTGTTGTATGAAGAAAATCATGAGCTTCTGCGAGGTTTTGATGGCAAGGTAAGTATGTAATATTCATTAGCAGGTACATACTACACAATTTTACTTACGTATATCAAAACAATAAAATAGTAGTTATAACCTAGTGACTGTCCAGGCATCCTGTCTAGAGAACCATGCAACCTGCACAACATAACATTCTGTTCTAGTTGATCTGCGTCTCACCTCCTCTTCACCTTAGCCATGAGACACCCTGTCCATCCCCCCCCCCCCCTCAACCTACACGAGGAGGTGTGTTCCTGGTTCCACTTCCACTTTAGAAAAATTCTCCTTTTAGCAGATGTAGAAATTGTGGTGATAATGGCTTGTTTGGGGGTCTTGTTATTAACCACTAAAATTGTCACGAAATTGTGCAAAAATGCAAAATGATGGTTCCCAATTACAGTAACAAATGTAATACATTTTTCCCAAAACTATTTCCCCAAAATTTCCCACTACGATTTCACATCATATTTGTGAATTATAATGCAAAAATACGATTATGCAAAATTCGTAGTAATCACTAGGGTGTACCATGCCTTCGGTCTAACAGATGTAGGTTTGAGGCTGCACCATAAAACAGTAGTTGTAACCTAGTAACTGTCCAGGCCGCCTGTCTGGAACTGCAACTTGCATAGCATAACACAGCATTACATTCTAAAAGACAAAGACAAACACTTATATAGCGCTTTTCTCCTGGCGGACTCAAAGCGCCAGAGCTGCAGCCACTAGGACACGCTCTATAGGCAGTAGCAGTGTTAGGGAGACTTGCCTAAGGTCTCCTGCTGAATAGATGCTGGCTTACTGAACAGGCAGAGTCAAGATTTGAACTCAGGTCGCCTGTGTCAGAAGCAGAGCCCTTAACCATTACACTATCCAGCCACTATTCTAGTACAGGCATGGGCAAACTTGGCCCTCCAGCTGTTAAGAAACTACAAATCCCCCAGGCATTTGCCTTTATGAGTCATGACTGTGGCTGTCAGACTTCTGCAATGCATTGTGGAACTTGTAGTTCCTTAACAGCTGGAGGGCCAAGTTTGCCCATGCCTGTTCTAGTAGGTCAGCAGCATCTTGCCTCCTCTTCGCCTGAGCCATCCTGCTTCTCCCCTCCCCCCTCAGTCCATATTCAACCTAGTGGACTCCCATAAAGGTCTTTATTCATTCAGCTTGAGTTGATAATGAAAGATCCAAGAGTACCACACTATTTTAAATGTCCTTTAGCTCTTTGCACCCTGGTATGTCTATCACTTAATATAAGTCAGATCTTTATGGATACAGTATAATTAACCCAATTATTGCATGTGGAGGTGTGTACCTGGTTCCACTTCTTAACCACCAACATATAAGATTCTATTCATGTGGGTGGCAAACTATCAGACCTAATAAGCAGATACCTGTGGAGGAAGAGGTGATGGAATTTGTCAGAGGCATATTTAAGGAATGGCAGACATGGCACATACCCTGGGTACCATATGTGTCATACTACTAGGGACTAAGCTGTCACTTCTGAGATAGAGTGTAAAGGGGCCCAGGGACTGGAAGCTGTAATGTTTGCCATGAGGGGCTATCTGTTATTGAGGTCTGTACCATGGATGTAGCAATCACCCCTGAAACCCCTGCCATCGCAGGGGGGCCCAGAGGCTTGGTGCCCCTAAACCTCCATCTCCCCAACTGCAAGTTCTGCCAATTAGCAAATAAACCTCCCCCTTCACAAACAAAAACTGCATGCAGGAGAGTGTGTCATTTTTTCCTGCTTCCAGAGGCTGCTTCACAGCAAACCAGTCCCTGCTGCCATTCGCCGGCTCCTAATCCTGTGGGGTGTGGGGACAATGGGGGCAACATGAATTTTAGCAGGGGGGCCCTATTATGTCTCGTTACGCCCTTGGACTGTAGTCTTTTATTAGGAACATTCTGACCTATTATGTTATTTGGGGTGCTAATTTTATTTGGGGAGGTATACCAGTTTATAGTTATTTGTGGGAACTAGTAACTGCTGACCTGTCACTGTTTGTCTGACCTATTTTCCTTCCTTATTCTTGCTGACCTGCTCCTTCCTTATTCTTACTGGCCTGATCTTAGCCATGCCCACGTCAAAGCCCCAACATTTACACACATTGCCCATTTATACTTTGTGTGCCCCTAGGCCTATGTTGTGCCCCCCCTTTCATGTGCATCAGCTCCCATCCCATTCCATGTGTATGCCCCTCTTCCATGTGTGTCATCCACGTACTGTAGCCCCTCTCTTTCACAAACAGCTTCCTTGGGCATCAATTTCCCCTTTTCATGTGTTTCTCTCAAATTTCATCTTCCACCTTCATATGAAGCAACCTCTCAGTCATGTTCAGGTGCCCCCTCAGGCTGCAATCGCCCAAGGCCCGGGCCTTTGTGGCCTTCCCAGAAATCCGCCCTGCCCTTTCAGTTCTTGCCATAAGTGCTATTTTCCCTAGATACACCTCTGTGCTGGCTTTTGCTATTTAGCCTCTACCCTCTCTACCACAGATACATAACAAATTCCCATGTTTGGGACTAATCCAAATGATTTCATAATCATTTTTCAATGCAGACATTTTGCTTAGTGCCGTAAAACATACATTTAGCAGCTTTTATTTCCATTACTTTTTCCCTGCAGAATAGTACACAGTGAATGCAGATAATAGTTTGTTACACTCAACTGCTAGATTGACAAGCAGTGATTGATAAAGATTAGAAAACATAACAGCTCAGCCTGTGATCATACAGCATTAACATCTAGAGGAGCTTTATAGAACTATTGACTTTTCAGTTTCATTTCAGCTCTCAGGGGTAGAATTTCCACCCCATAAAACCATTGTTATTTCTGGATTAACCGAGTCTTGCTGATCGAAATAGGAACTGAAAACCAGCCTATGTATTTTCTATAAAGACAAATTGCCTTAGTGCCAAATGAGCACAAACAAATAATCTTTAATTTATAATATAATAGTTAGAATTGTATTAGCTATTATGATTCAACTGTCAAAATGGATAGATTACTTTTGATTACAATTGTGATTTCTGGATTCTTGTGAATTTCATGGTGTGGTCCATTTTTAGTCTGTAGTAGAGAGAGCTGGGGTGGATTTATCATAAGGCACTGTAGGCACATGCCTACAGGTGCCTGGTAATGGAAGGGTGGCTCACTCCCCTTTCCAAGCGCCTTCCTCCCTCCTTCCCTATGCAGGATCCGGATGAGAGTGTAAATGAGAAGTTACTCTCGGCATTCCACTGGCGAGATCTGCCTTCAGTCAGGAGCACCACTAGCTACTTAACACTGAGCTTCCTCTAGCTACCTAATACTTTGGGGCACCTCAAGCTACTCTCATATTGAGGGTTCTTCTGGCTACCTAATACTAAGGGGCACCTGTAGCTACCTGTGATGGGAAGTGTCCTGTCCTCACTACCACGTGTACCCCTGGGGCGTGTATGGAGCTTAGCAGGCAGATAAACACCCTCCTACTACTCAATAAATTGAGACCAGGTAATGATCTGTAGCTTTAATGAGCTGAAGTAAGTTGGTGTGAAACTGTAAACAAATAACAGAAAGGATGCAATAAGTACATGAACTGAAAATATACATATCACATATCAGCATACAATAGTGTAGTACATACAGGAACATGGCTGCATGGTTAGCTGACTAGGCCTCACTATACAGTTGAACTACTAACTAGCTGCCTACACAGAAATAACACATAATACATGGCTACAGCTAGTACTAGTCATGCAGATTCATAGAAAACAGTAAGAAAGAATTCCTTACCGGCTATGCAGCCTTTAGTAGAAGCATGGACAGGATTCCTCAGAGCATGTGAAAATGGCAGCTTCTAGCAAGACTACTTCCCTCTTGTCTGATACATGAGGTCACAGAGGAGGAGGAGTAACAGGAAGGCTGAACTAAACTGAGAACAATGTAATAGAGTGGTCAGTAGGTGGCGCTGTCCTACCTCATTCTAACACAGGATAAATCCTGTATGGATTAGCACCCATTTTAATGAAAGATGTCTGCAAGACATGACACTCCCCGTCTGGTATCAACAGATACCACTATCATTCAGTAGAGGATAATAGCAGGATGAGTTCACACACTGGTCTGAGAAACAATTTGGTCTCCTGCTGTCTGCAGACCTTTACTTCTACTTTGCGGACATTTCCGTCCTCACTTGGAAACGTCTTGGTGACAAGCCCTAGAGGCCACTCATTTCTCTGCAATTGGCAGTCTTTTAGAAGAACAACATCTCCAGGTTTCAGGTTGGGCCTGACTGTCTGCCACTTGTTCCGTGGTTGCAAAGTAGAGATATACTGTTTCTTCCATCTGTCCCAAAATGTGTCAGCAAGGCACTGCACTTGTTTCCATTGGCGCTTGTACATGTCTTTAGTGCTGAACTCACCAGGAGGAGGACTCACTTTCCCAGTCTTTTGGGTAAGGAGGGTTGCAGGAGTGAGAAGGAATGGTTCTTCTGGATCACTAAGAACTGGAGTCAGAGGTCTAGAATTGATGATAGCTGTGACTTCAGCCATGAAGGTTACCAGGCTCTCGTGAGTGAGTCTTGCAGTTCCTACTTGTAGAAAGATGGAATCCAAGATTCTTCGGGCTATGCCGATCATCCTTTCCCAAGCTCCACCCATGTGAGAGGAGTGAGGTGGTTTGAAAGTCCAAGTGCAGTCCTGATCACTCAGGTATCTTTCCACAATCTTGGCATCAATATTGGAAGAGATCTGTAGTTCTTTAGCAGCTCCAATGAAATTGGTGCCTCTGTCAGATCGAATATGCTTCACAGGACCTCTGATTGCAATAAAACGTCTAAGGGCGTTGATAAAGCTTGAAGTATCCATAGATTCGATGACTTCAATGTGAACAGCTCTGATGGTCATACAGGTGAATATGACTGCCCAGCGTTTACTGTTTGCTTGACCTCCTCTAGTTTGACGTGCTGTGACGGACCAAGGCCCAAATACATCAAGTCCAATGTTGGTGAAAGGAGGATCCATACTGAGTCTATCAGCAGGCAGATTAGCCATCTTCTGTGTTTGAAGCATACCACGAAGTTTACGGCATGTGATGCAACTGAAGATGATGCTACTCACACATCTCTTTGCCCCGACTATCCACAATCCAGCAGTATGTAAAGCTCCTTCTGTAAAGAGTCTTCCTTGATGCTTGACTTGAATGTGGTAGTGTTGTACAATTAATGTTGTAACATGATGATGACTAGGAATTATTAGAGGATTTCTTTCATCAGGCTCCAAACTTGCATGCTTAAGACGACCTCCTACTCTCAGTAGACCGTCCTTGTCAAGGAAAGGGTCAAGTTTCTTTAAAGAGCTGTCTTTAGGGATAGACTTGCTGTTAGTGATATAGTCAATCTCTTTGGCATAGATTTCATGCTGTACGGTGCGAATGATGACGTTCTTGGAGTGCTGGAGTTCTGCTATGGTGTAAACCTCTTGACAGTGATGCCAACCTTTGCACTTCCTAGCATCATTAGAATTGGGTTCTTGAAAAGATCGGGCTATGTGAGCTAGACAGGTAATGCCTCTAACAAGTGATTTCCAGGTAGAGAATCTCTTGAAGCGATGAGATCCAAAGGACTTGAAGAGTGTCACTGTGTGAAGTGCAGACACTTGTGGACGGATTTCAGTGTCTGAGTCTTCATCCACTAGTTCAAACATGTTGTTCTGGTGAACTGCTGGAGTGGAATTACACAAGAATGCAGGACCTGTGAACCAAGTTGTATTCTTGAGATGACTTGCTGCAACAGCTCTTGTAGCGTGGTCTGCAGGATTACTGTCGGTGGGCACATAGTGCCACTGTTCTGGACGGGTAGATTTCCTAATCTGCAGCACCCTGTTGTTGACATAAACATAGAATCGTCTGGACTCGTTATAGATGTAGCCTAAGACTATTTTGCTGTCTGTGTAGAATTCAGCTTTTTTAAGGTCAATGTCAATCTCGGATGTGATTAGCTCAGCCATTTCAACAGCTAGGACTGCTGCGCATAGTTCAAGTCTGGGTATCGTGTGCTCAGGCTGTGGTGCAAGTTTTGCTTTGCCCATGACAAAGCCAATGTGGCATTGTCCTTTAGTGTCTATGGTTCTAAGATAGGCAACAGCAGATATGGCTTTAACCGAAGCATCAGAAAATACACAAAGTGTATGATCTTGGACATCTGTAGATGGCACAGGAGCATATGTGCGTGCAACTTTAAGGCTAGACAGAGCTGTTAGAGAGTTACTCCATTCTACCCACAGATTCTTCTTGTCAGGGGGCAATGGAACATCCCAGTCAGTAGTTTCACGGGTTAAATCTCTGAGCAAGGCCTTACCCTGGATAGTGACAGGAGCCACGAATCCCAAAGGGTCATAGAGGCTGTTGATTGCAGATAGGACACCTCTGCGAGTGAAAGGTTTCTCTTCCTTGCTAACTTGAAAGGTGAAGGTGTCAGATTTTAAGTCCCAGAGAAGTCCAAGGCTACGTTGGACTGGTAAAGCTTCTGACCCCAGATCCAAGTCCCTTAGGTCATTAGAATGATCTTCAAAAGGGAAGGCTTCCATAACTTCTTTGCTGTTTGAAGCAATCTTGTGAAGTCTCAAGTTGGAGCAGGCAAGCATGTCTTGGGCTCTTTTGAGGAGACTGATTGCAGAGTCATTGGAAGGTAATGATGTCAAACAGTCATCTACATAGAAGTCTCTTTCTACAAACTGTCTTGTGTCCGACCCATATTCTCTCTCTCCTTCTTGAGCAGAACGTCTGAGTCCATAGATAGAAACTGCAGGTGAGGGGCTGTTCCCAAAGATGTGTACTCTCATGCGGTACTCTATGATGTCCTCTGAAGGGTCATTGTCTTTAAACCAGAGGAATCTGAGGAAGTTTCTATCCTTCTCCTTAACAAGGAAGCAATGAAACATCTGTTGGATGTCGGCAATCAGAGCGACAGTGTCCTTGCGGAAACGGAGGAGTACCCCCAGTAGCTTGTTGTTCAGGTCAGGGCCTGTCAGGAGCACATCGTTTAGGGAGATGCCTTCAAATTTGGCGCTAGAGTCAAACACTACTCTGATCTGACCCGGCTTCTTTGGATGGTATACTCCGAAAATTGGCAGGTACCAGCATTCTTCTGGACCTTTAAGGGTTGGGGCAATCTCTGCATGATTGTTCTCAAATATTTTCTGCATGAAAGAAAAGAAGTGTTCTCTCATTTCTGGCTTTCTTTGGAAGTTACGTCTGAGAGAAGAGAAACGTTTAAGCACTTGTACTTTGTTGTTAGGTAGGCGTCTTCTCTGAGTTCTGAAAGGAAGGGGTGCAACCCAACTGTTAGTGCTGTCCTTTACAAAGTCTTGTTCCATTATTTCCAAGAACTTCTTGTCTTCAATAGATAGTGCCACCCGATTATCATCTTTTGACCTCCTGAAGACTGTGCACCCTAAGTGGTCTTGGTCACTATCACAGGCATCATTGTCACTAGAGACATCTGTGAAGGAACAAGGTAGATGGGAGGCACACGGTAGCTCCTTTATAAGAAAGTTGTTGACACATGGTTGGAAAAGTGAGGGGCGTCCACTTGCAAGTGTACTTGTGAACATACTATGAACTGAATCTGGCTTGTGCTACAGGCACGTGCACAGGGGGGTGCTCTGGGTGCCCAGGCACCCCCTTTTGAAAATCTTCAAAAAAAGCCCCTCTCGCGCGCAAAATAAGCTCCGCCCCCGGTCGCGATAAGCTCCGCCCACCCGCGGGAAGCTCCGCCCCCGCCTGGGACACTTTCAAAGTGAAGAGGCCCAGACAGAAATCCTAGTGTGGCATACTGACCTCTCCCTCCACCTAGGACCCATACTGACCTCTCCCTCCCCCAGCACCCATAGTGACCTCTCCCTCCACCTAGTACCCATATTGACATTTCCCTCCCCAGTACCCATAGTGACCTCTCCCTCCACCTAGTACCCAGTGACCACTCCCTCCCCCAGCACTCACAGTGACCTCTCCCTCCACCTAGGACCCATAGTGACCTCTTTCTCCACCTAGTACCCAGTGACCTCTCCCTCCACCTAGGACCCATATTGACCTCTCCCTCCCCAGTACCCATAGTGACCACTCCCTCCACCTAGTACCCAGTGACCTCTCCCTCCACCTAGGACCCATACTGACCTCTCCCTCCCCAGTACCCACAGTGACATCTCCCTTCACCTAGCAATCACAGTGACCTCTCCCTCCACCTAGGACCCATACTGACCTCTCCCTCCCCCAGCACCCATAATGACCTCTCCCTCCACCTAGTACCCATATTGACCTCTCCACCCTCAGTACCCATAGTGACCTCTCCCTCCACCTAGTACCCAGTGACCACTCCCTCCCCCAGCACTCACAGTGACCTCTCCCTCCACCTAGGACCCATAGTGACCTCTTTCTCCACCTAGTACCCAGTGACCTCTCCCTCCACCTAGGACCCATATTGACCTCTCCCTCCCCAGTACCCATAGTGACCACTCCCTCCACCTAGTACCCAGTGACCTCTCCCTCCACCTAGGACCCATACTGACCTCTCCCTCCCCAGTACCCACAGTGACATCTCCCTTCACCTAGCAATCACAGTGACCTCTCCCTCCACCTAGGACCCATACTGACCTCTCCCTCCCCCAGCACCCATAATGACCTCTCCCTCCACCTAGTACCCATATTGACCTCTCCACCCTCAGTACCCATAGTGACCTCTTCCTCCACCTAGTACCCATTGACCACTCTCTCCCCTAGCACTCACAGTGACCTCTCCCTCCACCTAGGACCCAGTGACCTCTCCCTCCACCTAGGACCCATATTGACCTCTCTCTCCCCAGTGCCCATAGTGGCCTCTCCCTCCACCTAGTACCCAGTGACCTCTCCCTCCACCTAGGACCCATACTGACCTCTCCCTCCCCAGTACCCACAGTAACATCTCCCTTCACTTAGCAATCACAGTGACCTCTCCCACCACCTAGGACCCATTCTGACCTCTCCCTCCCCAGTACCCACAGTGACATCTCCCCTACCCAGCACCCACAGTGACCTTTCCCTCCATCTAGCACCCACAGTGACCTCTCCCTCCCCAGCACCCACAGTGACTTCTTCCTCCACCTAGCACCCACAGTGACCTCTCCCTGCCCCAGCACCCACAGTGACCTCTCCCTCCACCTAGCACCCACAGTGACTTCTCCCTCCCCAGCACCCATAGTGACCTCTCCCTCCACCTAGCACCCACAGTGACCTCTCCCTCCCCCAGCACCCACAGTGACCTCTCCCTCCACCTAGCACCCACAGTGACCTCTCCAGCTCCAGCAGTGATCCTGCCTACCCCAGCACCCACACTGACCTATCCCTCCCCCAGCACCCACAGTGATTTTTCCCTCCCCCAGTGGCTACCCTCCTGTCCCCTGCAGCTCCCACAGGGACATTCCATCCCAAAAGCAGCACCTACAGTGACCTCTCCCATTGCCAGCTCCCACAGTGGCCTTTCCCAACACCCAGCATCCACTCCTTCCTCCAGCAACCACACTGACTTCTTCCAGCACCCACAGTGACCTCCCCTTCCTCCAGCACCCATACTGATCTCTTCCTTCCACAGCACCCACAGTAGCCTACCCTTCCCCCAGCACCCACACTGACCTCTACCTCCCTTAGCAGCAAATATGCCATTCATAGCAGCACCCAAAGTGACCTCCCACCCCCTGCACCCACAATGACCTCTACCTCCCGAGACCCACAGTGATCTCCCCCAAGGGACCCACAGCGACCTCCCTTTCCTCCAGCACTCATACTGACCTCTACCTTTCACAGCGCCCACAGTTCTCCCCCCAGCACCCACAGTGACCTACCCTTCCCCCAGCAACCACACTGACCTCTACCTCCCTTAGCAGCAACTATGCCATTCATAGCAGTACCCACAGTGATCTCCCACCCCTTGCACCCACAACAATCCCACCATATATTCAGCTCCCACATACATTACACTCAAGCAGTAACCCCTACTATTGCAAGCACCCAGTACTTGTACCGAGCACCCTGCACCCAATACTCACATCCGGCCTCAACATGGCACTGAGTACTTGCATCAAACAGCCACATGACACCCAATACCTGCACCCCTTCACCCTATAGCTGGCACCCAGTACTCACGCCTACATGGCACAGTACTTGCACCCAGCCCCAACATGGCACCCACTACGCACACCTGCACACAGCCTCCACATGGCACCCACTATCTGCACCCACATAACTAGTACTAGCACCCAAAGTACCTGCACTCAGAACCCATATGACACAATGCCCAACCATAGCTAGCACCCAGGCATGGCATCAAGTTTTTGCACCTATGTGATACCCAGTACCTGCACCCAACACCCACATGTTTCATCTGCAGTAGTTCCAGTTGCACTAAGCCTCCACTTGGTGCCCAGCACCCACACCAAGCACTCACATATGACATCCAGTACTTGCACCCAGAACTCACAGGGGACTGAGTACCTGCAATAAACACCTACATGATAGTTGATACACACCCATACAGCCAGAATCCACATGACACCCTGTGCCAGCACCCAGAACCCACATGGCACCCAGCATCTGCCTTTAGCACCCACATGACAACAAATACCCCACTAGCCAGCACCCATTACCCAGATGTTACCATGTACTCGCTCCCAGTACCCACTTGGCACTCACTATTTGCACCTAAGACCCACATGACACCCTATAACCCCCATAATCAACACCCACATGGCACAGTACTCAAACGTCACCAAGTTCCAAAGCCATTATATGCACCTAGTACCCGTCCATGGCCAGCACCCAAATAGCACCCAGTACCCATCCTTGGTCCGAACCCATATGAGACTTAGTACTCTCTCATGGCACACATCCAGACCACACATGGCACTCCCTACTCACTCATGTCCAACACTCACATGGCTCCCTGTACCAATTAGCACTCACATGGCACCCACTATTGTTTATCACCATCTGCTACTCATTCAGCACTCAATACTGCATAGCACCCACTGCAAATATACACCCAATACAAACTAGACCTTGGTATCCAAAGCAGCTTGATACAGACTTTACTGCTAACTTGCTAACACTTAGCGCCGGTTAGTGAATCAAGCCCCAAGTATCTGCACCCAGGCCTAAAATTGCACCCAGTACTCACACCTGCACACAACTTCCACATGGCACCCGCTATCTGCACCAAGCACCTACTTAACCTGTACCCGCACCCAAAGTACCTGCATTCAAAACCCATGTGATGCCCAAAGCCCACCCATAGCCAGCACCCAGTACAGGCATGGCGACAAGTATTCACACCCATGTCACATCCAGTATCTGCACCCAGCACCCACATGACATCCAGTACATGCACCCAGATCTTACATGACACTAAGTTCTTGCAATCAACACCGGCATGAAACTCGATACCCAATCATAGCCAGAACCCACATGACACTCAGTACTTACACCCAGAACTCACATGGCACTAAGTACTTTCAATCAACACCCGCATGGCACTTGATACCCAACCATAGCCAGAACCCACATGACACTCTGTACTCACACCCAGAACCCACATGGCACCCGGGCATCTGCATTCAGCAGCATGACAATCAATACCCCCTAGCCAAAAACGAGGTGGGGGGCATGCGGGGGAAGGCATTGCCAGGTCCCTTTTTTAAATTTGAGCACCCCCCACTTAAGGACCCTCTGCACGGCCCTGCTTGTGCACACGCCCAAGGCAGACCTCTCCTATTATGACCCATCCTAGGTCTAGCTTCTGAGCATAAGGAGCATCGTGGGAAACATCTATTTGTTTTCTCACTTTATGGATTCGTAGGATATCCCTCCCAAGTAGCAAGATTATCTTAGCCTGTGGATCAAGTTCTGGGATCAGGTGGGCTATACGCTTCAAGTGTGCATGATGTAATGCGACATCTGGAGTAGGAATTTCAGATCTATGAACAGGAATCTGATTGCACTCTATTAGAGTTGGTAAGGGCAAGCAGATGCTTTCATCTATAGCTTCGATCTGGAAGCCGGATGCTCTTCTCCCCGCCGTCTCCACAATTCCTGCACAAGTCCTTAGTGAGTATGGAGAGCTGGGGCCTTTAACGTTGAATATATCAAAGAAGGTTGAGTGGGCTAGAGACCCATTGCTTTGATCATCTAGAATGGCATACATTTTGACTGCTTTGTCCCTTTGTTCTGCTGTGTAGACTCGGACTAGACACATTTTGGAGCAGGATCTTCCACCTGTGGTTCCTTTGCAGACCTCTGTACACTGAGGAGTAACCTCTAATGTAGCTGTAGGAGTGTCACCCTCCTCCCCGCCATGCTCGGTGCTGCTGTGAGTATGTTGTAAAGTCCACGGAGCTGGTCCAGGATGTAATGCTGTGTTGTGATCTGTGCTATCACATTCTTTACAATTTTCACTAAACTTGCAGTTTTTGGCAAAGTGAGTGGTGGATGAGCAGCACTTATAGCAGATGCTATTTTCTCTAAGGAAGGATTTACGTTCCTCAATGGGTTTCTCTCTAAAGCCTCTACATTTCAGCAGAGAATGTGGCCTTCGGTGTATAGGACACTGCTTACCAGGGTCTCTAACTTTATTTGCTGCATGAGGGGAGGCAGCAAACCTGTGGGGAGCGTCTGAGGGAGACAGCTCAGTCTTGTGAACTGCCACTAAAGCTTTGTGTGAAGGCAGACCTGGAACAGAAGTACATGTTAGTGTAAAATCAAAACTAGGATCATTTCTCATCTTAGCCTGATCACGTATAAAGTCTACAAACACAGAAAATGGAGTAAATGAAACATGGTGTTTTTTCTTATAGTTAGAACCACATTTAACCCACTCATTTTGTAAGCCAGGGGTTACCTTCTGTACTATGAGGTTAACACCTCTGGCAGTGTCAAAGTATGCAAGTCCTGACAGATCACCTTCAGATTTGGCTACCTGAAGTTCCATTAACAAGTCACTAAGTTCCCTGAGTTTCTGCAAGCCTTTGGAAGCTATTTTAGGGAAATCTTCTATCCTCTTAAACAAAGAATTTTCTATAGCCTCCACTGAACCATAACATTCATCAAGTCTGTCCCAAACCATTTTTAGTCCAGCTGCTGGGTTTCTTATGTTAATGGACCTGATTCTTTTTACATGCTCAGCAGATGCAGTCCCTAGCCACTTAGCTAAGAGGTCCATCTCCTCGCTAGGGGACAGTTTAACATCTTTAATAGTGTTCTTAAAGGAAGACCGCCAGGCCCTATAACTCTCAGGGTGATCATCAAACTTCACAAGTCCCTTGGCAACCAGCTCACGCCGTGTGAGGAACTTAACAATGTCCATGCTGGTTTGAGCAGGAGCAGGGAAAGTTGGTGGTGTGTTGCCATAGTGAGAAAGTGGTGTGTAATCATACCTGTCAGTAGTCTCTCGTTTTGGTCGAAATGTCTCATACCTATTTGGCGTGTAAGGAGAAGTTCCTGGTACGTTATGTGCCGGCTGAAGTTCCTGACGTGGCGACAGGTGCTCTGAAATCAGTTCATTTTCTATATTGACTTCTGGCTTGCTGGCTGGAGACTTATTCTGGACTTCTGTGTGTGCTGTGAAGTGAGTTTGATGAGATCTGTCGATGAGGTCTCGTTGAACATCTTCCACTGACAGGAAAGAGTCGATCATTCTGGAATGTCGATGGACATAATCTGAAGTGCGCTGCAGGGGATCCTGATGGGCGAGATCAAGGCTGGGTGGCCTGCTGTGCCTTTCGTCGTCTGGATGGACGAGTGCTTCTAAGGCTTCTGCTTTGGCAATAGCTGCAGCAGCTTCTTTCTGTGCTGAGAGCTTCTCTAGTGCTGCTTGTTGTTTTGCTCTCTCAGCTTCAAACGCAGCTTGTTGTCTTGTCTTCTCAGCTTGATATGCAGCTTCTTGTGTTGCCTTATCAGCTTGATATGTAGCTTCTTGTGTTGCCTTCTCAGCTTCAAGCTTTGCTTGTTGCAGCTTTAGTTGCATCTCTTCCTCTGCGAAGGCAGCACGTGCTTTTGCAGCTTCAGCTTCTGCGCGAGCAATGGCGGCCGCATTGCTGACTGACGAGGATCTTGTAGAGCGACTGACTTTAGACCTTGTCTTGTAAGAAGAAGTTTGGCTGTCTGACATGACGCTGCTGTTAAGGATCTTGGCTGTGTAGAGACTGCTGCGTACTGATATGCAGGTAGCTGCGTGGTAGTATAACTGTCTCTGTAGTCAGTATCTTATTTTCCACTCACTGGGTAGCAGCGTTTCACTGGCTGGGAAGCTAACCGGTCCAGTTCCACTCGCGGGTAGCAGCCGTTTCACTGTCCTGTCCTCACTACCACGTGTACCCCTGGGGCGTGTATGGAGCTTAGCAGGCAGATAAACACCCTTCTACTACTCAATAAATTGAGACAAGGTAATGATCTGTAGCTTTAATGAGCTGAAGTAAGTTGGTGTGAAACTGTAAACAAATAACAAAAAGGATGCAATAAGTACATGAACTGAAAATATACATATCACATATCAGCATACAATAGTGTAGTACATACAGGAACATGGCTGCATGGTTAGTTGACTAGGCCTCACTATACAGTTGAACTACTAACTAGCTGCCTACACAGAAATAACACATAATACATGGCTACAGCTAGTACTAGTCATGCAGATTCATAGAAAACAGTAAGAAAGAATTCCTTACCGGCTATGCAGCCTTTAGTAGAAGCATGGACAGGATTCCTCAGAGCATGTGAAAATGGCAGCTTCTAGCAAGACTACTTCCCTCTTGTCTGATACATGAGGTCACAGAGGAGGAGGAGTAACAGGAAGGCTGAACTAAACTGAGAACAATGTAATAGAGTGGTCAGTAGGTGGCGCTGTCCTACCTCATTCTAACACAGGATAAATCCTGTATGGATTAGCACCCATTTTAATGAAAGATGTCTGCAAGACATGACAGGAAGGGAAGTAAGGGAGAAGTGGCAGCCATCACACTTGTACACAGGGCCGGATTTCTGGAAAGGCCACAAAGGTCAAGGCCTAGGGCGATAAAATTCAGCAGGGCGCAGGACTTGGAGAGATAAGAGGTCACATGTCAAAGTAAATCACTTCTGCTTTGCTCTGTTCTGACTGAATTCCAGAGATCCCTGCATCTCTCTCACCGCAGAGTGTGTGTGATGACAGCATCTGTTGTCATCTGAGGATCTTGTCCTTAGTATAATGAGTGGGGACATACAAGCTGCTGTGAGAAAAAAAAATATATGGGCTCAAGTAGTAGAACTTTTGAGTTCAGATTAGTTTCTTTATGCACGCATTCAAGGATAGGAATTATCAGCTCTCCTCTCCCCCAGACTGATGTTTTATTACTTGGTCAGAGCTGTTAAAGACCTGAGACCTGTTAGGAAATAAAAACAAACCATAAATCTAAGGAATGACAGCAACATTCTCTCTGTGCTAGTACAGTTTAACTCTTTTCTGACATGTTTTACAAGCAGCAAAACATTGTTCTGTGTTAGCCATCAGTGAAAGCAGGATGTTTTGAAACAGAATGACAACTGTATTACATTTATTTATATTTACAAAACAATGTATACATCTCCTGCTGACTGTATATATAACTGTATGTCCTAACATCTTGTATACAGGAACAAACTCTGAAGATGGCTCATTAGCCAAAGGCTCACTATTTTCTTTTGGTTAGCCAATAAATATTATCATTCTATTACAAAACTTAAAAACTTCCTGCTGACTGATTAAGATCTGTCTTCACTTGCCCCAAGTGCTAAATTGTCACTGTGTAAAGTACACCAAAGCTTATGCTAGGTACACATGATGCAATTTTCTGACAGATTTATTGTCAGATCGACTATTTCCAACATGTCCGATCTGCTTTCCAATCAATTTTCTGAATTATTTTTTTCATAGAAATGAACAGAAAATCGATTGAAAAATTGATCGGAAATCAGACATTGGAAATAATCGATCTGACAGTAAATCTGTCAGAATTGCATCGTGTGTACCTAGCATTACACTACATCTATGCCAGCGTATGTAGTGTTGGATCCTTCTACTTACCTGTTCTGTTTTGGATGGGTTTCTCTCCTTTGCGCTGCACCATCACCTGTTTGTGGCTCTGACTGAAGCAAGTCGCACAAAGGACAAAGAAGCAGTGCATGCTCTGTCCTCTCGGGCTTCTTGTTATTATGCACTCCTGTCCTGTATGCATGTGCACAGCAGCCGAGGCTTGGAGTGTTATGGGTATGTGTACTTGACAAATGCTGCTCATATATGAGCATCATTTCTGAATTATGCAAGCCTTGAACACTATTGCCTGCTGTGCATCCAGGCTGGAGTGCAAAATTACATGGAGTGGACAGAGCATGCACTGCTTCTTTGAACAGGGGGGGGCAAAGCAGCAAAACAGACAGGAGCCCATGTAACCCAGTGAACACCAGTCAGAGTTGGACAGAATAGGCGGGGGGGGGGGGGGCGGTTGGTGACAGCCGGCCTAGGGCGCTGGAAAGTACAAATCCGGCCCTGCTTGTACAGTTTGGTGGGGGTTTGTTAGCTTCATGGAGCGTTAAGTCGATTTCCGAGCATTTTCCGATCAATTTCCTATTACAGTTAACAGAAATCAATCTGAAAATGCTCGGAAATCGATCGGAAAACAAATCGAACATGTTGGAAATAATCGATCTGAGAGTAAATCAACCATAAAATCTCATAGTGTGTACCCAGCATAAGGTGCCAGGAGATCTGTGCCTACAGGCTTCTGTGAGGTAAATCCTGGCCTGAGAGAGGGAAGTTTATTTTCTTGTTTTTTTTCCCCCTGTCATAGAGCACCGCCTCGCTTGCATGTCAACCACTTATCACCCTATTATTGCCCTATATTGACACACACTGGTTTGACATTTACTTGCAGAGTTGGCAGTTTGCCACTGTGGAGTTCTATTGCAAATGCAAGCCCTGAATCAAACAACAGTGACTCTAAAAATCATTTTCCCATTCATCAGATATTTTTATTATTAAATATACACACTCTACCATTTCTAAATAACAAACTTAATAGTTTTATGTACATGCACCAAGTTAAGGGCTCTTCTTTAACTTTTTTATGTAACTAC